>NW_006438113.1:8114763-8129517 GCF_000325575.1 Pteropus alecto
GCTGAGCCTGACCATCTCCTTGAGTGTCTGCTAATAGCACAGTAGTTGTCACTTTAGTGAACATCAGTCTGCGTTCCTACTGTGAGTTCAGTTTATCATGTCTTCTTCTTTGCAAGTCCAAGTGCAGAGGGATCATTTCCCCCCACGTCAGCAACTGTACTCTTGTCCTAGCTTCATGGAAATGCCAAATTCGAATGGACTTGGAACAAATGAAAGTCCACTAAATAAGTATGATCACTTGGTCACGGCAGCATATAAACAAAACTTTCCTGTTTCTGCTTCATCAACTAAGGGTACAGAGTTCCTGCCACACTTGTACTTGAAAGGTGAGCTAAGTGAACTTCAAGCATACTTGGTCACTTTTAAAGAGAAAGCATATAAAAAATGGTATTTTCTCTCTTGCTGTCTTGACTCCAATCAAAAGAAAGCCACATCCCCCAGAATTCATATTCTCAGGCAACCCTTGGAGATCCGAGGGTATCTAAACTCCTACAGGACAGGACTCTGTGAGGGAAAACCAGCTCATCATGCTCATAGAAGCCTATGTGTACATAGGATTTGATGAACAGTTGAAAGGCAGTTGAGTATGATGGCTTGATGGCATTGCTAAGTTCTTTAGGAAATGAGCAGAGAAAATGGAGGCAGAGAAGGTATCAGCTAATGACTATGTGTGTTCACATGTAACTTGTCTATGTTGCCATGTGTCTAGTATGTACAGGTGCCCTCCATTCGAGGAACTGAAATTTGTTCATTATATGTAGATTCTAACTATAATTTAGAGACTGCTCTCCCAATAACAGAGAAAACAGCATCTTAATAGGATGGGTCTTTTTAGATGATGAAGAGACACCTACTTCATGACATGAAGAATGTAATAGATGTGGAGGGCCACCATAGGAGAGACAGCCATGTGGTTGAGGTACCTGCTTCAGTGATATTGAGTCCTCTCCCTAAAAAAGCCCTGGCAGCATCCTGCCCTGAAGAAGGAGCATTTTCCAGGATATTAGGGTACTTTAATTGTGCTGCAACAACAGTTTTCATCTTAGTATTTGCATATTCTCCTTTGCAATTTAATTTGACTAATTGACCTCTTTGCCTCCACATTCTCCTGCTTCCAGTTTCTTCTCTATATCTTCACCAGAGTTAACTTCCAAAAGACAAAGATAATGGCATCATTCTCCTGCATAGAAACTTGTATCATTCCTTGTTTCCTGTAAGATAAAGACTAGACATGCTGCCGAGGCACATAGATGCTCCACAGCCTCCTGTCTGACTCCACTTCTTGCCAATCCTCCGGTATACTTAGGCCCCAGTCGTGTGGCGCTTCCCTCCATTCCCAGATGCACTGTGTTCTCTTGTGCCTCCAAGTTTCTGCCCACGCTTATCCCTCTGCTTCAATACCTTATCCTGCCTTCTCTCTCTGACGGATTTCTACTTCTCACTCGAAACCTACCTCAAAAGTTAGACAGAGCCCATCTTCTGCTTCCAGAGCCCTTTATTTCTTACCTGTATTTGGTTACTAATGATCACAATAGCTAAAAGTGACTTAGCATTTACCATGTGCCAACCGCGAACAAAACAGTTAACATTTTCTAACTCATTTATGCCTCTCAACAACTTGAGGAGGTAGGTATTATTTAAATTATATACATGAGGAGACCGAGATGCAGAGAGATTCAGGAGCATGCCCAAGGTCATACAGGATAGTTAGTAGAATTTTGAAACAAGGCATTCTTGCATTATGCTTTCAGAAATTAAAATCTGGGAAGGTTCTTCTACTAAATGAAAATTACTCAAAAACGGGAACCTCATTTGATTGAATTTTATGTCCCTAAAACTAGTATAGTGCCTGTCGCAGAAGAAGAACCTCAGAGATATTTGTTGCATGAATGTACAGACTATTTTCATTCAAAACTATAATCATATTGAAACACGTCATTCAACTTAAGCCTTTAACTTTTTAATCAATAAGAGGGAATAAATCATGATCAACTGGAAACAGCTGTATCTTGAGGCGTGAGGAAGGTGGTGCTGGGAAGAATCCTGTGTTTCAGTTCTACCTGCATTCATCCGCATGGCCAATAGTGCACGTGTCCTGGTGGATGGAGGGTTGAGATCATGCCCGGCTCATTCACACCGGGCCCTGAGTTCCCTCTCAAAACCGTAATCGCACGCACAGGGGATGAGAAGGCTGAGCTCCAGGAGAACTTTAAGAGGAATACCTGCTTTCCTCACTATTTCCAGTCAGAACCAAGGAGGGAGACATTGTGAGTTAGGGCTAGACCATACCATCCTTTGAGTTATGTTCAACATGCCAGAGAGCTTAAGTGGGAAACGGGGAGAGAAAAAGAAAACAGCTGTTATGTTAAGTGGACAGTTCACAGAAAAGCAGTTCTCAGATATCCCTTGATGGCAGAGGGTGGCTTGATGGGCCCCTGCTAAATGAGTAATATTCCTTTAAACTTTTTTTTTTTACTGATCAATTGATTTTGATAAAAACACCTGTGGGGGATCTCACCTGTAACTAAGGTTCCGTGAAATGGTCAAGGTACATGTGGTGAACTCACTGTTGATCTGCCATGCATGCTGAGATGAAGAAAGAAGGCCCTCTTGGGAGTGTGTTTAAATTGAGGGTCATAGGTGGCTTTTGGGGGTTGCAGCTGCAGAGATACCTACCCTTGCACCACTCCAGGCTTCTGTGATCTTTGAGTTTCTTCAACGCCATGTTATGCCTCAGGAGTCACCATGAGCTCTGTAACCGAAGTGTTAAGGATGACGGCACTTAACTGTCTCTTATTTATCTGACCAGCTCAGCTCTGCTTTTGTAACGAACTAACCACAGGAAATCATGGTGTGTATCTTTATGTAACTGATGCCTTGCTTCTCCTGAATTTTCAAAATACCTTAAAAATCGTGGCTGATGTTAAAGACTCTAATGAGGTGAATGGATGACGCAACATACATTATAAAAAGATATGCGTGTGAAAAGATGGCCAGTGAAACCATCTCATCAGAGTAATAGCCAATTCTGTCCTCACTTTTCCTCCTCTGTCTCTCCCCTCCTCATCCCTAAGCTGCCTCTCACGTGTAATGCTAGTGCTCTGTACAGTGTTCTGTTTATAGTGGTTTGAACATTTTTCTGCCTGTGTCTTTCATTGCTGAAGTAACTCACCTCTCTCATATCGACTCTTACCCAGGAGCCGCTCTGCAGACTCTTTGATGTAGGTCTTTTCTGCATGGCAGCTAAGGCCAAGCTGTGATTTTCATTGCATGATGCAACCTCACCCTTTCGGTTGTTGCCTCCAGGTTAACCAGAGCCTTTTCCTGCACGGCCCATGCATGCCGTGTGCTTTCCCCCAGGGCCCGCCCGGACTTGAATGCAGTGAGCACCGGGCGCATGCGTGGAATTGACAGCGAGCGTTCCAATACACTGAAGCACCGAGACCTAGGGTTCTTTTTGGACATCCTTGTGGGCCCCCACCTTGCTGTCCAACCACAAAGGCCACTCTGTCCCTTGAAAACTCAAGACTAGAATGTTGGAAAAGAGAAAGAAATCTCCTGTTTTTAGGCGTGTGCTGGGCAAAGGCCAACGACAAGGAATTTAGAAGCAAGGGTCAGTTTTCCAAGTAACAGCTTACCTGGTGATTAATCTTACAAATTCCCAGCTCTGCATGGATGTGCCCGAAGTGACCAGTGTTATGGTACCTTTTCACATCTTTCTGATCAGTGTTACCTAGCTTGGTTTTGCTTAGATCTAATAAATGTTTAAATGTTTATATATATATTTTTTTTAAATACCTCTTAAGCTAAATGCCCTGGGGAATACGATCAGTGGTCTTTGTCTTAGTTTATTATGTAAACAGGAGTGCCACTAATTCAACTTTAAAAGATGTAAAATGGTAGTGCTATAAAGAAATACCATATTCATTGAAGCATGTTGGCATTGCATTCAGCATTATTGATTAGTAATTGTGATCATTTTCTCTTGTTGAAATATAATGTTGCTTTAGGGCTGTCTAATGACTTTTTAAAAACTGCTTTTCCTCTTTTAACATGTGATTTTGTCCTCTCCTTTATTCTCATAATGGACTTTTGTAAACATTACCGTCAGGATCTGTTTTCTTACTGGATTTTTAAAATTTCATATAAATAGGTGCTTTACGTTTTAGACATACCTTGGCTGTAAATTGAGAAAGACGAAAGTGGGCAGTACCAAGATCTGATGATCCTAGGATAGTAATAATAGTTCATAGAGAATTCCTGGTGGTACTAGCTTGCCAGAGCCCCTTAGATTAAAACTACGCCCTAAGCAGTCGTAATGACACAAAATTGAATGCTTTGTATTTCGTTTTTCTTTTTCCTTATGAATCGTGATTTCCTTATATCAGAGGGATTTAATAGATTGGAGCCCTTTTCATACTCCCCTTACCCCATATTCTATTAAGCATATCCTATTCACCCTATAGGAACAGACATTGCTTAGAGTTTCATAACATGTTCTTTTGGTAACCAGTATAAGGGTCTTTGAATGGAAGCATTTCTCTTTTTGAAGGAAGCTTAGATGGAATTGTAGTGCAGACCTGTGCAGAGCAGATGACCCTGACCAGCATGTTAAAGTGCTCTCACTTTTGAACAGAGCTTTCAACTGGGGGTTTGGTAAACAACTGATCCTCTTTTGTGACGTTCTTCAGTAAAGAGACCCATTCCTCCTTCTCAGAAAAGCACAGTGCTTCCAGATAAAATGAAAAGATTTCTGAAATCCAGCATAGAGTAGGGACAAGTGGATCCATTCATGGAGACAAAGGAGAAAATCATAAGAAATCAGCTTCCTAGGGACTTCCCGGGTCCCTCACAGAGATGTTTTTATAGCGATGGGGAAAACAACTGTAGAGAAAATCAAAGATAGGACAATAGAATTAAAAAGGACAACTGCAGGAGGAAGCAAGGGAAAAAACTTCACCCCAGTGAGCATGTAATTCATGATATTTCTTTCTAAATTTGGATTCAAAAGCCAAGTGGACACCACTGGTATAGTGGAAAGAGCTCTTATGTCTGAGGCATGAGCTGGGCAATTTTAATAAATAAGTGATTCCTGTTGCTAACCAGAAGCAAGTGAAAACAACAACAACAACAACAACAACAACAAAATGAAGGAAAAGTAGTGTTCCAGGAGATAAGAAAGTTAAAAGAGTGTATATTTGAAGATATGATTGTATAATCATAGGATTTAACAAGTCCTCACTGTTTTCCTTGTTAATGATGACAGTTTGTTTCTAAAGGTAGCTTGTCACATCTGATTTTTGGTGGTGATGTTGGTCTCCACCGCCCAGGTCTTTATATGGCATTCCCAAGAAGTGACTCCTGCTTTGTACTCAGCAGACTCACGACTTCCAATCAGCAGCATCCTCAGGCTCTCCTTTTTGGCTGTGAGGCTTCTGGGCTCTCAGCAAAACTCCTAAATAGGAATGCTTACAAAACTTCCATGCCTCAGCTGTCAGCCAGACAGAGCTAAGACAGCTATTTTATTCCCTTGTGTAATAAAGGTATAATTGTTTTCTATACCAGATATCAGAAAGATTTGTACCAGGTCTTTATCTGTGTCTTCTTAACAACAAAACAAAACAAACAGATAAAAGCTTCAAGATGTCAGAAACAAAGTTATCATAATTATCTTTTCGCATCACTCATAAATTCATGTGTAATTTTTAATAAATGGCAGTGTCCTGGTGGTGAGTATGTTATGGGACAGTGTTTTCTGTTTAAAATGAAGTAGCAGATAAATGAAATAACTGTTTCTTTACATAATTATTTTTTTCTAATGCTCTCGATCTACCTAAAATCAGTACCAGGCATGTCTTTAAGTGTTGCCACTGTTTGTGGGTGTAGCTCTTTGAATGAGACTACTGAGGAGATTGCACATTATTCTATGTGGGTTCAGATGTGACTGGGAGAGAGCAGGGTTGAAACTGTAGTAGGTCTCTTAGTCTGCCAGTCTGGGACCCAGAACAGACTGGGCCTAGCTGTGGCATCAGTAGTTTTGGCTTCCCACTCTAAGTCCTTGCAGGTAGACCCATAGCAAGGAGGCATCGCCAAGGTCAGGCTGTCAAAGTGCATCAAGATTATGTAAAAGTCAGGAAGGAGAATAGGGATGAAGCATAGGGCATAAGCTAAGCAGGAGACTAATGAGTGATCAGGGAATGCCCAGAAAAGTCCAAGACAAATATTTGGAGAAGAAGGCTCAGACGAAAGAATTTTGAAATCTGCATCTAATAATGGCCCAAAGAGGTCCCACAGTGATTTGAACCTGTTATGCTGTGAGAATCACAACCCGCATGCTCAACTTTGCCCTGATTGGCCAGCCTTTGTAAATAGAGGGCTCATGCTTTTATGCTTTTCCTTAGGAGCCTCAGCCATTCCCTATGCAATTAGGAGAGCTTCTTATGTGTGGAAGCTTGAGGCCAAAGTGCCTTGAAACTGTGCCCCAGGCTGCTTCCTCATGATTGCTCTCTTCTCAAGAAACGAAGACACGAGACATTTGCTCCTCAGTGTTTAGGAGTTGACTATCGGTTATTACTGGTTAGAGATGATTGTTTATGGGCCTTCTAACCCATGTATGACAACATTTAATATCCAGAAAAAGGCATTGGAGGCAGAAGGTAGCAGTAGGAAGGGTCCTTTATTCTTGCTCTTGCAGGTCTAGGTTTTTGTAGGCATGAGAGGAGTATGACTCCACGGGTCAGAGGTACTGCCCTCCAGGCCAGGCATTGTGTCTGGGTTCCATGTTCTCCATTCAGGCCTGGGACTTCTTCTCGTCCCTCTTCTTTCCCCCATTTCTAATCACCTCACTCAGGCTGTCCTATTTTGTAGATGGTCTCATAGTGAGATTCGGGTTGGGTAGAGAGCATACGTTTGTGCTGGAGGGCTGTGGATGTGTGCACGTGTGCACGCACATGTAACACCCCACCTGTACATGGCATTTGCTCCTGCTCTTGAAGAACTCTCGGTCTGTTTTGTAGTGTTTGTGCTTGAGTGTGTATGCATTAAGTACTATTTGAATCATCTACTCCATTGTGTCTTTAGGAAACATGAGTTTACTAAAGAAATGGCTAGTATCAGTGAAGGTAGGGGAACAAGAGAGTAAGAATCAGTCATAACTTCTTAGATAATGTAGTGCAAATGAAAGCAGCACTCATTCAGCATATTTTGTGTGGTAGCTTAACTCTGATTTATTACATAAAAGTTGCTGGCAAATATGAACACTAATTCTACTCTGGTAACAACTGTGATCGAAATAATTGCAGTTTGTAAACAAGCAAGAGAAAACAGGCATTAGTGGCTAGCTGTCTTGGACATCATTCCAAGAGTCCAACGGTGAAGAAATATGCAATCTTGTGGATGTAGAATTGGAAGAGATATTTAGAATACATATGACTGGTTCTTCCCCCTGCCTGTCCTCCAGATCCATGCTAAGCCAGCCAGACAAATGAAACTCTCTCCTCTGCTAAAGACCCGGGAAAAGGAGAATATATAACCTCCCGTGGCTATTCATTAAAGTGACTCATGCCTTTCTCTGTCAGGAAATTTTGGTTAATTATTTAGTACTTATGAGGCTGTGTGGCTGCCTTCATGGAAGTACAAATTTCTCAGTGTTTCTTCTTTAATATTACCTAAAGTTAATGCTCTAATAAATCGAATTGCACCAGATGTTAGCTCACTACACATCCTATTGGGCATTTGAATTATATTACAACACCTGAAAAAGAAGTGATAAAGCAAATACAAATGGAAAAATAAAATGTGAAATAATAGATTCTGTTAGATTTTGTTTATTTGGATGATTGCCTTTCTTGACATTTTTTTCTACAATTATTATTGCTATTATTATTACCTTAGTTTTTAAAATAACTATTGCTTGTTCAGTGCTTAGTCTTTACACATTATCCACTTTCATCCTCACAATAGCCTTTGAGGTTTGTATTATTATCTCCAGTATACAGATGAGAAAGCCAAGATTCGGAGAGGTCAAATTATTTGCCCATGATCATATGACTAGTAATCATAGAGCAGAGATTTTAACTCTTCCATCAAACTCCAAAACTACCTGACTGCTAATTGCTCTTGGGGTCAATCTGTAATGCCTACACTTTGCTTTTGATTTACTATATTCGGGTACATTCGTGGATGAAAAGATATGGAATGAAATGAGAAGGAGAACGTAAGCTCAGATAAGATATTAAAGTCTTGTGAGAAAATTTAAAAGAGCTCCGTAAGAAAGTGACAGAGATTTCACCATCTGAGTTTCATGAAAACAAATTATCTGTGTGTTTCACTGAGAAATCCAATGTGTAAGGAACTGACATATTTTGTTCTCTCTATCAGCGATCTATGTCATTTTCTTTGTCTCATAGAAGAATACTTAATTATTAGGACTAATTATTCAGGTAGACACCCCGAGCCATACAACTGCTCTGAAGTCTATTGCTATTATTGTTCCAGGATTCTCCTTATCACTCAAAGCTCGAGAAGACAGAGTACATAGAATTCCAAAGAGTAGTGAGGGTCTATATACCACCTCTCCATTTGTTCCAATTAATTTCAACAAGACCCGAATGAGGCATATGTTTGTGACTATTGGATCACATGCCATCAATTGAGCAGTGGCATAATTAGAATCCTGCTACTGCCAAAAAGATGAATAGACCTATTGATACAAACCCATAACTGAAGCTTTCTTAACAAAGCCATTTAACTAAGTGGCTTGGGATCACGACAGATCAATACTGCAAGTAACAAAAAGTGTTTTCTATTTACATTAGAACTGTTGTAAGGTGTAAGAAAAGTGTTTTAAGATAAAACAAAGGGCTCATTTTGATGTTATTATCATTAGTGTTGATGATTGAACACAAACTTACCCATCAACAATAGCAACATCTTAGAAGATAACTACTCCAAGATGTTGTGGGATAAAGTCACAATGATGATCGACAGAAGAGGCTTGCTTCTGTTTGGCTAAGTTAATAAAAACTACACAACTTATTGAATACAGGCCCCACCCAGTGTAAACACGAAAAGCACCAACATTAAGAAGAGAAGCTCTTAATTACGTAGCTCTGACAGGTAATTTAAATGGGGGCACTTGAGAGAAGCAAAAAGAGAGTAAGCTTTCAACTTTAATCCAGTCAAGACCTGGGCAGTCTTGGGGTACTGTCCAGTTTAGAAGACAATGTTCTACATAAAGATTATTGATTTCTCAAAGATTAATTAGTATCATGTCATTCATACTGGTTCACTATTGTGATTAGCTTGTAAGATATTTTTTCTGAGACTTATAATTATATGAATAAAAACAGTGATTTCTAATTTGGAGTACAGTCAACTCTTGAACAATGCAGGGGTTAATGCACAGACCCCCATGCACTCAAAAATCCATATATCACTTTTGACTTCCCCAAACTTTAACTACTAATAGCCTGCTGTTGACTGGAAGCCTTACCTAGAACATCAACAATTGATTAACACACATTTTGTATGTTATATGTATTATATACTTTATATTTACAATAAAGTAGGCTATAGAAAAGGAAATGTTATTAAGAAAATCCTAAGGAAGAGAAAATACATTTACAGTACTGTACATATTTATTGAAAAAGATCCATGTATAAGCAGACCTGCACAGTAAAAACCCATGTAGTTCAGGGTCAACTGTACATCTCAAAGACTTGCTTACCTTTTATAATTTCTTGGGCTCATAATATTCTGATTAGCTGGGTGTTTTTTTGTTTTTGTTTTTGTTTTTCTATTTTTTAGGCAGGAAAACTGGGGCATTTTGCTTATTCAATAAAATCCAGATATTTCTAAACCTCAAAGTTACTAAAACCTCAAATCACTTAGATTTACTTCCTCTTGTTACAGATAGGTTCTATCGTATTCATGACTAAATGGTGCCATCATTTAAAAAAATTTCTATTGAACGGAATGGGATGCAAAACTTATTGTCTAGTCCACAATTAGAAATGTTCAAAGTATCTAAATATTGTCATTCATTACTATATTCATTCTTGTCTTTCTAAAATAAGAGAGGGTAAAAGAAAATTGGGACATCTTGAGGATCGTCCATCTTTAAGCAGATGGATAACTAGGAGTTAGTCCTTTTTAAGCAGTGGAACTTGCCCTCAGCTGATGGGGTCAGGCTCCATATTGTCACTAGCACTCAGGTCCCAGGAAAGACTTCTGGGGATTAGTAATGTCCCACATGACAGTCATTACAGAGCAAGGTTAGATGTAGGTTGGATAGGTCAGCTTCCTCTGAATTTTCCCAGACCATTTGACACAGGCATGAATTTTTTCCTAGGGCATCTTAACCTCCTCCATAAATTAGTCAACCCCCTTTGTTTTGGCATAATTTCATGCCAGGCTCTGAGGATAGCAGATACTGTGTTTCTTTTGTTCTTATGTTTCTTTTTCCTCTCCAAGGATGTTACAGTTCATCTGGAGAAGTAAGATATCATGGAAGAAAGGCTTTTGGGCCTCTGTCCCAACTCCACCACTTAACTATGTGATCTTGGACAGATGTCTGAGCCTCTACTTCTCTGTCTGCAAAATGGGGATTAGAACAAAATATCTGCTTTATTTTGCCAAGTTATCAGGACCAAATGCAATAGTATGCATAAACTCTATTTAATTGCCAGATATTCTATTGAATTGAATAATAATCACCATTATTAGACAGTTTAGAATTCCTCGCTCCTAATGCTATAGGAATTCAGAGATGGGAGAGGTCAGTGAGGGCACAAGTAATTTGCCAAGCCATGCCTTTCAGTTGGCCTTGAAGGCTGCCTGTGGTTTGAACACAAACAAAGGAGAAGCATTTGAAGAGGCCAGAGCAAAAGCATAGCTTTAAAATTAAGAAGATGTGGGTAACATTCATGAAACAATGGAGGCACCAGCTCATGGTAACAAAGGGCTTGGCTGGAGCATGGCAGGAAATAAGATGGGAGACGTAGAGTGAGGCTGAGTTTTAGAGGTTCTTCTCAACCAGGCTTAGAGCCAGAAAGGAGCCATGATGGTGGATGAATGACATCTTTTAATTAAATTAATTTGGCAACATTGCGGAGGTGAGACTAGGAGAAGACTCTGGAATCATTAAGCTTATTGTATTGATTCATTCTGTGGTGCCGTAGGCCTGAACTCTAGTGGTCCATAATCCTGGTGGGAATTGAGAGGGCTCCATCCAATTTAAAAAAGGACTGGCCACAGGAGTGAGGGGAATTTAAATATTGGAAATTATTTCGCAAAGTGCTGTTTTGTTCCTTAGCTAGTCCCTTTCCTCTCATGCAGTTATTTATTAAATCATCTCGGATGTTTGCTGTTGTTGTCGTTCCTAAGCTGCTTACCATTTATCTCTTATAAATGATGGCCTTCATAACCTCTCCCCATCTACACTTCATCATTTCCCCCTTTTAATCCTAAACCAAAAATGTGCTGCTCAGGCACACTCTAATTGTTAATTGGAATGTCATTGGTAAAGCTTGCATAGTGGTGTTGTAATTACTTCCCAGTATCGTCTTAATTTTTTTTTCCATGTTCAGCAGCTGAAACTGAAAATAGCTGCTCGACTCTTTGCTTTCAACAATTAGTTAAGTGGCAAGCAGCTGGTTATCTGGGGGCAGGCTCAAACGCTTAATCATTCAGGTCTGAACGGGGATCTTCTCAAGTAGCAACACCTTAGTTTGTCCTTGCAAGAAAGTTCTTCTGGAGCAGCGGTTCGCAAAGTGTGGTCCCCAGATGAGCAGCAGCATCCGGGAAATATTCAGAAATGCAAATTCTTGGACCTCTATCCCAGACCTACTAAATCAGAAGCTCTGACATGCAGGGCCCACCAATGTTTTAACAAGCCTTCCAGGTGCATACTACAGTTTGAGGACCACTGCCCTGGAGAAATATTTTTTTAGAGTTGGACAGCCAGACTCAGAGAGTTAGGAAAACAGACTTCGGAAAACACCAGGAAGTTTAGAGGCTGAGTATAGAGGGCAATTACTTCCCTCTTGGAGATTATGCAGACATCCAGAAGATTAACTGCTTGAACTGAGATGATCGCCTTCAGCCCTCTGCTTTTTGAAAGAAAACCTGGGTAGCCATGGCTCGCCTTGTGTTTTGGAAAGACAAGTTCTTAAGTAAATATTCAGGAAGGACTGTTGGATCTTCCCATGCCTGGGTGGTGTTTATTGGATATTATATTGTTAAATTGATGAAAAAAGAGATATATTTCCCACTTTGGGTGAATCTCATTTTTCTCTATAGAAACATCTAAATACTGAGGATATGGTTACTTGATGGTGAAGAGAAAATAGGAGTTTGTATTTCAACCTCTATCCTACAGTGAACATTTATCACATGACAAGAAACTCTTTGTTGAGGTTCTTTTGAAGGTGCTGCGATCATAGAAATCTGATCAAAACACTAAATTTGCTTAAGATTTTAGTATCACACTTGATCCATGTGGGAGCCTAGAATGAACAGTTCATCAGCTTACCAAGTGTTGTGTGTCCTCTAGTTACTAAGTCATTAGTTAACCAAGAACAATTTAGGGAAATTCAGTTTTCTACTACCAGGATTTGAACTAGTAGCCTTATTTCAATTCTTAAAACTCTACTATTTTTTTTTCTATTGGCAACATATGTCCACAGAAAGTGTATTCTGATGTGGGCATACCTCATTAGGAAGTATGTACTCCAGAGTTACTTTGTAGTTTAAACAAAGCGATTTCTTTTCTAGCTCTTGAAATTTCTATGCATCTAGACAAGGAACTCTCCTATTTTACACAAGAAGGAAGAGGAGTTTGTATTCCATTCTCCATCCTACAGTGAGCATTAATCATTAAGATAAAGTTTCTTTGGGAGGAAAATAAATCACTGCTGATATGTCCAACACTTTTGTTGTTGAATTAGTATTTTCGTTTTATAAGATCAATGAACTTCTCCATGGGTTGTTTCCATTTGGGGAATGAAATGTTGGGGCTTTAGAATCTCCACTCTGTGGTCTCTGATTGTGTGAGTCCACAGACTAAAGGTGCTTGGAGGATTTATCTCGGAGGGGATCCTGTAAATAGTTCTGTTGCTACTTGAAAAACCTAGGTAGGACATTTCTCCTTAGGCTCTCATGGAAAGCAGGAAAGAGCTAAAAAGGGGTAGAAAATAGACTCACTGATTACTCTGGTCCTACCTGGGTCCCAGGGCTTTGTTCCCGAGCTTCCTGCTTCTCTCCCCCTCCATCTTAACAGAGTGTGCTCATGTTATTGGTGAGCTTCAGCCAGAGGAAAAGCTGCCAGCACCAGCAGCATAATTTACTCCCTTTATTGTGTCAGCTCAAAGTCTAAGACTCAAGGAATGATATGAAACGAGGATTAAATCAGATCTAAATTTGCTTGGAAAAAAGGTCTATTATGGTTTCAACATTGTTCTCTGTAAATCAGAGGTGCTGTTGAGGTATATTCTTTGATATCGTGTCCTTTAGCATTAAGCCCTTTCATTGGTGCCTTTTGGAGTGTGCAGTGTAGGAGAGAGCAGCAGAAATGACAAGGAAGGCACAGAACAACGGAAAGAAGTTGCTACAGCCTGGTTCCTCATACTCTTTTAAACATCTGCTTCCATCTATGTTGAACCAAAACATCCTCAATGGCCCTGAGCTAACACCTCTTCCCCCGTTATTCTCTTCTCTTTCACAGCCTAGCAGATACTTTCCATACTAGATACATTTCAAGGTTACTGCCAAATTAACCTCAGAAACCATGGAATTGATAGAAGCTAGAGGATTCACAAGACACCCAAATATGCCAACAGTAACTCCACCAAAAACTAGTGTGAAGCAACAGTAAGGTTATTATTTGGCCTTGGTGAAGTGATGCTGGGTTTTCCATAATACACTTGGGAACAAAGCCTTTTCTCTCTGTCCCCTTGGCTGTGTACACATCATTTGATAAGTAAGAATTTATGATGCACAAATGTCATTGCTGGCACACATGAAGACATGAGTGCAATATTTACCAATAGATCTCCTAATGCTCATTCTCTCTCTCACACACACACTCACACACACTATTTTTCAGTAACACATCATAGCAGTAGCTCACAGAGCCCAGAGATGAATTGTCTCTTCATCTCTTGAGATCTGTGGTGGATTTCTGTTCAACCTAGTTCATATACTCCTTTTCAATTCAACTAGAGTAGCTAAGAACTCTGGCACCTGTGAACCTTGTGGGTCTTATTCTTGAAACAAAACAAAATGCCAGCATGGCTTGGGAATTGAAGAAGTGTCACTTATTAACTCTAGGTCTGAATTTTTTGTTTTTTAATTAATACCTGTATAGGAGAGCAGGCAAAGAGCAGTGGTAGGCTGTGATATTTAGCTTTTTCTCCCATCTCCTTTCAGCATTGGACCAAAAGCAAACTCTATGCTGTCTTTCTTCTAACTTCCCTACCTTAGTGAAAATATAGCCGTTGTCATTTCCCTTATAAAATAACTATAAAATAACTGTTTTTTCAGTGTTTGTCTTTTGTTTAGTCACTTAGTTTGTAAATGCAAGAGTAGATTACTCTTAATGCTTGCCTGAAGGTTTTCCCACATATTTGTGATTTGAGAGATGACAAAGGGCATGCTTGACTTGTAACAGAGACGAAGAATGGGTAAATCAAGGTGCATGTCATGTGATCGGAGAGTTCAACAGACGGACCCACCATGCTTCTCGGTGGGCCTGG
>NW_006438113.1:8129613-8140860 GCF_000325575.1 Pteropus alecto
GTCCTCATAGAAGTACAGCTATACTAACTGGTATTGCCTACAGCAGTTTCCAAAGTGGTGATACTGAGAAATCCTCTGTCCTGCACTTCTCAAGCTAGTGCTCTCCTGGCTCGGTGGTCTTCCATGCTTTTCGTCCGGGGAAAGTATTGGCTTCTCCCCGTACTCACCTCACCTTCTTTATGTTTCTGGCCTAAGTGTTACCATTTGCTTACAGTGGTAACAGTACATCATGAATTTTCATTTACAGCTTTGAGATACTTCTGAGGCTTTCCTGCTGCCCACCCAGCCCCAAACTTGGGACTTTTCACACACTGATCTTCTGATCAGTTTGATGTGGGAAGCACATGGAAACCATGAACCAGTTTGTATAGTGGTACCCTTTTAAACTGCCTACTCTTGAACAAAGTAGACTGTGCTGGGGGTTTGCACTGGCTGCTTGACATACACAATGCCAATTAACTTGCATGCCAAAAAATAAAAATAAAATTAACCCTTAGAGTACTGCTTCAACATTTTGGTTTAATAGTCTTGCATTTTACAAGTTGGGCAATGCTTCTTTCCTCAGATCAGAATGCTGCACATAAAGTCCATACTTAGCCTAGCCAGAACATCAACCAGGATCATCTCCTCCACAGCATTCCTGAGATGCTCCTGGGTCCTTCACTATTAATCAACTTATGGCTTTAAAAAGGTCCAAAACACAGCCACTGTGTTTAATTAGAAATGGGCTCAACTTCTAACATGCCGGAGGGTATGAGGGACTGTTTTTAGCTTTGGTACGTGTCCTCTAAAGGAAAAAAGTCAGTTCTTTAAGGGTTAATATGAAATTAAGGAATTTCGTGGTGTCTCCTGCTTGTCCTTCCCCCAAGGAGTCTGCATGATCCTCTTTAGATTCTTAGCTCAATTGTTGAATGATGATAAAAATAATATTTGTGTAGGATTATGAAAACAAATAAAAGAAAAAGAGACTGAATGGTTGAATGGAAAGACCCCTTGGCAGTGCTTGCTCGATTATCACAGGGGGTAAAAAGACCAAATGTTTTATTTTCTGATCATTCATTTTGTCCTCTACCCTGAACACCACCACTGCACAACGTTGTGGGAGACTTGATGATGCTTGTCATTCACCCCTTCCTTTTTCTTCTTCCTGTCTAATAGCCCAATAGAATCCTGCCAGAATTTCTACAAAGATTTCACGTTACAGATCGACATGGCTTTCAACGTGTTCTTCCTTCTCTACTTTGGCTTGCGGGTAAGTTTGGGCAACACTGCCCAGTATCACAAAAGGGCATGCAAGTCGGGGACCCAGGGACCATCCCCCACCAGTGCCTGCTCTCACAGGCCAGATGAAGCTCAGTGTTTCCAGGGAGACATCGTACCTGCGTTCTGATTTCAGTCTGTGAGAGAGCCCTTTCCTTAGCACAGCATTTTCTGAAGTACACGTTAATTGTGTTCACAGGAAGAGAAATAGGAATTGAAATAACTATTATGCCTCCACTGGCCGACAGTTTCTCTTCCTTCTATTCAAATATGGGGGCATTTTTCCCTTAAATAGAACCAAAAAAGCTTTCTACCCTTAAATATGTTTACCGGTGCTCACTTCGCTGAATCCTGAAAGGACAGTTGTGAGGGAGGAATCAAAGGGATAGGGTAGCAGAATTTGAGGCTTAGGGGGTTTATACTACACCCTGTATATGACTGGAGCTATACAGATGTGGAGTGTGTGTGTGTGTGTGTGTGTCTTTGTGTCTGTGTGTTTGTGTGTGAATACATCCGTATATGCTTTATTTATTGTTATAATGCTGTTGAAAACAGCCTAATCTTTCTCCAAGGCTAATGTAGCACATAGTCACTTTTTAGAAAAAGACTGTATATCTGAATTCTAATACAAAAATAACATGTAATTGGTGTGTGTGTGTGTGTGTGTATATATACACACACACACACACACACACACACGTGTGTGTATATATATATATGTGTGTGTATATATATATACACACACAGACAATGAGACAAATAACATCTCCCTCTAGAGCCTCAGGAAAACCAAAACATACCCTTTGGCAAGAGTTTAGTTTGAATGTTAGCACCGTGCTTCTCATTTTTTTTTTTCTTCTCTTTTCTTTCCCCTAGTTTATTGCAGCCAATGATAAGCTGTGGTTCTGGCTGGAAGTGAACTCTGTCGTAGATTTCTTCACAGTTCCCCCAGTGTTTGTGTCTGTATACTTAAACAGAAGTTGGCTTGGTAAGTCGATCTCTCTTTCTTTCTTCTTATTGGTTCCTGAGCCATGGTTGAAATGCAGAATCTAAAGTGGACCAGAGGCTTAGAGTTTTGGAAGTTGATGGTGACAGTTCTCTTTGGAGAACTAGACTATAAGGATTTGCACAGTTCGTGTTTCAGGTAATGCAGTTTTACATTGTCGAAGCACTGTAAAACTGGTCATCACTCTCAGAGTCAGGAACTCTACATTTATGGTTCTGTCACTTTTCATTCAACGCAGAGTCCGTACTGGACAAATAAGCCCCCAGGGATAACGCCAACTTTCTGAGTAGCTGGTTCATGCACCCCAGAAAACCTGCCTGCCAAAGTTCACTTCTAGCTGCTTCTTAGTTTTATGAAAAGTGGGTCCTGCATGGTTTATTTATAGTTATGAGTTCCTTTGTGGGGCAGAGTAGGGTAAGCTTCTTGAGTCACCCCTCACCCTGAAGGAGATTGAGCTTCCTTCCCGTGTCAAAGGAAGAGCTTAGTCAAAGGCTGGTGCTGTGTTCACATTTCACTTTCTGCTCTCCTTGGCAGGTCACTTCCTGTTTCAGAATAAGGACAATTTGGTGGGAAAAGTAACTAGCTCAGAGACTGGTTATGGCAGCTAAAGGCTTAGAGAAACAGCTTCAAGGTTTTCTTTGCCATGATGAATAATATTCCCAGAATGCTTCTGCTGCCATAAGTCTCCAGGGGAAGAAGGGAGGCTGAAACAGGATTCAGAGGACCTTTGGGGTTCCATCTGTCTTTATTTTTAGAAAATTTGATCATAACCTAATTTTTTTTCAAAGTAAAATATATGTGTTGCAGTCAGTATAAACATTCAAATATGTATATACATAAAGAAAATATTAATCATCTCTTCCCCCTGCATTCATCACTGCCCGCTCTCTGGGACGCTCAGCGTTAACAGACTTCTACACTATGCTTCATGCTTGTTTCACCACAAACAAACATGGATATGCACATATAATAGTGTTTTAGGGGTGGTGGGCTTTGTATAAAATAATGTGTCAATCACATTGTAATACAATTTGGTTTTCTTACTAATAAATGATGGAAATCCCTTCAGCTCCATAATAATTCATTTTATAACAGTTGCAGAAAATTTCCCAAATTGTACTACAGTTTATTCAGTGATAATCCTAATGATGGACCCTATTGCTTTATTTTTCTACTATAACCAATAGTTTAATAAATACCCTCATCCACGTACCTGTACAATTCTATTTCTATAGATAGTTCTAGGTTCTGGAAGAGGACTGACTTACTGGATCAAAGTATATGTGTATTTTAGTTTGTACAAATGTTGATGGATAATGTTTCAAAAATGTTATATCAAGAATATGCTTCTACTAGCAATATATTTCGATGTCCTTGTTAGCACTGTGAATTTATTAGATACCTACTATCAAGTATTTTTAAAAAGCATCTTTTATATATAATATATGTAATAATCATATACACACATATGTGTGTGTGCCTGTGTGTGTGTGTGTATCCTATAAGGATTCTATTTTCTACCACTTTTCCCATTAGAATTGTATTCCTTTTCTCAATGGAAAAGTTTTCATACTTGATATGAGATGTGCTTGCTCAGACTGAGTTTTCTAGCCGGCACGATGAGACCATTAGAGCTGCACACAAGTCTGAGAAGTGTCCTCAGCATGACCTAAATATGCTCCGGAGCCAAGGGTCCTGGCTGCCTCAGCTTAACTATCGACTGGCTTCATGACACAGGGGACTCACTTTTCATCACTTGGCCTGTTCTTCATCTGTAAAATAAAGGTTGGGCTGGATGATATCTGAAGTTCTTTCCATTCAGGAAGTCTCTAAGACGCTTGTATTATTAATGAGAAATTTGGGATCTAAGTTTTTGAGGAGGATTGGGAAGTTAGTGAAATTAAATCATCAACATTTCTGAGTCAAAATTATGCGTGGGCTGCTAACCAGGGCTCTTTCTAAACCATCCCATTGTGAAGGGCCCCCCCGCCACACAAACACACACATACACCCAGAAAGCCTTAAACAAAGAGACAAGGAATGAAGGAAGGGTGGAAGGTAGGTGGGGAGGGAGAAAGGGTAGGGAGGAGGAAAGTAAGAAGAACTAAAGGAAGGAATGTGCCTTCTCTACCTGGCTGTGCTCTAATTACTCTGTGGACATCGAACAACCACTTGCCTTTTCTGGACACTCGGTTTTCCCATCTGAAAATTGGAAAGTTTGGACTAAATTACTACTTTCCAGTCCTTACACTTCATGAAACTGAATTTTATGTGAAGATTCATTCTCCCTTGGTCCCCTGTTGTCTTAGATGATTGGGGATACCCCTTCATGACTGTGGTGGAGGCATCCCTCTTCTGAAGCCGGCAGATCTCACCCTAGCTAAGGGTGTGGAGCCAAGTCTCCTTGTTGTGAGTGAAATGTTCCCTAGAGAAGCTTAGTGTCAGGAGAACTTGGATATTTTAAAAACCCATGCCTTTTTGTGGATGGTTTTAACCTGATATTTAGAGGTGTGCTCTGATTTAGTGAAAAACTAGCAGAGCAAACAGAAAAAGAGGGAGAAAAAGAAAAGGGAAGAAAACGAGTTATACTTTTGCATCAACTGTGGTTGTTCTTCAGAAAAAAAACTGTGCTTTAAAATGTGCTTCAGTTTGTTCATTAATTGAACAATATGTATTAAGCACCTACTGCGTACCAGGCACTTTTCCAAATGATTAGGAGACAACAGTGAATAAAATAGCATACTATCCCTTTGACATTGCAATAGGGGAAGGATAAGAAAAACATGAGTAAATAAGTATGTTATATAGTATATTAGGAGCATAGGTGTTATTGAAACTAAAAATATAGGCCAATGACCTTTTGGGCTATAAAATAATAAGAAGAAGAACAACTACCCTCTCTCCTCTTGTAAGAGAAAACACCTTTAATGAAATAGTTCTTGTTTTTTGATAACTAAGCCCCTTGGGTCAGATTCAAAACTGGTCTGTCTGTTACAGAAGAGAATTTGGTAGAATAATATTTCAAGAAGGTTCCCGTCTCTGATTTAATACACGGGTTATTACATTGTGAAACAATTGTAGCAATGAGCTGTCAGAGATAGAATGAACATTCCCGTGAGGTATGGTGTACAGAGAAGGAATAATCCCCTTAAATGGGACATTTCAGGAAGTGCTGCCCTCCTCCCAGAAAATGAAAAAGGTGCTACATTTACTAGCTGAGTTTTGGGATGAGATGCAGGAAACTGAAGTCTCTCCTGCTTCTCCTGCACACACTTCCTGAGCCCTGCCGAGAGCAGAGGTCTGAGCTGTAGCCAGCACTTTGAGGGATAAAAAAGAGAACGAACACCATGACTTGCCCTTACCTTTCCCAGACCACATTTAATTTCTGATTTTTAATATATGGTTGCATAGTATATAGCATAGTGTTTACTTACTTTATTGTGTGCATTCGACAGCCAACATTTATTCTGGTTCTACTATGTGCTGGGCACTCTGATAAGCCCCTTACATATATGAACTCACTTAATCCTCAGAGCAAACCTCTGATCTAGGAATTAGTTTTCCCATTTTGCAGATGAGGAAACTGAGACTTACAGAAGCTAGCTGTCTTATCAAAGGTCACATAGTTGGGAGTAGTGGAAGAAGGGATGGTTTGCTCCGGAGTTAGTCTGACGTAATGTCCATATTCACATTGTCCTTACCCTTGGAAGATCTGGGCTTTTGAAGACTGGGTTGTGGATGACAGAGCTGATTTTGCTGCTTTATGTTGGCACCCCTCCATCTCTTCTTACTTAGAGAGGGCTTCACTTCAGGCGGGCAGGGAAGAGATCTTATTTAAGAACACATACCCTCACATCTCCTCTTTACCTTCTCATTCCTCCTTGCCCACCTCTAGTCTCTAGAGTTGCCACTAGAACCAGGGAAACACAGAGCTAGTGTGTGTATCGTAAATCCCAGGGTACCTTAGCCACTTGGGGATCAGAGATGCTTCACCTGAGAGAAAGATGAACTAGGGGCTGCCACACATCCTTAGTTAATAGAGCAGAGTGAATCAGAGGCAAGCTCTGGGTTCTACCATCTCAATTCACATTTTGGCTCAGCCACTTGCTGATGGGTCACTCTGAGCTAGGTTGTTTTTACCTGTCTTAAACTCAGTTTTCTCACCTGCACAATAGGGATATTGATAGCAATCATCTTCTAAAACTGAAGTGGGAATTCAATGAGGTAATGTGAGTTAAGTACAGTGTACGTAGGACAAGCTTAATGAGTATCCTGGGCCTCTCTTTCTAACCTACCTATCTTATTTTAAAGTGCCAAGGAAGAAAACAAACCAGAATGGAACCAAAAATAAGGCAGCGGGATGTGAGGACATCCACGTTGGCAGGCGGCAAGTCGCTGCTTATTTTAATTCCTATTCCCACACACTAGCTTATTCATTTTTGTTTCTCTCACATAATTTTTATCCTACCTCACTAAAATAAATGTACCTTGAGATGAGAGATATATCTTATTTTGAGACTTGAATAACATGCTCTGAGGAGAACTTTTTGTTTGTCTCATTCTTTTGGGAACTGTATCCCCAAGGTAGGTCAGTGGGCTGTGCCTCCTTTGTGTGTTTATTATTTTTTGTTGAGGGTCATCTTATGTGGTTAAAAGAAGAGAGTGAAACTAATCTGTTTTTATTGAGCACCTACTGTGTGCTCAGCATGGGGATGAGAAGAACATGCTTGGCCACCCTATTTTTCCAACATTGTCCCCGTTCTCTGACTGATGAAATCAGGGGCTGGTAAGGAGCCACCATCATTGGGCCATGGCTGAAAAACTGTAAACCTGGTTTTCTAGCTCACGTTAGACCTGGCCTTGGATCTTAGACTTTAGAATCTTCAGCAGACTCTTCTAGAAAATAGAAAACTATGCTAAAAAAAAAAAAAATAGAAAAATGAGTTAGTGCCCAGCCATAGGGCAATTAAAATGATTTAGGATATCTGCTTATAAATATATGCCTGGGTAGTCCTTTTTTGTGTCAAAAGGTGATAAAAACAGGGTTGTAAAAAAAAGTACAGGTTCTTAAAAACAACAACAACAAAAGGACAGGATATAGTTCCTGTTTGAGACCAAGGTTTCCATCTAGTTTTGGAGCCAAAATAAACACACATGCAGCAACAGCAGGTAACACTGCCCGCTATGTAATTGCGTTCAAAATTGCGAGGTACAGGCTGTAAGAGCCATGGGAGTTCAGAGGAGAAAGAACTCTTGTGGGCAGAGGAATGCGAGGAGGCTTCTGGGAGAGGCCTGGGCTCAGCCGAGGCTTGTGACCACGGGTGAGACAAGCAGTGTGGGAAGCAGCGGGCGTTTCCGAGGGGAAAGATGCTTACCTTGTGAGGCAGATTGCAAGTGCCCATCCTAGATAAGAAAGTACCCTTTCTATGTACCAGGCATCAGCCTCACTACCCTACAAGACGGATGTATTAGTTTCCACTTGCTGTGGTAACAAATTGCCACAAGTGTAGTGTTTTAAAACAACACAAGTTTATTATCTTTACAGTTCTATAGGTTAGAAGTCAACATAGATCTCTCCGAGCTAAGATAAAAATGTCTTCAGGGCTATGCTCCTTTCTGAAAATTCTAAGGAAGATTCCATTTCCTTGCTTTTTCCAGCTTCCACGGGCCACCCACATTCCTTGGCTCATGGCCCCTTCCTCCATCTTCAAGGCCAGCAACAGTGAGCTGAGTAATTCTCACACTTCATTTCTCCGAACTTGCTCTCTGTCATCACCTCTCCATGACTCACTTTTTTGCCTCCCTCTAAAACTTTTAAGGACCCTCCTGATTACACTGGGGGTCCACCTGGATAATCCAGGATAATCTTCCCATTTTATGTCAGGCAATTAGCAATCTTAATTTGTCCGCTACTTTGATTGCCTTTTGCCATGTAAGTTACCATATTCAAAGATTCTGAGTATTACCATGAACATGTTTTTTTTTTGGGGGGGGGGCATTATTCTGCCCACCAAAAGGGGTATGATTATTATTTCCATTTTGCCAAAGAGGCTCAGAGAGGTTAAGTAATTTGCCCAAACTTGTAGAACTGGGAAGAGTTGGAGCTTGGACCCATGCTCCTGTTCTGCCTGCCAGTGGCTCTGCATGGCTTGTGGAGTCCAAAAGCTCTAGCAGGTGTTCAATGCCCTCCACATCCTTGCCTCATTATACTTTTCCAGCCTGTTCTGGGAGGAGACCCTTGGAGAGATTCTCGTTGGAGTCTGAGACCTTCCCCATATCCTTACTTCTATGTAGTTTTTTTTGGTTGTTTTTTTTTTTTTTCACTTCTATGTAGTTTTTTTTGGTTGTTTTTTTTTTGTTGTTTGTTTGTTTGTTTTTATTTTTTTCAATTTTCTTGGGAACAGATGAATTACTGGACAGATATGCTTATTATCCATGGTTTTAAGCAAGTTACGCCAAGATCTGGGCGCCCCTTCCTGTGTGGCTACAGCAACTGAGGGAATGCATTAGGTAGGTCTGCCTGTCCCCACTTAAGAGTCCTCATCCCTTAGACCTCATGCTTTCTTACCTTTTTGGAGTTTACTTAAAAGGATAGAGAGTGACCAGATTTTAGAGCGCCAAATGAGGTGAACAAGTTTCAATGGCATGTCACCATTTTCCCAAGGAAAACAATGCAAGGGGTCAGAACAGCACTTTCCCCCTTCATGGTCATTCTTCCAGGGGCTTGGTTACAGTCTCAGGAGTCTCTCTGTTGTCCATCCACTTCATAGACCATCTGGCCCCGGGGCTACTCTTTAGCTTGAAGAACTCCACACTAGTGAGGAGAGGTTAATAGCTGCAACTGACGTTGACCAGCTTTTGGTAAGAATTATCAAGACTGAAAGCCTTCACGGGTTTCCGTTTCTTTACATCAGTGTATCGAGATTTAAATAAAGTGGAACCCAACACAAACCTGAAAACAGTGCAGTTTGGCCAGAGAGTGGAGGCGGGCCCTCATGGGCAGCCCCAGGCACATAGCCCTGATTCCAACCTCCCCTTTCCCTTAGATTTTCTGCCCCAGCTACACCAGGCCGCTAGCTGCATTTGCCCTCTTCATCTTTTCTCGTGCTGAGTCAGAAGTGAATTTCTGCCTCATGTCTCTGGTTGGCATCTCTCTCTCCTTTAAGGCACAGCCCTAACTCCACTTCCTGTCTGAAGCTTTCCCATCTCCCAGTTGGAACAAATTTCTCCCTGACCTTTGTTCCTTTGGTTTTATGATTAGCAGTATAAAAGCAGTATAATTAATTTTAAACAATCAACTAGAATGCAGATTCCATGACGACAGTGTGGCAGAGATGTTGATCATCTTGTTTTTTTGCTTTGTCCTCAGTGCCTTGAACAGTGTCTGGCACATAGTTTGTGCTTGTTGAGTGAGTAAATGAGTGAATATTCTTATACTAATGATAATAATGAACAATTATTGATTGTTTATTAAGAGCAGACACTGGGATCAGCATCTCATAGGCATTATCTCAATTAACATTTACAGCAACCCAAAGAGTAATTACTTTTTGTCCATTTTTACAATTTAGGGAGCTGAGGTTTGGGAGATTGGTAACTTTCCCAGGTAGTAACCGGTGGATCCAGGACTCAGCTCAGGACAGTCTGATTCTGGAGCCCATGCTTTTAAATTTACTGCGCTGTTGGTTCTTTCTCATTGTGTGGTTCCCAGACCAGCAGCATCGGCATCACCTGAAAACTTATTAGAAATATAGATTTCTAGAACTCAGCCTAGACTCAATGAATCAGAAACTCTCTGAGTTTGATCCAGCAATCTGTTTTACAGCTCTCCTGGTGATCCTGATGTTCACCCAATTTTGAAAACCACTGTCCTAGGCTGTGCTAGGATGGTTCTCAAATGCACTGTCCATTAAAATCCCCCAGAGAGCTTTTAAAACTTGTGATATTGCAGCCAAACCTCCAGCCAATTAAATTGGAGTCTCTGGGTTGGAGCGGGGTGACCTAAATGCTCCCAGTTACATTTAAAGTGCAGGAAGGATGATAACCACTTGTGTGTATCTTCTAACCATGGATGTCAAATTCATTCCTCCCTAGAAGAGTGTGCATATTAAGCACCAGGAGATCTTGTCAGAATTTAATTTCTGATCCGGGAGGTGTGGGGTGGGATCAGAGATTCTGCATGTCTACAGGTTGCCAGGTGATGGCAGTATTCCTAGTCTGGAGACCATACTTTAAGTGGCAAGGCTTTGCAGTCTGGACTGTGCTGTCCAATATGGTAGCCGATAGCCACATTTAGCTATTTAAATGTTGATTAATTAAAATTAAACACAAGCTCAGCTTCTCAATCACACTAGCCACATTTCAAGAATTTAATAGCACCATGTGGCTAGTGTCTGCGGTGTTGGACAGCACAGATATAGAACATTTTCATCATTACAGAAAGTTCTGTCAGACCATGCTGCTCTAGAATGTGAGTCTTATAATAGAAAGCACCATGAATTTTTACTTTTTGTACATCCAGGACACTCTTTAAACAGTGAAGTTTAACAAATGTTTACTGAAGTGATATTTGGTGAAAGGACCTATAGTGAATATCTGTATCTAAAGGAAGTAAATAACTTTCTTGAACGGATGTGGAGAAATCATTAGTACACTGAAGAAACTCCCACCACCCTACCAAAATTAAATTTTTTTAAGGTTTCTGTAAGCAAAAAAAAAAAAGAAAAGAAAAGGAAGGAAGGAAGGGGACAATGCATGACAAGGATATTCTGGGCTTTCTCTCCGCACAGAAAGGTGCTTTAAAGAACATCCAATCTAATGAAGACCCGCCAGCCATTTACCTACTCTGTCCCTGCCCAGCGGTCCCCATTTGGGGGCTGGAGAAGCGAAAGGCTCTTCTCCTCCCCCCTGACCCAAGTCCTTCCCTCGGAAGCCGCCTTCTCACAGCACGGGGTCATTAGAAGGAAAATATGCTGCTGGCA
>NW_006438113.1:8140942-8172358 GCF_000325575.1 Pteropus alecto
CTTTTGGGCTTTGAAAGGAAAGTCCTCTGGTTCCCCCTACAGGACTATTCTGGAATTTCCTAGTTTAGTATGAGATTAAGTAGGACTGAGGAGGGAAGGACAAATTGGCTCAAACTCAAATGGGCAGTTTGTGCTTAGCAGAAGTGGGGGTAGGCTCACTTTGCACTCCCATGGGGTATTGGGCATCTGATGACTTAACTCAATCATTGTGACCATGAACTCTCCATTTCCTCTCCTCAAGGCGTTCCTGGTCCCAGTGCCAAAGGTCTGGAAGGAAGGGCCTTAGAGACCACAGAGGTCACCTGCTCTAGATGCCTAGCTGTCTAGATGTCCAGCTGTCTGGACATCTAGATTCTCTAAAGCCTAAAGACTTCTTAGTAAACCTCTCCCTGTAGTCAGTGGTTTTATTTAAAATAGGAACAATTTAAAAATGTAGCCTTCCTCTGGGGGCCAGATGTCTTTGGGGTTGGGAGACAGAGAGAGAGTGAGAGCTCTCTAAAATAGGAAGGGCTTCTATAACCAGAGTAGTGTTGTATGTGTTCATGTTATGTGAATATGTGTATGTGTGTATATGTACGTATATGTACGTGCATGTTATACATATACAATTTATAATTACCCCAGGTAATCTTCCAAACAATACTAAGAAATAAGGGTCATTTTTAGCCTCATCTTCTAGATGGGGAGACTGAGGGCTGGGAGGTTCATGAACTTGCTTGGAGTTACATAGTAAGTGGCAGAGCCAAGCTTTGGACTCAGGCAGTCAACCTCCCAGGTCCATGTTCCTCAATACTATATTAGGCTGATTCTCAAGCTACAAAGTTAACTAGGTGTAATAGTTACACTTAAAAAATTAGTCTAACAGTCTTGTTCAATCAGATCAAGTACTGAATGCAGCTGCTTCCTCCTTGCTCCTGACCTCTGACAAAAGGCAGAGAGAGACTCCCTAACAGTTTCATTGGTACTCCCCAGGAGAGAAACGAAATTAAGAAGAAAAGTAATTCAATTCATTTTGTGGAAACATTGAGTTAATACAATTTCTGTAGCTAACCAGCCTCCAGACTACTTCTTTTTAATACCTTAAAACATTTCTTTTTCTTTTTACCAACCTCCTCTTCTGAGCTTCTTGGTTTATTCTGTATAAGTACTGAAATAAAGAAAAACAATCCATGTTACCACTGTTAGTCCATCCGGAAATAGTATGTTACAGATTATGGGCTCTGGTCTTTGCCTGAGCTTATTTGTTTATTTAATTTTTTATTTTTGGATGGGGAAAACTCGGTGGCATTGTGTGCCTTGGGAATAACATTGGAACAGATTGCTGCGGGGTGGCAAGAGAAATGAACCCATTGGGTTCTGTCCCAGTGATTGGGCTCTGAAGGAAGACAGCAGCAGCAAAGTGGCATGCTCAAAGTTCCGATATTTTATAGGGAGTGGATTGCCATCCTGGCAGCTGTTGTAACTGCAACTGCTTCTAGAGAAATTATTCCCCTGTACGTGATTTCCGGTTGTGTTCCCTTGATGTTGCTTTGTCGGGGACATGCTTTAAATAAGATGCCTTCTGTAGGTAGCAGAGAGTCTAAATCTTCATTGCCTTGCACAGCTCTGTTATATGCCAAATTGGAAATAACATCCTAAAATGAATGTCTTCAAGGAACAAATTCAGCAGTAGGTTTCTATAGATGCCAAAACCTCTCCAGATGGCTGTACTTCATCTGGGGTATTATTGGAACAGCCTCCTCAAGCAACCTAAATCTCTAGGGCTGCATGGATATTTACCTTCACCTCATCTGCAAAAAGAGATGCCTTGATTCTTCTCAATGAGCTCAGGGCCATGATGGACTGACCTGGCTAGCACATTAGGTATGGAGAAAATGAACACTGGGAATATCGAGACACTCCTGCACCTATTTATCTGAACACCTACTATGTAAGCCCTCGACTCCTAGGAGTCTCCACAGATGGAGAAAACAAAATCTTGCCTTTAAGATGTAGATAATTTAATTGTAATTGGATGGATACTTTATAAGGAACAATAATAAAATGTATAGGAATTCAGAGGAGGAATGGGGGGAGGGGAAGTTGGCCATCCCAATCCATAGTAGATCTCAGACATCTAAAAAGTAAGCATATTCCTCCTAGAGTGAAGCCACTAAGATGTGGTCTGCAGGCCAGCACACCACCTGGAAGCCCATTAGAAATGAAAATTCTCAGACCCAACCCCAAATCTATAGACTTTTGGGGGACAGGGCTGAGGAATTTGGTTTAATAAAGTATTCTGGTGGTTCTTATACACGATAAAGTGTGTATTAGATACACAGATATATTAGTGCATATTATCATACACTTGGCAGTGTATTAGAATCAACTGGGGAGTTCTGAAACTTCTCCCCTCTCAGCCAGATTATACTTTAGCTCAAGAACCTCAGAATCGGTGGGGTGGCACTCAGCCCTTACAAAGTTTTAAAGTTCCTTGTGTTATTCAAATGTGCAACCAGTGTTGGGAAGCCTTGCACAGTAGTGGTTCTTAAATCAGAAACCCACCTGAATACCTGAGAAACTAAAAAAACAAAAACAAAACATTTACGTTCCTTCCCAAACCTGTTGAGTCAGACTCTCCAGTCATGATTAAGGATAGTTGGCTTAGAACATGGACACTGCATATTCTAGCTAGAACAACGGTTCTCAAACTTTGGCATACATCACAATCACCTAGAGGGCTGGTAAAAATCCAGGTTCCTGGGTCCCATCCCCAGTTTCTGATTCATTAGATCTGGGTGGAGCCTGGGGATTTGGATTGCTACCAAGTTCCAAGTGATGGCTAATGCAGCTGCTCTGGGGCCACACTTTGAGAACCAGTGGTCCTACCAGGTATGAGGTGAACGTAAATTCCAGTAGTGGCTACTTCCAGTTTCTAGGATTCTTGCATTGCAGTAAACTTTGCTATTTTTGTGTACCAAAATATCAGTATCTTTATTGATTGAATCCCTTATTTCAGTGTGTTTTTGAAATTAAAATCTGAATCACATCTAGATATATAGCTAGCACATGATATTCCACATTATAATTTCAACTGGAACAGAGGAACCCTCTTTAGAAAGACTTCTGATCTCCCATATGTGACCCCTTCTAAGGTATTCCAAGTCCTGCGTTACTAATAAGCGTGAAGACCTTTGTTGTGTTTATTATCACTCATATTTCCTCCAGAGCCAATTTGGGTTGCTATCTCTTCCTAAACTTCCTAGAATCAGCATAGTGTGGGTTCATTAAGGAAAAGAGGAAGAGGGTGTGTTGGAGATTTGGGAAGAGGGGAGGGGAGAGATCCCAGTGCCATTCCCACCCCTTCCCTTGAGCCTGCCGTCTTTCCTCCTCCAGGATGGAGTCCTCAGCTCCCGCCTGCAGGGAGCGATTCTCTTAGGGCCTGACCCGTCTAGATCACCGGGCTAATTTATTTTAACAAACGTTCTTTCCCATTACTACTACCTGGAGACACAGATACCCAGGTCCGAACTGGGCCTGCTCGCAAAAAAGTCAGGGCAGATGATGGATGAAGAGAGCTCCATTTCTAATGAAATACATCAAATTACTTGAAATAAATCCCACATACCAGTACGGTGCCACTTCGCTCCCATATCACTAAATTCGTCTTCTCTCTTTAAGGCTGAGTAAGAATTTAGCAACCCATCTCACAAAAGATACTATTTACATATGATTTCCTGAGTGGATGGCAAAACTTCCCCTGCCCAGATTTTGGGTACAGCAAACTCTTTCTTTTTGTAAAAAACAGCCTCACGGACTCTGTCTTTTTTATTCTTACTGAGCCTGCCTTTCTGCCTTTCTGTCTGCTTCTCCGTGAATCTCTCCCCTTTTTTCTCCAATCAGCCTACTTAGCAGCCACTGCACCTCAATCACAAATATATTCCATCTCAATGACTTTGATGGTTCTGTCTAGCACCTTCTCTACTCACCTGAACTCAATCAGTTATGACTATGCTTCTTTTAAAACAGTTATTATCTGAATCACTCATGGGTGGTCCTCTGATTTTGGCTATACTTTTTTAAGTAATATGTAATGTCCTGGCTCATCAATCAGATCAGAAATTGACAAATCTGGCTCAGTGTCTGTTTTTGTAAATAAAGTTTTATTAGAATACAGCCATGCCCATTCATTTACATGTTATCTATGAGAAGGAGACAGAGACCCACAAAGCCTATCTGGCTCTTTACAGAAAGTTTGTGATCTGATCCCTGCTATAGGTTAGCAGCTACAATGTATAGTCTTTTACATTCCTCTAAATATCTGGCATAGTGTTTTGCACATAGTAGCTACTAATCAGTTTTGATAAACTGTATATGAACCTCTTCTGAAATCAGTTACAAATATAACAGGTAATAAAATAAAACCTTATTTTTGTTATTGTCATTATTATAGCTACCATGTGTTATATGACAGGTCTTGGACTAAGCTCTTTGTATGCCTATCTCATTCAGTCATTAAGGGAAATGACTGAATGACCTTCACAGCTCCATAAGATAGATAAAAACCTGGAACTGAGAGAGGTGAATGAAATCAATAGCTGTGTGACTTCAGCAAGTGATGTAGCAAGGTCTTTGTGATCTCAGAGCCTGAGCTTTTAATTACTACTAGATATTCACAGTTCAGTACTAGCCTTTATATGTGACGAGAGACTGAAGTCTTCAAAAACCTTATCAATGAGATAAGGTCTGTAAACAAAACTGGCATATGGTATAAAGGGAATTAGGAGGAGGTTGTGTCCCGAAAATGAGCACTTCCTTAAATTTTGTTCCCTGCACACCTCATCCGCCTTACCCCAGTCTCAGTCCTGGTTAAGAAACCCTAGTAAATATTATCATTGTTATTATTATGATCATCTTCATTTATTCATTCATTCAACAAATCTTTAAACAAGTGTAATGTCTTGGTTGCATTACTGGATTTGGAGTTTAAATTGTGAATAAAATATCTTTCCCCAATTGTGGTAAAGAGAAGTCGATAAACCCCAGGTTACAAATCCCTATGTTTATAGGGACAGGAAGATAACAAATGAGTGGAGGATGCCAGGTGAAGGCTGTAGCTGGAGAGTGACTACTCCTCTTAAAGGTAGCAATTGATGACTTTTGGCTGATTCTTGCCATATTGACACCCTCAGTGTCTAGTAGCACCTTCTCCTCCCCTTCCCCTCCCTCTCCCTCCTCGGCCTCCTCCTCGGCCTCCTCCTTGGCCTCCTCTGGATGAATTATTTTTGGTTACAGTGACTTGCCTTTTGGAAACCCGTATAGGCTGCAGCATTATTTCTCTGTTTAGAACACAGGAGATTATGGTGTCTTCTATATAGGAAATGGTCATCTTAGACTGTTTTCCTTCTTACCACCTCTATGGTCCAGTGTCATTACAAGGCCTATAACTTGGCATCTGCTGATAACACTAAACTGGTAATAGAAGATAAACAAATAAAATGTCTTAACATGGTAGGCAAATACCTTAGGAAACTTAAAACACTATAACTTGAATTTGAAAATTGGGTCATAAATTTGTTTTCAAATGTTATGGCATGTGGAGCAAAATGTACATTGTCTGAGAACTTACTCTATTATTTTTTAAATTCATTTTAGGCAATAGCCTTTGCTAGCCTCCTGTCAGTGAAAGTGCTTCTAGTCTTGTGGAGAATGACCCAGGCTCCACTGCAAGCACAAGGGGCCTGTGGGAAATAGAGATGTCACAGGCTTTTCCCTGCACTGACCTCCCCCAAGTGTCTGTCGACTTCCCGAGGCCCTCAGAGTCTCTTCTGAACTCCACACTTCAGCACAACTGAGTTTTCCAGGCCACTGTTCTGAAATTTGTTGTGCAGTTCTGCCACCTAGTGAGCAAAAGTAGGAATGAAAACCATAGTGGCTGCTGTCCTCAGAATGCTCTCTCTCCTTGAATCCTGGTTAAGTAACCTTAGATAAAACAGGCCTTACATTTTTAACTCTTAGAAGATAACCTATCCCTCAGGTGCTCCCCAGACTACGTGGAAAGCAGTACAAAGACAAATGTCAGGCCAATAGCTAGGATTCTGAAAAGCAAGCATATGCATTCAGGCTCAGCAAGCTCTGTAGTCACTCCCCATACGAAGCCAAATCTCAGTGGGCTTCCAAGGGAGGTGGAGGAGAGGAGGAGAGGAGCCTGACCCCGGAGTGAAACATTACCTGTTTCACTAAAATGAAGGACCGTCTCCAATTGTTTATATAATCTTTTCAAACCCAGTCGCATATTTTCCTTGTCTTTGGACTGAATGGTTTTAGATTTAAAAGAACTGTTGAAGGATCTGTCACTTCCATTTTTGCATGTCAAGCTGTCAGCTTTGAACAATGGAAGAATGTATACTGGCTCTGAATGGATGTTTGTTAAACGTAAACAGGAATAGGACCTTTATTAATAAACTCGAGTGTGGTCATAGTATGTGTACCCCAATAAAGCGGCACTGGTATATGAACCAGAACTGCAGTATTGAAAGGGGACTGTACTGTGTTAATGTCATAAGTGTTACTATTTCATTCTCTCCTTCTGGGAAGTGGATTAGCATAATATAACCATTGACTACCATTGGGTGGGTCCCAAAGGTTGTTTCTGTAGAAGATAATAGAGTTTTTCATATGATACGCTTTCAGCCGCACAGCAGATGCAGAATATTATGAAAAGAGGCCAAAGAAAAGTTGTGAATATTTTTATCCTGGGTTGTCATTCCTTGTATCAACTCATTTTTAGAGAAGAGAAAGTCTGTTTTTTTTGTTATGACATTTCTGTCATTTCCTTTGACTTTTTTGGCTGGACTTTATCTCAGCAAAGTTGAAAAAAAAAAACACCATTTCAGTTGGAAAAATAAGATGAGACGAAACTGGAGAAGGGTGAGAGTCATAACACAAGGAGAAACAGAGCTCTGGATGCTCTATCGCTCTATCAAAAACTTAGGTTTTTAAGGAGGAAAAACACTCAGCTGGTCGTTTCGTTTTTTTGCTGGATTAACAGGAATCCTGGAAGCATTTGTGGTTGGTCAGTTATCTTGCTATAGGAGCTGTAGAACTAGGCAATTAACAGGGCAAAATAAACAAATGGCCCAGGGGCGCAAATGTTCTTTTGTCCAAACCACTTACACGGATCCAGACACCAAAGGAAAACAACTGCCGCCAGAGCGAGTTGGAAAGGACTACGAAGTCATCCTGGAATCGGGTTTTCCTAGCTCCTTATGTTCCAGGATCTTTAGAAAATGATTAATAGGATGTATATGGGAGAGAGGACGACAAAGGGGGTGATTCGTGTGTGTGTTAACATAGCCACCCATCTTGAAGTTGCAATTTAAAAATGGGTTTATAAAAAAAAACCTTTATGATTCTTAGCTCTAATGGGCCAATTTATGAAGTCAGTGTCCTCTCCTTTCTCTGCTGGTGTTATGTTCAGCCGGGCCACCCTTTATGCCAAAGACCTTGCACGGACCTTGGCTGAAACCCCAAGGTATGCTCCCTGTTCACTGTCAGCAGTGATCTGTGGAATGGATTGGTGTGGGCTGTGTTGCCTTGGGCAGAGTTCATGTGTCATTCAGGAGACGATGCATCAGGCTGGAGAAGCAGAGGGAGGCTGCCTTATGTCCATGGAAATTAGTGAATCAGAAAGCCAGGTGGGGGCCAGCTCTAAGGACATGAGGAACTGCAGAGTGCAAAATGGAAAGGACTTGGGAACATCATGTACTTTATTTTACTTATGAGAAAACTGAGACCCAGGGATGCCAAGGAATTTGCCCACATTTTTTTCCACTAATTGATTTTTTCATTTATTCGGCAATGATGCCTGAGTGTTTCCCCTGCATCTGACTTTGCTCTAGGTGCTGGGGTTTTAAAGAAAATGAGTGTCACACAGGGAGCAGAAACTTGTCACAAGTCAATCTGAAAGAGAGACCCCATTGAGAATGAAGAGTCTCAGGGGAGGAAAAGAGAGAACAAAGAGGGAGACACCTTAGCATTGTCATACAGTTTGGGAACTAATTTGGCCATCTTCAACAATTATGACAACTATCAGTGTATAATGGTGATTACCCCAGGCACCATTTCTTTACACCCATCAGAGTTCAAATTGCAAAGGTACTTGTAAGATTATTTGATTAGTTTCTTTTTCCTGCTTCAGAACCAGCCTGTGAATTCCATTATGCAGGGACCTTTCTTGGCTCTATGTTTTATCCCCAGAACCTGGGAGAACACTTGCCATGTGGTAGATACTCAGTAAATATCCATTGAGTGAGTAGTAGAACGAGTGACAAAATGATAAGGATGCCTGTGTTCTAGTCTGTAGAATAGGGAAAAGCAAACTTTAGTGAAGGCCAGATACTAAATGTTTAAGGCTTTGGGGGCCTACAGTCTCTGTTGCAATTATTCAACTCTGCCTTTGAAGTAGGGAAGCAGCCACAGACAATATGTGAAAGAATGGGTATAGCTGTATGCCAGTAAAGCTTTATTCATGGACACTTAAATTTAACTTTCATACAGTTTTCATTGTTCCATGAAATATTATTGTAATATTTTCCCACTATTTCAAAGTATAAAAAAAAACAACAAAACATTCTCAGCTTGCAAGCTATACAGAAAGAAATGACAGGCTAGATTTAGCCCACAGGCTGTAGCTTACCAACCCCTGTTATAGGAATAGATTAGTGGTTGGAGTAAAGGTTTTATGAAATTTTTAATTTATTGATTCATTTATCTGTTCAAGTGCTTATTGAGTACCTGCTCTGTGCCAGACTCTGTACCACATACTGAACACATGGTAGAAATAAGACACAGCATCTGTCTTCAGATGGTTTAATATCTAATTGAAGAAGATACATGGGAAAAAAAAACAAGAATAATAAAATTATAGTAAAGTGACCTAAGCTTGGTTCAGGGAGGGAAAGGTCAGTTGTATTCTAGAAGGACAGGAGAGCTTCATGGAGATGTTGTTGCCTGCATCAAGTCCTGAACGATGGATAAGTGATGGCTAGGAACAGACAGGAAAGGCTCCACGTGAGAAAAGGCTCAGAAGCCGTTCCTTTTATGGGACGTGGATATGACAGGGACAAGGCCCTAAGAAGACAGCTCCAGGACGCTGGGGCCATATCTGCCAGGTCTTTGAGTTTGACATGTGCAAGTTAGATCTTGGAATTATCTCCCTGAAAATCCTTTAGAATCCCGTAGTCTACAGGAAAGAGAGTGGAGAGCACCCTGTGGGAAAAATGCGGAGGGAGTTAGGTTGGAGAAAGGGGATGACTTGAGACCACTTCAGAATCTAGGGGAGAAGTCAGAAGGGCTTGTGTTCATTAGGGCAGAAGCAGGAATTATGGAGAGGAGGAGAAATTCAAAAGAAATATTTAGAAGGAAGACCCTAAAAGACTTTGTGGCTGATAGATGTGTAGAGGATGAAGAAGTAGGAAAAATCTAGGAAAAATGGTTTGGCTATTTCCCCACTAATGGTACCATCGCCCACATGGTGAAAATAGTGAAAGAGGCATGTTTTAGGAGTGGGGAATTGGATCTCTGGTATTTCCTTCTTTGGTGATTTTTTTTTTTAAAGATTTCTCCTTGTGAGATTTAATTCCTATATTTACAAAACAGGATTAATTATTTCTGTATTTCTCTTGGGAGATGGAATTGGTATGACCAGCCTCTCTTGGCAGTCACAATGATGATTAGTCACAGGTGTATAGAAAAGATCATTGTTCTCAGCAGGTCAGATCTTTGAAGGATGAATCATGACTGTGTAGTAAACAAGAAGCCCACAGGCCATTTAATTAATATGTTCTAAACACTCTAACATTAATTGGGGATTTCTAGAATACACCTTCCAAATGTCACAAGCATCTTTGGAATGTTCCCTATTTCCGGATTAGAAAATCAATGTAAATGGAGTGATTTTTTTCTCCTACTATGTCTAAGTCAATTTGTCCGTCTGGTGCTCAAAAACTTTCTGTTTGCTCTCATGCTCATTCTTTGCCTCTCGTAGAATGCTGGCGGATTTTTAGATAACTTCCCCAGAGATTAGAGAGAAAGATTTAGGAAAAAAAAAAAAAACATTCCCGGCTCCTGTCATTTGGCTTGGACAGTCCCAGTCTTCATCTTGTTCAAAATTAGAGGCAAAGATGTTATCTCTACATTGTAGTCAGAAAACAATAAAATTCCCTCTCTATTTTATTTCCTGGCAATGGGAAGTGGTCCAGGAAAATATTAGTATATAAAATAGAAGTCAGGCAAGATTAGATCCTTGAAAGGTTTTTCATAATACTTTTCTTGTTTGTCTATTTCTGGCCTGCCTTAATTCAGTGATCTATTATACTCTAGCTAGTAGTTTATTTCTCCATCACAAGCAATTTTGCAATCTTTCAGAATACTTTTTGGGCATTCCAGAAGCAAATGGCCTTAAGCAGCAACTTAATTGTCTGAGAGGTTTTATTTGCTTATTACAACTGTTTGGTCCACAGCATTATCTGCATGTGGAATAATTTCTTTAGCTGCAGTCAGTTTTGTAGCTCCTTGCTCATAGGATTATAGTTCTTTTTACATAAAAGGATGCTTGGAACAGGGTCATCCAGAGTGCCAATTTCAGGTGCTTCTAACTGAGCCCAACCCAAAGTAATAATAATATGACTATAGTCATTGTGCCTTTTGAGACCTGAAGAAAAGGCAGAAAGAGAAATGAGCAGGATTTGGTGACATAATTTAAGATTAATAATGAGTCATTAATAGATTGATGATAGCACTGTCCTTGTCATGTGTGGTATACTGTGAAATGTAAGACACAATTTCAGCCTAGAGTAGCTTAATCTACTTATGGATATAGGAATTCAAAATATCTACAATGGGGGTTTAAAGTCTTTGATAAGTAAATATAACAGAAGAATGGATAAACAATTAAATAATAACATTGAAGAGTAAACTTGAGAAGACATATGTTGAAATGAATGCAAATGCACTTTTTACTTTGGATTTAATTCACACATTATCCATGTGTTGATTACATGAGATACACACACATAATTGAGTTCAATTCAGTAGGTTAGTAATTGGAAATTAGAATCTAGTGTTCCTGACTTTCTCAGATTGGGTATCTTGTTGGCACACTGCAGTAACTAATGTTAAAACTAGTGGAATGTACCAGTAAGTCAAATGGAAAATCTCCCCTGTCCCACTCACTTTGCCCTGAATGAATCAATGAATGAATGCACGCATCAATAAAACAGCTGCTATTTATTTCCCTACCCCACATCTGTCCTTGAAGGCCATCATGTGGCAAAGGATCATAAAGTGGGCAGAGAGCATTTCCATCAATGGGCAGTACAAGCCAAGTCAGTGGCTGAGGGACTGGGCCTCCTAGAAAAATAGGCTTGTAAGTCAAGAGCGGGATGTCAGCTCCCTGTGTAATTTCATGGTGAGAGTGAAAGGAGACCTAACTTAGGAGTTATTGAGTCTCTCACTTGAACGTTCAATGCTTAATTGAAAGGAAGCTGAATGCCAAGGGAGTATAACACAGGAAAGGAGTGGCCTCAGTGAGTGACTGAAACCGGGACCTCTTGGGACTGTTTGGGTTTATTTATGTATATTTTTATAAGACACACAACATTTATACAGCTGTTAACTCTGTAAAAACACTTTGGGAACACTATTGTATTTAATCAACTCTGTGAGGTAGGTGTTTTTGTTCTCTCAGTTTGGCAGGTGTAGACAACGATGTTCCAAGAGATCTGTGGTTAGTCCAGTGTCTCATGGCTAGTAAGTGGCATGGCCAGGGCCAGATTTAGGGACCTTTCACCAATCACGTTTTTACTATGGTATGAGAGCTATAGCACACCCTGCCTTCTCAGTGCTAACGAGTTAGTTCAGGTATGTGCTCAGATGGGGTGAATCATTATCTGGTTAGGAGCCACATGTATGCCACACACAGTGCTGCGAGTTGAAAGCAGGGAGATGCACCTGTTCCATGGGGACTTACTGGGGGAATGGGACTTGAGCCTTACAGCATGAGGAGAGTTTGAGTAAATGGAGTAGAGGGGAAAGGGCATTCAGACAAGAGAAAGAGGTAAGCAGGGGGAGGAATTTGCATTCTGCTTGGGGAGCAAGTAAGCAGATTAGTGTGAATATTTCATTGTTTGTGTGGGAGGGAGCTGATGGATCAGCAGTGGTGGTGACAATAACTGGAATGGATTTACTGCAGGGAAGGCAGGCTGGTGGAAGCTACTCAGGGAAGATTGGGGAACTAGAGGAGAACCTTCCTGTTACCTCTTTATGGTCCTTCTCTTTGACCGCTTTCTATAGATGTACTGTAAATGGAGTCCATCCACCTATCCATCTACCCATTTCTTCATTTCACTTCATTTTGTTTAATTCAACAGACATTTGTTATGCACCTGCTTTGTTCCAGGCATTATGTTAAGTCTTAGTGAAGTTACTAAAAGAAACCCTCGGTATTTGGTGAATTAATGCATGAATGAATGAACCAAAGAAATGGGACATGGGCTGATGAGCTCATTTGTGGAGAGAGAGAGAGAGAAATAATAAAGAATTCCAATGTGTTGGGCTGAGAATAGCCTTTTAGAGCTCAAACAGAGAAGAGACAACTTGAGGTTCCAGGGAAGGCTTTCTAAAAGAAGTGGCATTTTGGTTGGTTCTTGGAGTTGGAAGTAGGATTTTGCTGGCTAGAGAAGAGAGACTAGGCAAGTCTAAGTGAGGATTAGTGTTTGCAAATGAACATAGGCTTGAAGTTGGGGCGGCGGGAGTGCAGGAAAGTTGGTAACCTCAAGTTGAAGGGTGGAGGAGATAAGGGCAGGAAGATGCAGGAAAAATGTTACCATGTCAGACCTAAAGGTCATGTCTGCATCCCCTTAGGCAAATGCTGGGCAAAAATGGTACTGCTCTGGGAAGTTTTGTAATTTAAAGCCCAATACTAAGCTCATCTTTTTCTTAAGAAGGTGGAGGAATATCTACCTAAGGCTAGATGCCCAGTAATCTAAGAAGAAAGAGAAAAGGCAGTGATAGAGTATAGAAGAAAAGGAGGAAGGGAGGGGTTAGTGATACTGGACTATTATTTTTTCCTAAAACAAAAGCAAACAATGAGGTATCTTTTAATAGCTGGCCTAGAAAGCCATTCTGAGGGGCTTAGGAAAAAATCAAAATGTATTAGAGCTCTCTACAGGCCTTGGATGGTTTACGGCAGCATCTAAAATTGCTGGTAAAATTATGACCTTGTAATTCACAGCTGTGTCATTTATTCTGTAGCACACAGTGTGATTTATATACCAAGCCAGTTGCTTCGAAAAAGAATTCAGAAAAAACTCACAACAGAAATTCATAAAGTGTTGTTATTTTTAATGTATAATGTCTTTCCCCTAAACCGGCACTGATAGGAGTGTTGACGTGCTCTTGGTCAAGGTTATAGGCACAGTACTTGTAGGGTAGGGTCGGGGTATTAGGATTACTTATTACACTTACCCATTGGCTGGCCAGGCTGCAATGTTCAGAACAAACAATTCTCCCTTCTTACCTCCCACAAAAAGAGCTGTCACCTTCAATCCCTTTTCCTCTTGAATGTATACCTGGGCATCCACCAAAGCTTGACCTTGACTTGCATTAAACCTGAGTAAGAAATTTAACCTCCCCTGGTACTCCATCCTCCCTAGGTAAAAACAAAGGGGCTATTCAGGACAGCTTGTTAGGAAGCCGTACATGGAATTTCCACCAGGCTTCTCAAGTCATCTTGCCTTTGACCTCTGTTATGGAGACAGCGAATACAAGAGCTAGGAGCAGACTAGGACCCATGGAAAAGGGGCTGTGGGGAATTTCAGATTCATAAAAATCTCACTTCTCTGAGAACGTGATGGGAGAGGGAGAGGAAGAGACCCCACAGCTCAGTGATCATGTGAGAAAAGTTATAGATGTTTATCTAGAGACCTGGTTGTGGTCCAGGCTGGATCCCTGCCAGCCTGGTTGACCTTGAGCAACTCGCTTATAGAAAGGAAATGAGCTCTTGCCTTTGGTACCTAATAGAGTTATCGTGAAGATCAAAGGAAATATTATATCTTTTAATTCTAAGCCAATGGCAAGGGTCTTTATTTTTCTCTCACACTGTTTCATTTTCCCCTCATTGTGTTCAGTCCTTTCACCTCAGTGAAGATTCTTGATGATCTGACTCAGACTTCCTTCTCTCTAAATAACTTCCTTTCATTCAGTCTCATTTTTGTCTTTCCGGTTATTCCTGATTGTTTTCTCTGAGCCTGTTAGAAATCTATCACTTCCCTGTGGAGGACCTGTTTACACTTCTTTTACATGACCACATGCTTCTCTAGATCAGATCCTTAATTTTCTTGGCTCATATCCTGCCTGCCCCTGACCCACAGGCACCTGAAGCAACAAGAACAGAGGCAGCTCATCGCCAAGCAGAAAGACCTTGCTGGAGCATTTGTGATGCAAGTGACCAGAGCTCAGAGTTCACTGCATTGATCCCCGAGAAGGTGCCAGGACTCTGTTCCCATTAAAGGCACTGGGGCTTGGAGGACACTGCAGCGTCATGCTCAGAACCTCCCAGACTTTGCCCTCACTGAGGAACTTGGCTTAGCTCAAGGCAGAACAAAGGGCTTTATTTTGTGGTTAGTACATTGCATCCCCAAAACCATAAAACTGCTTTTGATCCTTCTCAGATAAAGAAGCGTTTATTTTATTTTAACATGAAGATTTTATTTAATGGCATTGAGTCAAAGAAATCTGGACAGCTTAATTATGTATTTTCGAAGTAATTCTTTTGTAATTTTTATAAAAATGACACATTGTCATTTAAAAGAAATGGAAGCAATACAGAAAATACAAAGAAGAATATGTCAAACAAACTAAAACAACATAAAAATTTTGATAAGATTAGGTGAAGATCATTTTAGACATCTTTCTATACATTAAATAAATATTAGATGAACAGAAATTCATATAAAATGAGTTCATATTAAACATGGTGTTTTAAAAATAATAAAAAAAATGTTGAATTTATTAGAACATAGCGGGGGAAAAAATGGAAGAAAAACAAAGGAATTGCTAAACCGTGGTAACTTTTAGTGCCAGAGATGTGCTGGTGTGATTATAAGAAGGCAATTTGAAAAAATAATGATGGTGGAGTAATGTTTTCTTTTAGATCTATTTTTTAATTAATGTAATGTGGACGAACTTTCTGCCATGAAAGGAGAGAAAATTATCATGCTTACATTTCCTCCCACATCCTTTTCCCCCACTAATTAGTTATGTTATTATTTTCACTTTATCAAGATTTTGTAACATTCTCTTCTGAAATTAGAGCTCCCATTTTTATTTAGTCTTAGTTAAGTATTTTAACTCATTAACTAAGACTTTAACTTAGTCTTTTATTTAGACTTTTATTTAGTCTTTAGTTAAGTATTTTAAACTGTGAGGTCCTCGCCCCAGGTCTCTTCTTTGCATAGCTTCTTCTTACTGTTTAAGTTTAGATAGTAGCAGTGGAGAAACTGCCTCAAAGTGGCTAGGAAGCCCAGCTCTGCCACCTAATTGCTGGGTGAGCTTGGGCAAGCTATTTAACCTCTCTGTGTCCCAATTGCTGCATCTGTAAAATGGGAACAACTATAGCTTCCTCATAGAGGGTTTCGTTGGGATGCAATTAATTAAAAATGCTCAGAAAGGTACCTGACCAAACTGCGTTTGTCGTTGGAGAGCAGTTTGTTTTTGGAGAGTAGTAAGTAGCAGGCAGGAAAGTATGCTCTGAGACTGTCACACTGATGTCCCTTCTCTGTCATTTGCAGGAATCTTTTAAAATGTCAGTCCTTTTCAACTGGATCACATTGTTCACCTGCTTTAAGCTCTTTTATGCCTTTCACTGTTCTCAGACTAAAACCCAGTCTCCTCCTTATGGCCCACAAGGCCTGCTGTGGTGGGCTCCTGCCTTCCCCTGCAGCCTTGCTTGGACCTCTCCTACCCCATTTACTGCAAGATGCATCCTTGCCTTTTCCTGGACCCAAAAGGCTGCACATGCTGCTCCCACTGTTCGATGGCGCTTGCTCCTGCTTCCCTGTAGATGACCCATTCACATCTTTCATTTCTCAGCTGATCTGCCACCTCAGTAGAGAAGCCTGGTCTGACCACACACTCTAAAGTGCCCCTCATGGAATTCTGTTTACTTTGTGACCACTTGTAGCAATTTGTATCTATTTATTTGTGTTTGATTATTTATTTGTATAGTCTGTGTGCTCCTCTAGACTATAACTCCTTGAAAGCTAGGATCATGTCTGTCTTATTCAGCGCTGTAGAGCACAATGCCCAGCACAGTAAGGATTTATTAAAATATTTGTCTGTCTATGTACTTATATGTATAGGTAGCTATAACAAATACAAATTGTTAGCTCTCTCTCTGTCTCTCTCTGTCTCTTTCTCTCTGTCTCTCTGTCTCTGGCTCTTTGTGTCTGTGTCTGTGTCTGTCTCTGTCTCTGTTTCTTCCCCCGCCGCTCCACCCCCCCTAACTCCCACCCTCTGTCTCTGTATCACTACCTATCTGTAGCTATATAGATAGGTAAATACACACACACTTTTTGGAGATCAGAAAGCAGCAGGCAGATTTTATAGGTATAGATATCCACTAAGCAGCTTGAATTATTCAGGCAACATTCCTACCCTTTCATCATTCCCTTTTCTTTTCATATGACAATGATCTAAGTCAGTAAGAACTTGAATCAGAATTCTTGTGGGAGTGGTTAGAGGAGGAGATCTGAAAGACAGGTGACATTCATTGAATGTCAGCTGTGTGCTGCATAGTGCTGGATGCTTTGTGCTGCGTTTTACTCAATCTTTATAGCAACACGTGAACTAGAATCATTTTCTCATTCTACAAATGACAATGGGAAAGCTATTTAATTCCTCACAGTTAATAAGTGACGAAGTTAGGACTGGAGACTCCCATCCATTAGATAATGCTGCCTATTAAAGAAATATGACATGGTAACTGCTAACCAACTTCAGGCAACTTCAGGGAGCCCTTTCTTTGAAGATATGAGCTATGCATATGGTCCCAGAAGGAGTCATTTCAAATGGCAAGGTAATAGCAACATGAGCCTGAGAAGTGAAAAGTAGGGGAATCTTCAGTAATTTATCAAGGCAGGAGATGAAATCAGAGGATTTTGGTGACATTAAGGAAATATATTTGTCAGCAGAATTTGGGAGGTGAGCTGAAAATTATAGAATGCTGTCCCCGGTAAAATACACCATCTTCAGGCCTTCTTTTCCTGAAATGTCCTTCATGGAATTTTGGGTCACCCAGAAAGTTGGTAGGCATTATGGAAAAGGAGCTCTATGGTCAAGTAAGTTTGGGAAATCCTAGTTTAATTAGAGAGTTTCTTAGCTGCAGGAATTTTCGGAGCTTTTATATGCTGGTGCACACTGTCAGTTTCCAAGGACAGGCCGTGTGGTGCCTTCACATACCCTTGGAACAATGTTTTTCTACCTGACATGGCCTCCCAGCAGTGAGCCCTCAGTCAATGGAGGCGCATTGCAGAGAGTAGTGATAATAACAAGTTATTTCTATACACTGTTTCGCTTAAGCCTCATCGCAACCTAAGAGGTCAATTTTATTATTCCCATTAGGCAGGCTATGTTGGTGCCTCACCTGTATGCCCTTGCCCTTCCCTACCTGCAGGTGGCTGGATTTTGAATTGCCAGCACCAGTATTTCTTTGCCTGAGGCTTTTCTCCAGTCCCCGAAGCTTGCTTGTTGGCCTGCCTCCAGGTCATAAGCATTTGGGAATTAAAGCTTCCTTCAACCAGTGACCGAAAATCAGTGGTGCATCAGTGCTCCAATACCTCACCCCTCAGTGAGAGAACTCTGCAGTACCTTCTACACTTGCTGCCCCACCCCCCAGCGGGATTCTGCTCTAACAGTCCATGGTGACGCTTGATAAACTCTTTATTGCTGACTTCTTTCTATCCCTTTTTCATGACCCCATTCCCCTACTGGTGTTTCCTGAGATCACCCCCTACATAAACTTATTCTCATTTGAATACTTTGCTTAGGTTCTGCTGCTGCTGGGAGAACCAGAACTGAGATATCCCATTTTACAAAAAGTGAAAAGTATATGTAAAAAGCCCAGAATCTCCACGAGCTTATAGAGGGTACCCGATGTCACAGTTTATAAATGGTAAAGCTAGGATTTAAATTTAATCAACATATTGAGCACCCCCTTTGCGCCTGGGGCTATCCTATATGCTGATCTGACAAGATGAAAAACTATCCTCTGTCTCGAACGATAGACAGAAATAAATTGTCCAGGCCTGTCTTCAAAGTCTCTGCCCTTAACTGCAGTATTCTGTATTTTCTCTGAGGATGGACGCTTGACCCCTTCTAAACTGGGAGACTTTTCCATACCAGACCCGCAATGACCTCTGAGTCAGAAGCTGTGATATTCAGCTCTCATACTGTCCTCTCAGTCACACAAAAATGCATCAGATCCAGGTTTTCGGTTTGTGATAAATGCTTCATGAGAAAATTGCAAGATTCGCTGACTCAATGATTTTCCTGCCCAGTATAACATCTCTCTTAATTAATGAGTTTCAATTAGCGTTTATAAAACAAAATCATTCCACAAGGTGAGGCCACTGAGATATAACATCTTGTTCCAAAGCTGTCCTCCTGGTGTGAGTGGGATCATTCAGAAATTAAGCTTCTTAATAAGCCTTGTGCTCCAGCATTCAAATGCATCTGGTCCAGCTGGGCCAGGCAGGGTCTGGGGCAGGCACAGGGAAGTTTACAGCAGTGAGTCAGTGCTCAGTATACAGTAGCATTTGTTCATGGTTACAAAGTAGCTTTAGAAATTGGGGATTTGTGAAAATGATTTTTATTTTTCCTCTTTGGGCTATTTTAAAAATATTTCTTTGTCCATGGGTGACCTCTCGAAGCACAGAGACATATAATTTTAGAAATTTGATTTGAAAGGGACAGTAGAGATTATTATCTACTGCTAATACTCCCAGATCCTTTCTTCTTCCTCCCTTTTGCTCTCTCACTCCCTCTTCCCTTCCCCCACCCCCTTCGTTATTCCCTCACTCCCTTCTTCTCTTCCTCCCTCCCTGCTCCCACAATCCCTTCTTTCCTTCCCAGCTTCCTTCTGATGAGAAATCTAAATCACGGAGAGGGAAATGACTTGTTTAAGGTAACAAGGTATATTGGAGTAGTCCTGAGACTAAAACCCTAGGTTCTTCAAACTGTCAAAGAGATGTACGTTTCTCAGCCACCAGAAATCTTTTTTTTTTTACTGTCTTCTTTTTCTCTCTCAGTAGTTCTGACATAATTATCATAAAAAGAAGTTTAATTTGTCAATCAGTGTAAGGTTTTGCATTACCCATGGATTTCTGCCTCATGGACCTTGCTCTTCACACTTTTAAGATATTCATCGTCTCTTCCAATAAATGATTATGATTATTTATTTGCTGTTTTTCATTGTTGCTTTTATTTTCTATTATTTGTTCTTCTTTAGAGTAGAGACCATGTCTTATAGTGTTTACGGCCCTAACAACTTCCAAAAAAAAGGACCAAACATGTAATAGGGACACAACGACTTACTGCTGATCAATTCATTTATCGCTATCCTTCCTTTCTGTTTACTGGGTTTGCAAATTGTCCCCATTTATTTCTTCTCTTGTCTTCTCATGCAGTCAATGGAATGGCTACAAGGAAGGCATTTGATAGAAGAAGAGAAGGGGTTGGCCTCATTTACCCACTATTTGAATCCTCAGTCCACAGTAAAAGGGGCTTGATTTTATTTGCAGACCACACCTCAGGCAGTTGTTAAAGGAAAAACAGCATAAGCAACCACAGGAGTGCATTGTTCATTTACATCCTCAGTTCATCTGTGGCAGGAAGAGAGAATACCTTTATTGCTAATGATAAAGCTGTGACTGACCTTATTTATTTTCACATAAATCATGTCTCAGCAGATGTTTTCATAGTGCAATCCAGCTTGCTGTGGTTCGTCTTATCTGTAAGATTGTTCCTGTTACGTATGAGCTATTTCGTAGAGATCAAGAATCACTGCTTAAGTGTAATCCATCTTCATCAGTGAAGTAATATGCTGTAAGGACTTTCTAGACATTATCTGTCACCACGTGGCCATTAAGCAGATGGTTTTGTGCCTCCCTCCTAGTTCTGTGAAGGGATGGAGATTTCAGTCCTCATTCCCTGTCATTCACAGTCAATATGCAGAAATGGGTGAAACCAGTGGAAACTTGCAGGTCAATGAAGCTTGACATTTAAACTCAGATCAGCGATGTTGTACTCAGGGACAAATTGGAGTTAGGGATGCAGGCTGAGATTGGAGACAGCGTATTTCACTAGGTGGTGCTAAATGTGAGTTTGAACTAGGCAGCTCAAAAGCACAAAGTCTTGCCTAACAGAATATTGTAACTGCCTGAACCAACTGACAAAGGCCTTTAGCTTAACAGAGGGCTTATGACCTAAGCCCAACTGATATTCATGTCCTCATTCTTTTAACACATACATATTGAATGCTATCATATGCTGAATATTGGGATATGAACAGAAGGAGACCGAAGTTATGTAGCTATAGATTTATAGGAAAAATGCTGAAATAAGCACATAAGCCAAGGACTTTGGAATCACAAAGTGGGACCTACTAATTTGTTTTTGGTCAGAACAAGATTTATGCCTTAAACATAGCTTTATTCAGGACTTCTTAGAAGCGTATGAGGCGGGAGGTGACAATCCATCCTTTCAAAGAGACTCTTTCTCCTCTTAGGTTGAAAAAAAACTCCGAGTCCTCCCATATTAAAACCGAAGATGTGAATCACCTCATTAAACAAGCAGAAAAAATCATTTTAATGATTTAATGGCTGTGCCAGGCATTACGGAATGTACATAAAGAAGAGAGACGCAGACCCTGACCTCAGGGAGTTCATAGTCTGAAATGAATTAAAAATATCTGGATTAGGCTAGGAAAATATATAAGCAACATAATATCAGAACCAATTATTATTAACTTGCAAAAGCACCTGTTGGCAAATGAACCATTTCTTCTTCCCTCCAAAATGTCAATGTATCTGAGTTACTGAGCAGGCTAAATCGGGTCCACTACCTATGTTTTCATGTTATAGTGGCCAAGGTGAGTAGTTTTGACAGAAATTGTGTAGCTTGTGAAGCCTGAGATGTTTATTTTTGTCCTTTTACAGAAAAAAGAAAAATTCTGTTGACTCCTGATTTCGATTATCAAAGTTTATCCTGGTGTTAATTTAGAGCATCAGAACGAAACATAGCTGAGGTACACCTGGTGGCAAATTAATCCCCCCAAAACAAACACTTCATTTTCATCCTCTGAGTTTACCCTAAGTCAATTTTGAGCATCAGAATTAAACATAGCTAAGTCCTGTGGCACCTGACGCTTTTGTGAAAATGTTTTTACTGACATAAGATTCAGTGTTCTGCTTTCTGCCTTTATATAGAGAACTAAATCAAGAGCGCCCATTTGGAAAGACTGCCTCTGTTCTTTGTAAACTGTAATTGAAGATATAATTCACTGTGTTCCTCAAACTCTATTCAAAGCCGCTGGCACAAAAATTCTGCTTAAATTTAATTTTACGATAACATTGATCTCTGAATTGACTTTATAGGTTTTCTCAGTTCACAACAATCATAACCTGGTATGTTTCTCTCTTGCCATAGGTGACAGAAAATGCAGAGCCGATTTCAGAAATGAACTTAGTAGTAGATTCATTGCAGGTGCCAGGGCTGGGACTAGGGTGGCGCAAGAGAGGGTCATAGGGTGCAGAATTCAAGGAGACACTAACTCTAGGGGCATTGCAGAGATAGGGTCGGCCTGAGAAAGGGCTGCCTCCTTAAACACGGTGCTTGAGATGACTCTCTTGCCTCACCCTTGTCTTAGTGTTGGCAGGTGCCTGGTAAAGCCCATCCCTTCTACTTCCAGATGGTGGGGGCCCTGTCCTAGTTTATCCTAATATATGGGTTTTGCTCTTTTTATTTTTGGACCATATAAACTGATTCAGGTCCTCCCTGCAGTAGATGGGGGTACAAATCTCAAAATCAAACCCGTGGGCATTTCAGTGACCGGAGACTGCCATCTGTGCCCTGTGGGTCCAAATGTCAGGCAGGAGGGAAACTCAGGGCCATGTGTCAGCTTCCCAGTGGGGGCTCAGCATGGAAAGTAAGATTAGGGAGGATTATTCCAGCTCTCTTCATTGAGCTCAGGTTTTCATTTTGGGGAAGTGGAGGGGATATTGGATAAGGTTGGCTTCACTAGTCTCCAAGATTACATGTAGTGTGCCAGGACAGATAGAGGCTGTGACTTTGGAAATGAGAGGAAACTACAGGTACCAAAAAGTTGACGATGTTCAGCGCAATGCTAACTGGTGATGAGGGAGAGGATGGAGAAGGAAGGATGGGCTGAATTACAGACTGCTCTGCTCCTTAAATCTTTGTTCTCAGGAGGAAGAGAAGAAGAAAGGAAGGGAGGGAAGAGGGGAGATGGACTGGGGAAGAGGGAAGTAGATTAACTAGAGATTAGGAAAAATTTTCTTGAATAGTTAAACCAGGGACCAAAGCAAAACATTCATTTCCCTTGTAATTTGAGGCCTGTGAAAACACCACAGGCTTCTGGTCTTCAATTTTAAAAAGGGTAAGAGTGTGGGGAGGTGACCTTGAGGCACTTAATTCAACTGGTCTGGGATTTGGGGAATAAATTGTAGTATGAGTGATATGGGCCGGGTCATAGATTGAGCCTTGACATTTATCTTCCTATTTCAAATCACAGATGTTGGATGACTTCTTTTTCAACTTAAAATAGGACCATCACTTGCCAACAACGAGAGTTGGTTTTAGTTCACAGTTTGCTTCACAGTTTGCCCTTTCTACTTCATCCTCTGCAGTTCCCTCCCCCATGTTTACATGGGTTTATCACTTTTCTCCTTCCCCACCACTGACCCTTTCTTTCTAATTGAGAGATAAATGACTCCTAGGCAGATGTGCATTTTAATAGAGACCAGACCATTTGACCCAAGGAAGAGGGGCCAAGTGTAGGGGCTTTGGAGGAAGTCGGGAATGAGTACTTATATAGCGCATTCTCTGTATTAGGCATTTTAAACTCATGTTAAATCAACTTATTTTCACAACCCCTTAGAGGCATAATTATTATTTTTATTTTTTCATGTGGTGATAGGCTTATAGGTTTCATATAAGCATCCCAGGTTCTCACAGTGCACGAGGCAGGAAGCCAGGGTTCAAACACACATCGATCAGATGCCAGAAGCACAATTCTTTCTTATAGTGTATAACACTGCTGCTCTAGTGATGGAATTTCAGGCATCAATGAAAAAGTGAAGGAAAATTATTAAATTTGGGGTCTTCCCTTAAAATAAAATGATGTAGGTAGTCATCTTTATCCTCTAACTAAATACAAGTATAGATTGTAAATTGCTCCACAAGACTATTAATTCCTTGAGGGTGGATTTATAGCTAATCACATTTGGATCTCTAGTGTGCTTAGCTCAGTATATTAGCAATAATAATAGAAACACTCGTTAATGCTTCATATGTGCCAAGGACAATTTTAACTGTCATAGAGACATTGATTTATTCCTTAAAACAACCCTGTGAGGTAGGTTGCTGTTACTATTCCCAATTTATAGTTGGGGAAAGTGAGACACTGTGAGTTGAAGGAACTTGCCAATGTTCACTCCCAAGTAATGGCAGAGGTGGGATTTGAATCCCATCATTCTGGGTCCAGAATCCTGCCTGTCTTCTTAATATATGCCTAATTAGAATTTGTACTTGAGTAATGTCACATCAATTTGTATGGGACCTAGGTAATTGGGTGTCTTGATTTCACTGAAGGGGTCAGTGCATCAGAGTTAATTGCTTGGTCAATATGTTTAAAATAATGGATTGATATTCTCATGTTTTTTCCTGACCATCCCCTCTGAGAGGAGCAAGCCTGATGCAGAGGAGGAGGAGCTGAGTGATTTCACAGAGACCGTAGACAATGCTCCATGTTGGCAACAGTGGGCCTCCAGGAACATATAAAGCTCTTGTTGAATTCCTTGGGGCAGACGACATAGGGTAGCAACTGTGGGACACACGGATGGGAGTGTAATATGTGGATACAGTTTAGGACAATTTTTGCAATACATACATGTTCAGAGAAATGAGCCTCGATTGATTTGAACGTGTGCATATGTTTACATAGATTTCTCTTTAAATTTTTAAAAATAATTGTAAGAAACCCTTTCTTGGATGAACAAATTTATCTTGAGAAGTCTTTCCTATTTTAAGAAGGAGGGTTTGAAAAACTTTCCCATAAGTGGAGATGCTGGGATCCAAGTCCCAGCAGCCTGACTCCTGAAGCCACACTTCTCATGACCACACCAGTGGGGTCTGTAAAAGAAGCTGGCAGGCACGCTCTGTGGAGACAGGAAAGAATTTGGTTATTGACACTAGGAAGCCAGGTTGCCCATAAATGCTGGAGCATTCTATGAGCAGAAGTTAAGCAGTTTTGTTGGGCCCTAGAATTTTGGTAAATTGATGAAGGGGAATTTGCAGGGTGTACCTAGTCTCAGTCCCTGTGCAGAGCTTCATAAATATTATTTAATCTGGATAGTCATCTGTGAAGTAGGTAGTAAAATCTCTATTTGAGAGATGGGGGATAGGGGTCATAACTTGTTCAGCCACGCAGCTGTGATGGAAGAGCCTGAGTACAAGTCCTTTGCGCCTTGCACTGAACCAGCTCACTCTCTGAGTTGCTGAGGTTTCATGACTCCAGTGTTCACTCAAAGTTGGGAGGAAATTTATAAAGTTACAGCAGATGATTTCTGTGTGAGACATCAAGTTTAAGTTCAGTGTTCTGAAGGTTGGTACAAGAAGCCTCTGTTTGCATACCTCTGGTGACCAGGAGATTACCACCTCAGGAGGCAGCCTGTACCAATATTTTTAGTGAGGTATATTTGACAATAAAATTCATAGATCTTAAGAGTACAGTTCAATGAGCTGATAGATGTTTGCTCCAGTGTGAAACAGTTTATCACTCATATCAAGATACAGAACATTTCCATTACCCTGAAAAGTTTCCTTGTACCCATTTCTAGTGAATAACGAATGCCTTCTTCACACAGCCATGGACAATCATTGTCCAGATTTCTGTCACTATAGATTAGTTTTGCCTGCACTTGAACTTCATGTAAATGGAATCAGAGAGGGTATTCTCTTTTTGTCCAACTCCTTTCACTCGAAGGAAGGTTTTTGAGATTCACACATGTCGTTGTATATGTGAATATATATCAGTAGTTTGTATACACACACACACACACACACACACACACACACACATACACACACACACACACCAGTAGCTTGTTTCTTTTTATTGTTAATACTATTTTATTATATAGATACACCGCAATTTGTTTATCCAGTCACCTGTTGATGGACATTTAGATTGTTTCTGATTTTTGGTTATTTTGAGTAAAATTGTTAGGAGCATCTTTGTACAAGTGATTTAGTGAACATATGTTTGGATTTTTTCCTAGTAATGGAATTTCTAGGTCATAGAATAGATATATGTCTAACTTTATAAGAAAGCTACAAAACACATTTCTAAGAGTTTACACCATTATACAGTCCCACTGTTAATGTATGAAGGTGGCAGTTGCTCTGTTTCCCTGCCAACAATTGGTGTTGTCAACTTCTTAATTTTAGCCATTCTAATGGATTTTTAATGATATCGTTTTGAGGTTTTAATTTTTCATTTCCTTAAGTTATTTGTCAGGTATGTGTATTACAAATATTCCCCTCAATCTGTGACTTATCTTTTAATGTTCTTAATTTCTTTTTGATGAGAAGTTTTTAATTTTAATGATATGATATTTAATTGATTACTCTTTTTTTTGAGTCAGTGCCTTCTGTGTCCTAAGAAATCTTTACCCCAATGTCCTCAAGATAATTTCCAGTGTTCTTTTTTAGAAGCTTTACGTTTAGCTCTACATTTCAGTCTGTGATCCATCTTAAACTAATTCTGTATATGGCGTTACATCAGAGTTGAAATGCATTTCTTTCCCTGTACAGACGTCCAGTTGTTCTAGTACCAGTTTTGAGAAGAGTTTCCTTTTCTCATGGAATTGTATTGGTGCTTTTGCAGTAAATCAATTGACCATATATTTGTGGATCTGTTTCTGAATTCTATTTAGTTTCATTATTTAACTTGTCTTTGTTTAGGCCATAATATACTGTCTTAACACACTTTTAACACATGTAGTTTTATAGTTTTTTTAATCATAAAATGGTTATTGTATTTTGTCATTTTTTTCTGACATTATTAAAATAGTCACATGATTTTCCTCTTAATTTGTTAATGTGGTGAATTACATTATTGGCTTTCATTTGTTAAACTACTCTCATATTTCTGGAATAAACTCCACTTGGTCAGGATGTGTCATCCCTTTTATGCACTTCTGGATTTATGTTAATAGTACATATTTAAGGATTGTTTTTCCTATGTGTTGGGCTGTAATTTCTTCTTTTGTTTTTGGCAATGCTCTTCTCAGGTTTTGGTGTTATGATTATTCTTATATCATAAAACAAGTTGGGAAATGTTTCCTCTTCCTCAGTTCTCTAAAAGAGTTTATGTGTTATTAGTATTATTTGCTTTTTAAATGTTTGGTAGAATTCTCCAGTAGAAACCCTGTAGACCTGAAATTTTCATCGTGAAGATGTTTTTAATTGAAGTTGAAATTTAACAGGTATATGGCTGTCTAGCTAGGTTTTCTGTTTCTTCTTGTATCATTTTGAAAATGTATTTTTAAAAGAAACTTGTCTTATTTAGTTTTCAAATTCGTAGATGTACTATTGTTAATATTCATTCATTATCCTCTTAATGTCTGTAGTACCTGCAGTTACGTCTGTTATTTCCAGAGAAACGTAGGTGTTAAAAATTACTCTCTCATCTCCTGTTTCATTTTAGACACACTGAGTTCCTTTCAAGTCATTTTCTTCCCTCTTCAGGATGTTTATCATTCTGCTACCTCGGCCGAAAAATTCCTCTAACCACAACCTTTATCTCTTTTCACCTGGCTGCCTGCTACTCAACTGTTGGGATTCAGAATTAGTGTGAAGCCCCTTCTGGTAATATACGTCACAGCACTTCCACACACATATACACTCACGTACACATATATGTTCATACACATACACACATACTCACATAGATGGCTACTTAATACTTTTACTTTGCAGCACCTTACCAAATTATTAATTCATTAAATTATGATAGAACATTTATATTGCTTCTCTTCTCTGTTAGACTAAACTCCATCAAGGCTGGACCTATGTTGTTCTCATTGATTGCTGAATACCCAGTACCCAGCACAACGCTTGGTGCATAATAGATGCTCAGTGGTTGGGTGATCTACATTAAGGAGAAATAAGTTGTTGTCTCTGAAAATTACCTCAAATAGTTTTAGCTTTGCTAGAGGGTAGTGTGAAGGTTGGAAAATCAGTAGGGGCCAGATTATGGGGAGCCTTGACTGACAATTTATGGAATTTAGATATTTCTCTGTTTATATTTTTACTATATTTCCTCTCTCTGTCTCTGCTATATTTTTGTTTACACTCATTGCCTATGGTAAAGAGGGGGCTGGTGCTGGTAATGAGAGGAGAGGGTGAGAACTATGAGGCAGGGGAGCGTATGTGTAGAGGGGTGAGGAGCTCTAACAAGAGTGTCTCCTCCCTCCTTCCTCTGGAAAGCTTGAGGCCCTCCTCCACCTCAGTCCTTCATGCAGGATTAGCAGAGGATTTGTGTATTTGGGTTACTTTGGTGGTGGGAGGTGATGCAGGGGGAGTGGGGCCATTCAGTTTTTCTCTCTAGATGGGTATCACATCCTATAAGAGAGTCTTCTTTATGAAACCTCAATCATCAGACAGGTTCACTAAAATAAAAGAAATGGCCCAACGGGCCCTCAACTGCAGCCTTCACCACACTCTATTCTGTACCCCCTGATTTGAGGAATTATAGCCTTTGATCTTTCCATCCCCCTAAACCATGTTTAAAGGAGCTTATCTGATAATTTCCAGAGTGAAGCTGATTGATCAGCTTGTAGGACATGATGGATAAGAGTGCTGCCCCCCTCCCTCCCCAACCGCCTTTCCGATGCTTTCACAGTGATGCCCAGAGCATGCTGGGGTTTTTGCACATGGGCAGGGGGGTGCAGGAGAAGGGAGTTTCTGTTTGCCCCTCCCAGAACATAGATGCTGGTGAGCCACACTGTGCTAGACAGGAGGACTTGTCTGTAGCACGAGTCAGAGGGACATAGGCTCCTTCAGGTCACTGTACAGCGTTAGCTTGTGCAAGAAGTGAATTGAAGGGAACCTGGAGCTCAGCCCAGCTCTCTGCCTCCGCCATGATTCCCAGTAAGATTCTGGTCTACCATCACCCATCCAGCAGTACCAGCGCAGAGGTTTATAGACCCAGTAGCCGCCGCAAAAAGTCCTTGGGCGATCTATTCCATAATGGCTACCGGGTGAGGTCTGGGCCCGCAGCCCTGGAGAAGGAGGAACCACAGGACTTCTGGCATTCGTTGGTGTCTTGCTGCAGGGTTTGTGCTTCTTGGGGTAAGGTCCCTCCCAACCCTGGCACTTATTCCCCCAAAAGCATTTCATATTCCCAGAGGCTGCCCTGGAAAGAAGTGCCCTCCCTGTGGGCTGGATTCAGGGTGATGTCCAGTAGACAGGTGATAGCCTTCTCTGTTCTCCTTTGCTTGGCATACCCCCTGAATGCAGATGTGCTTGACCAGGCAGAAATTCTGTCCTTCCTTTTCGGATGAATATAACTGGTCTCTAGAGCTTCTGAAAGTTTTTGAGCTATTAAAGAATATATTTCAGAAATGTTGGGGAAAGCTAGCAAATCATGGGAACAGCCTCCTTCTTATTTATTAAGTGATAATAATTTCCAGTGAGTCAGCGTTTCAGAAGAGGTATTTAGATCTATCAACCATATATATGTGTATAGTTTTTTGTTTTTTTGGTTTTTTGGTTTTTTGGTTTTTTTTCAGGATCAAAGGTACCTTTCTGGTTTGCTTTCTTCTTATGCATTTTGTGCCATGGAAATGCTGTCTCCCCTGTCCTGGGTGGTACTTCATTATTCTCACCCAGCAGGGACCATAAGAGACGTCCCCTGGGAAGACTTTTTTTGTTGTTGTTCTCAGCTACTTTCCAATAGGGATTTGGTGTTATTTGGGCATCCATAATGTATAGAGGATTGAAACAAATGGCTTAAATTTACATTTCTGGACCTGAAAAGTCCAGTCTTAGGAAGCCTTATTTCCAGAAAGATTTAAAACGAATTGCAGTCTCTTTGGAAGTCGGCTTAGGATTCCGATGTGGGGAGGCACAGCTCAGACTACCTCTGCATTATGTAATTATGTGCAGCAGAGTTAGGTATAGGAAGCGATAGGTGAATCTTAGTCGACCCTTTCCATTAGAACTGACATAAAAGGCTTCCTTGGGCTGAAATATCTGCATGGACTTTGTCTGGAATGTAAATATTCATGCCCCATGTCTGTGACCTTAGATCTGCTGACTAGATTGTTATGTTCCTTCTTTCTTCCCTTCAAGAAAGAGCTGCTTTGTGCTTTATGATGTCCAGCTTTGGGAGGGCCAGCGGGGAGAGAGAAGAGCACTAGTGATGGGATTATTAAGCTAAGAGAAGAGACCATTTTCTGAGAAAGAGCTGAGCAACTGGGCAAAACCACAGGTTGAACTTATTGTACAATCTCTGTTCTTACATTTCCTTTGAAAAGGTTCCTCATAAATCCATTCATTCATTCGTTTTCAGTAGCAAATGCTTACTATGTGCCAGTCATCCCTGTTCTAGAAGATGATGGACACAGTGGTGACCAGGGTGCCTGCTGCAGTGGAGCTGATGTTCTGCTGAGGAAGACAGACAGGAAACATCTAAACAAGCGAATAACATCATTTTAGATAAACGATAAATCCTATATAGAAAGAACAAGGTGGCCAGAAAAGAGTTCTCTGAGCTAATGTCAGTTGACTCAGCCTTGCAATGAGTTAAGGGAAGAACATTCCAGAAAGGAATAGAAGGGAAGGCTCTGAGCTGAGATTGAAATAGGGGATGTTTGAGGAGCCGAGACATGTTGTGGAGGGCATGAAGAAGGGAAGAATGGAAATGAAATGAAGAGAGACTAGATCATGTAAAGCCTCCAGATCAAGGTGAGGAATCAGAACTGTATTTTTAGTGAGATGAAAGCCATCTGAGGGCTTTTAGCTGGAAGTCGTATGATCAGATGGAGTCTGAAAAGATCACACTGGCTGCTTTCTGGAGAGTGGACGGTGGGGCAGGGGCAATAAAGTGAAGCAGGAAGACCAGCTTGGGGCTCTTGGGCAAGCTAGAGGTAACAGTGGCTTGGAAGATGGTTCTGGCAGTGGAGATGGAAAAGATGAGTTATTTCATATATATTTAAGAGGGAAAATCGATAAGCTTCTTTGTTTACTTTTTTAAAAACTTTGTTTTTTTACTTTCTGGTTCCCCGATTCCAATAGAAAACTCCTGAAGCAGGAGCTTCACACCTGTGCCTTCAGTGTGTAGAACAGTGAGTGAGCGGTGCAGAGCAGGTACTCACTGCACGCGTGTGGCGTGAATGAATGAATGAATGAATGAGCAAGTGAGTGAATAGGTGACAATCTCAGTTTGAATACAAACTGATGTTTAGGATCTGTCAGATAGGAAGCAGGACTAGGATAAGGTGGGGGAACAAGACAGCCTGAACAATTACTGAGGAAAAGAGTTGAAAAGGTCAGACAAGCAAGCACTGTTTTAAAATACAGGCTCTGACTGACTAGAGGGACAAAAGCCCAGGGGCATGTGAGAGCAAGAAAGACAGTCTTCTCCCTCCAGCTGGGAAAGGGATGCTGCTTGGCCATGAAGCACATGACCCCAGCAGTGACTGAACTGGGGATGTGAGGTGGAACCCAGTGATGGCTTCAAGGTACAAGAGACACCCTGGAGAACCCTCCGTGGAGCTGCGTGTGTCCCCCTTTACCCTGATAACTCCTGTCCTCTGAGCTCTTGGTCTGCAAGGCCAGATGACCATGACCTTGTCAGACATCACAATCATAATTGCTCTTCGGGATTTGTATGGGGGTGGAGGGATTGGAAATGACAGAGGTTTATTTGAATCTTTCAGCTTTTTGGATTTAAAGATTAAGGAGTTAAAGCGAATGGAAAACAGCAAATTGGAAAACACTGGCAGGCTTCCCACCATGGGCTGGGATGTGTTTGCTTTTGTTTTTCTGTCTTCTACTGCAATGGGACCTTCC
>NW_006438113.1:8172452-8201743 GCF_000325575.1 Pteropus alecto
AATGTCCTGAGTCCTTTCTGTCCTAGGATAATGGGAACCCTGAGCAGCAAATGATCTATCTTTTACCTGTGTATCCCTCAATCTCTGTCCGTACGGCAATTCTGCTTCCGTCTGAAAAAGAGGTCCCCAACCTCTTAACCTGTCTAGTTGGCCAATGCTAAAATCCCATGGTACTGGTTCTCAGGATGCCTCTAACCTGATTATTCAGGTTCTAGGTGCCAACTTTGACCCTCTGAAGGTACAGAAGTGGCTGGGGTCTTCCCCACCCGGAGCCTCTGGCCTGAGGTTACTGAATCTTTGATATGAGTACAAGGCTCAGAGCCAGAAGACCCACACTCAGTCCTGACTGTAATAGCAGCAAGCAAAAATTACGAATAAAAATAGAAATTTTAATGTAAATATTATAGAAAGTTGAAAAAACTCGAGAAAATTAAAGAAATCTCAAAATCCTGTCTCTGTAACACAACCATTTTTAACATTTTATGCTTTTCTTCTAGTTTTTATTTTTCATATACTTGCATTTTTCTTAGTTTTATCAGAGAAAACATGTACTTTATATACAATTTTTTTTTCTTTTCAGCGTTTTCAGTACTTTTTTTTGTGTTGTAGTAAAAAACTACAACTTGGAATTTTCCATCTTAACCATTTTTAAGTGTATAGTTTAGTGGCGTTAGGTGTATTTGCATCGTTGTGAAAACACATCTCTAGAACGTTTTCATCTTGCAAATCTGAAACTCTACCCATTAAATAACTCTCCTTTCCCATACTCTCAGCCTCTGATAACCATCATTTCACTTTCTATACCATATTTCTTGAACTGAACACTCTATCATAAGCATTTTCTCTTTGTTACATTATTTTTCAAATTCATATGATATCCCATAGAGAAGATGGACTATATTTAAAACCTAGTTATAGATATTAAGTTGCTTTCTTCTTTTCTTGTTTAATGAATAATTTTGCAATGAACACCTTTATTATTGTCGCATTCTTTCATATTTTGTTATATTTTCTTATGTTATATTCCTAGAAATAGAATTAATTTAATTCATAATGTAGAATAACTTTCTAAAAATGCTGTATCAATTTACAATTCTACCATCAAATTACAAGACTATTTCATTACAGTCATCTCTAGTAAGCAAAACTCAAATATATTGTTAGTTAAGTAGAACAAACGCGATGTTACTATAATTTTTATTTTGCATTCCTTTTATTTTAGTCGAGTATACTCATTTCTAATGGTGGTTTACTAGTTATATTTCCTATTTAATGATGTGCCTGTTTATGATTTTTTGCCTATCTGTGAACCAGTGACACAGTATTTTACATACATGTTTTTGACATTACAAATAATCTATCCTAATTATATCATATTTGATTAAATTATTTTTCTAGTAGGTTATTATCTTCATTACTTTTTTGACATAGAACTTTTATATTTTTATGGTGGCTGATCTGATATTTAAAAGTTTGTATGATTCCTTTTACATCTGAGTTTAGAAATTCTTCTTTTCTTCAGTGGGCTAATAAATATATAATTACATTTTCTTCAGTTTTTTATGATATATTACTAATATTTAATTTTAATTCATCTCAATTTAATTTCAATTATGGTATGAGGCGACTGTTTAAATTGATCCCATTGTTAACCAATCGTTTCATCATTATTGCATAATGCTCTTCTCCCTTTTGATTTGTGGTGACTTCTTTATTACATAGTAAATTCTTCTCTGTGCAATATAGTCTATTTTACCTATTCTATTTTGATTTCCTTAGTCTATTGTTTTGTGGTAAATATGGCCTATGTTATTTCTTCATGTTGGAATATAGTGAAATTTCTTTGTGGCCTAATACATGGCCAGTTTTTGTGACTGTTCAATAGTAGTTATTAAGTGTGTGTTCCTAGCTTATTGAGTAATATGTGTATGTGACCATCCGCCCATCTATTCAGATAGATATCTACGAATATATCCCAAGGAATTAAATGTTATGCAATTATTCTATATATGCTTATTTTTGGTCTAGTTTCTGGAAAATTAACATTAATGTCTCCCACACTGATGTGGCATTGTAAATTTTTTGTTGTTTGATGCATTCTTGTCAGATTTTATTCTATAGATATCTCAAAGCTATATTCTTAGGTATATAAAGTGTTTTCATTGTTACATATTCTTGGTGGATTGTCTCTCTTATCAATATATGAAGTATGCTCTTTATTTCTTTGATAAATTTTCATACTAGCCGATACTTTATTTGAATGATTATTGCTTCGTTAGCTTCCTTCCTTTTTTTTTTTTTTTTGCTAAATATTTGGTAGATATTTTTTAGCCTTTCATTTCTAACTTTCTGTTTTGTTTTTACTGTATCTCTTATGAACAGCATGTATCTAGAATGTGTTATTGCTATCTGAGGGTCTTTGTCTTTTAATAGATGAATTTAACCCATTCAGTTTTATTACGATTACTAGTATATTGGGCTCTTTTTGCTGTGGCAGTAGTCTTTTCTAATTAATATGATTTTTTTGGTTTCATTTTTCATAATTCTTTTCCTTTAGTCGTGTGATCATTTTCTTTTGTTCGTCTCCTTCCCACCTTGAATATGGAATTTACAATTCCAAATATATTCTTAAGTTCTTGATACACATACTTAAATTGAAATTTTTCTGTTAGTATCTATAATTTATAGTATCTTACCCTGAAGCAAGAGAAGAACTTTAGTACACCTTTCATACCTCCATTGCTTTCTCTCCTTCATACGTTCATCTTCTATGTAGTACCATCTAGAGATTTTAATTCAGATCATGGCTAATATTTATTATTTTTATAATATTCATTGAACACGTAAACTAATCAGTTATTTTATTCTTTTCCTGCTTTGTTTCTTGTATCTCATGTCCTTTTGGATTTATTTATTTTTTCCAGATAGCTTAGTATATGTTCTTGGTTCAAAATAATTTCTCCTGAGAATTATGAAGTTATTCATCCTTTATTTTCTTTCATTCAGTGCAGCCAGGAGAATTATGACAACCATTTTATTCTTACTGCTTTGAGGGGTTTATATCTTCACATTCATGTTCTGAAATGTCACCACAATATGCATAAATGCGGGTCTTTTAAATTTAAACTTGCCGGGCACTTAACAGACCTTCCAGTCCAAAGATTCAGGTTATCCTTCTGTTCTGGGAAACTTTCTTATATTGTTTTGAATTTTTCCTGCTTTCTATTGCCTTTATTTCCTCCTTCTGGAAACTCGATTATATAAATACTGAAAACTCTATACCTCTCTTCCATGTCTCTTAATGTTTCTTTTGTACTTTCCATCCCTCTGTCCCTTTGTATGAAGAACTCTCTGATGGTCCAACCCTCTAGTTTGTGTGTGGCTATACCCATTCTTCTGTTTAGTTGGCCTTTTAAAGTTTAGATGTTCAAAATTTTAAATTCTAAGATATCTAGTTGATTTTTGTTGAGTTGACATATTTTCTCACAAATTCTTTATGTTTTTCAATTAAACTTTTTCTAAAGTTGTTGCTTTATTAATGTGGTATCCTCAAGGGTTAGTTTGATAGAACATGTGCCTGCCTTCAAAAGAAGCTTGACTTGCCTCAGGTATTCAGTGATTTTGATTTTGTGCTCTTCTTCGAATTTGAGATTTTCTGTTAGCCTGTATATGATTGCTGTCTTTGCTTATCTGAGGAGTGCTGGGATGTTCAATAGTGCATTTTGGTCCAAAAGCTTGTCTTACAGCTGCAGAGACAACCTCTTTCTTTTAGGATTTACCTGTTATTTAGGATACTGCTTGACCAACTAAAATGCCCATACTTACTGCCATGTACTGGGTGATCTTATTAGGCACCTCAATCTGTTAGTCACTCTCCCAGCCTCCCTCTTTTCAGTGCCAGTCACCTCATTTCACCTTTTGGACGTTTGTTTTCTTCTTTATTATGATCTCTTCACCCCACCACCCCTATCGACCTTAGTCTTTGTGGAATTCCTCATCAAAATTTATTGACCGAGGGCATTTTTGATATTCGGTTGTTATTATTATGGAAATATATATATATATATCTACATATATAGATATCTATATATGTAGATATATATGTTTTTACTGTATATGTTGTACAAATGTGAAGTTTGGTTTCGCAGCTCTGCCGAGTTAATTTCCAACAGAATATACACTTTCCATTTACCAGCATGTTGTTTTCTCTTATGTGCGGGAGGTTCCTCTTCTATTCTTTTTGTCCTTGAGGGATCTTACTGTATTTTTCCCCCTCTACTATTGCTTTAGGGAGGTTTTGAGAAGAGTCAGAGATAACCATTCTGTTCAATCTGCCATGTTTAACCAGATGCTCTAGATCATTATTTTAATCCACTGATGAATTAAATGTATTAGCATTTTATGTAGAATTTTAACATTTCTAATCTTAGTGAGATTATTTTCCTTTTGGTTTTGAGAGTCAGTTTTTAGTACCAGGTTTACGTGTATTTCATAAGACAAGTATAGTAGCTTTCCATCTTTTCTTTTTGTATTATGGTAGTTTGGCATTTCAGTAAAATTTAAATGTTTTAAAGAATTTAATAAATTATATGAGTGCAAAGTCTTTGAGGGGAAGCTATTAATACATTTTTCAATGTATATTTCAATTATTTTTAAATGGTTTTCATTTTTGTGTGTGTCAACTTTCAAAGTTTACGTTTTTGTGAAAGTTGTCCCCACTCACTGAGTTTTTCAAGTTTTATTAGTATATAATTGTGCATGACTTTTTTTTTTTCTATTTGCTTCTTTATTGGACCTGCCAGTACTTTATCTTATTTTCTTTATTTGCTTTATTGTTGTTATTACTTACCCCCATAAAATGATTTGGAACTTTTTATCAATTATAAATACTAAAATAGAAATCATTTTTCTCCTAGTGTTGTTAAGACTACTTTTTCCCTAAAATCTTAAGCTGACTGCACTATGTTATAAATAATCTCTCATATTATTGACTTATTCCAACTTATAGTTAGCATGTTCTTTAAAATTAATTTAATAAAAGTAAAGAGCCAGTTAGATTACACAAACGATTACTCAGATAGAGAGAAATTTGCTAACTGAGAAAAAATTAGCACTTGGTCCCTTTGACACATAATTAACTGTAATAGATTAATACATCAAGATGGATTAACAAGTTAGAGGTTAAAGGAAGAAAAGAAAAGATATCCTAAATCAGCAGCTCTCATTGATATCCTAAATCAGCTTGGCTGCACATTGGAATCATCTGGGGAGCTATAAAAAATCCTGATGCCTAGGTTGGACCCCAGACCAGAACATCTGGGGGCGGGAGGCATCGGTATTGTCTTAAAATCCCCAGGTGATTGTAATGGGAGCAAAGTCTAGGAACCACTGCCCTGCTGCCATGTATTTTCCAAGTGTGGTGTCTGACCAAGAGTATTTACCAAATTTTGGAGCCAGTTGAAAATTCAATGTCAGGCCCCATCGCAGACCCACTGAGCCATAATCTGAATGTTAACAAATCTCAGGTGGTTCATGTGCCCATGGAGTTTGAATAGCAGATTTCTAAAGCACGTATAGCAAACTAGGCCCCACAGTCTAGTTATTTGAATAAAATTTTACTGGGATGCATCCATGCCCATTCTCTTACATGTCCTTTGCAGCAGAGTGCATAGTTGTGACAGAACCTAAAATGTGTACTATCTGCCCATTTATACAGAAAAAGTCTGCAATGCATTTCAACTTTAAAGGTTCATTAGAATCACCTCAGAGCTTTAACACTTCCTCTACCTGGCTATACCCCAGGCTCGTTGAGTCAGAATGTGAGAGGAGGAAGTGAGCCAGGTATTAATAATTCTTTAAACTTCCCAGGTGATTTAAATGTGCAGCCTAGATTCAGAACCACTGCCATAGAAGTACAAGAGGAAATGGAGATGCATTGTTTTAAAAATCTGTTTTTATGTTGGAGGTGGTCATTTTTGAATATTAAAACCAAGATGCGATGATGGAAAGGCTGATATATGTGACCATATAATAAACTTTAGAATTTGAAAAATAAAACCATCTTAAGCAAAATTTTAGACTTAGGAAAAAAAAAAACCTTAAGCAAAATTAAAAGAAGAATGCTAACCTGTGGGAGATAATATATAACCTACAATATCCTCATTATAAAAGAGCTCAGGTAAACTAGCAAAGGCCACTCTAAAGCTCTTTGAAGAAGAAAATAGAGTAACTAATAATTATATTAAAAAATAACTTCATTTATTAACATAGAAAAGCAAAATAAAACAGCAATGAGCTCCCGTTTGGAATTGGGGTCTACCAAATTGGGACTCTTAAAATCCCTCCCTTCTTCCTTCCCTTCTTTCCTCCTCCTTCCCTCCTTATCTTCTTTTCTTTGTCTGAATACTAAGTCCTGTGGGGATGCTGGCAAAAGGGCATTTGCAAATGCAAATGTTAATTGTGAGGAGGGTTTGGCAAGAGAATCACATTGTTTAAAGTGCTTACTTGAGTTGAAAGTATTTGATATTTGAAATTTGACTGGACAAAGTATGTGCCAGGGCAGTGATTACAAGCTGGGTTTTGTGGAGTTAGACAAATTTGGGTTGAGACCTGGCTCTGTTGCTTACAAACTGTGTGCAGGGCACTCTAGTCTGTTGATCTTAGCTATTTTCTTCTGTTGCATGGATTAAATTAGATAAGTATTAAAGGTTTTGGCATGCAGGAAGTAATTAGAAACAATGGACAATCAATAAAAATAGATTTATATAATTGTCAACATCATCAATTAACCAATAATTTGAAATAGCAATAACATTATATACTGAGTGTGTGTGTGTGTGTGTGTGTGTGTGTGTGTATGTGTGTGTATCTTGTGTGTTTCTGGGCTTTCTGTTTGTCTTGTTGACTTTTCTGTGTGGTCGTATATGATTCTATGCTGTTTTAATCCTATAGCTTCATATGATAAAATTACCATTTGTTGAGTACCTCCAATGTGTCCACATATATTATCAGGACACTTAATTGTCTCGTATACAGTCTCCAGGGTAGATTTTAATGATCACATCTGTGAGGAAAAGAGGAAAAAGGACAGGGTGGAGAGGTCCCGCTGTACCAGAGGCTTCAGCCCATCCCAAAGGGAGCTCTGCAGCTTGATGGTCCTTCAGAGTTGTCCTGAATCCAAACAAGGTAGCAGGCCTTTGTCCCCACATCTGCCAGCGGTGGGGGCTACCACTGGCAGGGGTGTAACCTTGGGCAAGGACACTTTTCAGGAGCTGAGGATGAATAAAGATCCTCTAAGAAGGGATCTGGGCTGCACCTCACAACTTCCACTATAGCTCCTGAGTGTCATTCATTTAATATAGTCTCAGATATGATATGCTAGTATTTTATTTAAGATTCTTCTAGTTAGTCATTAGTGTAATGAGTATGCCTTTTTTAAAAAAAAAAAATATGGGCTACCTGTGTCTAGCTAATGCCAGCTTTCTAAACCAACAGAGTATAGAAATAGAGATAAAAGTCCATTTTCATTACTTGACTATAGAATCAAAGATTAGAGAAGTTTACTATTTCTTGATACTTTAAAGAACTCACTCATAAAACCATCTGGACCTGGTACCTTTGGGAGGGTATAAGTCATGTTTTTTGGTATACACAATTTCATTCATAACTCTGTAATAGCCATTTTCTATTTCCCTCGAAAGTCATTTTGCTTCAGAGATTTTAAATTATATGTGGAATAAATAATAAGAACATAGTGCTAAACATCAGAGAAGATGAATAATTTGTTACTTAGTCATTGCCTATCCTACTTTCCCCTTTTCTCGGCCTTCATTATGTAATCTGAGTTGCTGTCCGTACTCCTCTGAGCCCTCTCTGGGTGCAGCAGAGTGACCAGTGGTTAGGGCTCTTCCCTGGTTTGCCTGCTTTATATTTCCTAAGAGCATCAGCTGTTTCTCAATCTGCTCCATTTATTTGATTCAGGCAAGTGTTTATTGAGTGCCAGAAACTATTTTAGGCATATGAAATATGTGGCTGTGAACAAAGCAGGCTTCAGTCCCTCCCCTCATAGAGCTGATGCATGTTGTAGCTAAGTAGACAGAAAGCTAATTACATAAATAAGATGCATGTGCTTTATACTGAAGAGGAAAGAAAAGCAGACAAGAGAAATAGAGATGGGGGAGGGGGAGGAGAGAGTTGCAGTTTGGGATAGAGTAACCAGGGAAGGTCTCACTGAGATAGTGACATTGAGTAAACACCTGAGGGTGATGAAGGGTGCCTTATGTAGTCATCTGGGCAAGAGTGTTTCAGACAGAACAGCATGTACAAAGGCCCTGAGGTGGAACATGGCTGCACAGTCAAGGATCAGTGAGGAAGATAAGCAGATTGGAGGGAAAGTAATATGAGGAGAAGGAGGAGGCCAAAAGGAAATGGAGGTGCCCTTGCTTTGGGTCTTTGAAGGACTTTGACTTTTACTCTCTGCAAAGTGGGAGGGCATTGGAGGGTTTTGAGCAGAGAAATGGCGTGGTCCATTTTACCTTTTAATAGGCTCATTCTGGCTGCTGTGCTGAGAATAGACCATAAAGGGTCTAGGGCAGTAAGCATTTGGAAGACTGTTGTGAACTGTGGGCTGAAAGATATATGCTTCGGACCACCGTTTCTCCAGAAAAGAAAGAAATCCAGTTGGGTCATTTGTGTTCTATTTTTGTTCCCATAAATGGAAAAAAAAAAAAAAGTACATTTACATTCAGACACAAGATTTTCAGGATGAAACCATTAGTGGCTAATATATTCCTAAATAATACATGACATATGCTCTTGACTGGTTTCAGTGTTGTTCGTCCTTCTCTACCTCAAGTTTCTCAATTTATTATTTTATCTCCCAGTAGCATGTGACGGTGGTGTTGGAGTGACAACAGCCCTCTAAGTTGTACTGGATGCTTAGCACCAATAGTAGAATTTATTAAAAACACACCTTCTCGCTCCTGCTGCTTGTTCTGACTGAAAAAGGCTTGCAAACTTCTTTGAACATGTTTTTGTGCAAACATGTTTTCTGAGACCTTGGATATTTGAAAATATTTTTTGTTGCCTTTACTGTTGAACAACTCTTGACTAGGTATGCAGATTCTTGCTGTTGCCTGATTGTCATTTAAAACTTACTATTACATAATGTGATCTTAGATACATTAATAGTAACCCTCTCCCTACCCTGATACTTTATTTTTTTCATTTTAATGCTTGAGATTTAAAGGAAAAAAAGTCATATACTTCTCGACATTGGTCTCTAAGAGCTGTTCATCCATTTTACCTTTTAACCTCGAGTCATTTTTTCATATCTAGAAAGTTCATTCCTGTTATGCCCTGGCCATACTTATGATCTTGTCTGAACTTCCCTTTGGAACTCATTTTATTCATGGGTTGCATCTCTGTTCTCTTCACTCCATTTCTATTTACTTAAGCTTCATCTATATTTTCCACTCATTTCCTTACTTTCTGTTTTCTGAAATGACTTCTCAATTTTGTGCTCTGTATCAAGTTCGGTTTTCGTCAGTGTTAAGTCAGCCTTTCATCAGTTTGGTTAGGACTGTGTGTTTGGCCCCTGAGCCTTTTCATTTCATCAACATCCTTTCTCATCTCTGCACTTTCTTATTTAATAAAAGTAACATAAATATCATTTAGAATAGAAGGTGAATTTTTTCTAAAAGAAATCTTCTGTTTGTGAGGGTAAACCCTATTCAAACGAAGAGTTTTCCTTCTGAGCCATTACCCTTCTCCCTCTTGAGCAGTGGGAGCCCCTCACCTCCACGACTTTGAGTGTTTCCTTCTTACCTTGTGCTTGAACAAGGAGTAATCTCACTGGGTTCATTGTGGAGTTGTATAGGGAGAAACGTGTGGTCTGTGTCTTTTCCTTGATTCATCTTGGGGTATCTAGTGAATCACCACCGCTTCTTCCCCCCACTGCGCATTAGACACTCCCCTTACTGCCTCACTTATGGGGGGGCGGTTTGGGGAGGTTGGGGGTGGAGGCAGTGGGGGTAGAATAAAGTCTCACCATTGGCTTTGGGCTGCCTGTCAACAACTTAGCCTACCTGGTACTCAGCACCGCTCATGGCATGTGGAGGCACTTAATAAAATGCTTTTGCAAAGTCTGTAAAAGAAAATCCCTTTGGGAAAAGGGTATGATATTGAAAGTGTCTCAAAGTTGTGATAATCAGTATTTTGTAAACAATCCTCTTGTACTACAGCCAAGTGTTAAAACCTCATGAGTGACTCAGAATGTTTTTGACTCATAAATGTGAACTCGACAGAAATATATATTCACCCTTAGCTATTAAAAAACAGCAATAACTTGAATTTTCTTTAATTCTTAATTGTATTTTTCCCCATCTCCTTCCCTCTTCTGCTACCAAAGAAACACTAGCTCTTCTTTGAAGAAAGGTTGCTATTTATTTATTTATTTTTAGGTGAGGCAACCCTTGGCTGACCTCACAGGTTGCAAGGACCTTGTCAGCTTACAATCACTTATTTTTTTTATTTTTTATTTTTTACACCTACAACACTTGGTCTTCCTAGGTGGTCTCCCATCCAAGTACTAACCAGGCCCGACCCCGCTTAGCTTCTGAGATCAGACAAGATCGGGCTTGTTCAGGGTAGCAGGGTAGACGAGAGTTGCTGTTTAGAAAGGAGAAACATTTGTCTTGACACTTAGTAAAACGGCAATTATATTAGTTTTGAATCCTGAAGTTATTGAGTGTGAGATCTTAGAAAAAAACCAACGCCGTGGGCTGTACTCTTCATTTTATCAGGACTGAAGTTAAAGATTTTAAAAAATCTATCAAAGACATAAGGTTATCCGATTTGTTCCTAATCTGCTCTTAGCGCAAGGGTTACCCTCAGCTATGCCCAGTAATTTTCAGAGACAAAATCCTCCCGATTAGGTAACTTAGAAACAGTGCTTTATATCAGAGATACACACATGAGAACCCTCATTAAACTGAGCTCTCCCCTGCAGACCTTCCTCCACAGTGGCTCCAAACGGGACCCTTTAATGAGAAAGTCAGTTTACCAGCTGAAATTAAACCAGTCAAGAATCAGAATGAAGGACTATGTCCAAGGTAGCGATGGTTTAATCTTCTACAAGAACTTCATCTGCTTTCGACCCTGGCAGCTGTAAATCACACAGCAGAGCGTGAACATTAAAACTGCACGCTGAAAATAATGCATCTGTTTCATTTGTCTTTCCAGGTTTGAGATTTTTAAGAGCTCTCAGACTGATCCAGTTTTCAGAAATTTTGCAGTTTCTGAATATTCTTAAAACAAGGTAAGATGTTCTTTCTCCCATTTTATTTTTGTTTTCCCTTCATTTTGGTCCCCAGTGCCAAGTTGTAAATATCAAGTGTGTTTTGCTTCCGTCGCAATAAAGTTAAAGTCTGTTATTCACAGAAAGATTGATGTAACCTAAGATTGGGAGAAGGCCTGGAGAAGGGTTTGGGTCGCTCTCTTCGGCAGGGCTGGGGACTCTACGGTAAAGAAAAAGGAGCAGCTGTGCCTGTGTCCCCTGTTTGGGAGATGGTGCGGGGTTGCTCGGAAATCAGGTAACCAGCCGTAGGTGACTGGGGAGAGCCACGCAGCCGATGAGGGATACATCTGTTCATTGATTCGGAAGTCCTTGCTCCCAGTTCTAAATCGCCCCTTTATTATATCACTAAATAAGAAATTGAACCTGGCCGTAAAAGCAATAGAAGCAATGCTTTTTGAGAGGCAATCACAAACCTCACACGGCAAACAGAAAATCATTTCATTTCAAAGTACATTTTAGATGTTCATTTTATAGCCAGTGTAGCCCCTGGGGCTTGCTCTATGAATTGCCTTTTGGGGAATACCTAAAAACCTCCTGCCAAATGCACCACGACTACTTCTGTTAGCCGTGTTATGATCTGGACCAGGAGGAAAATTCCCCCAGAAACCCCTTTCCTGATGACCTGTGGGTTTGCGGAGCTGGCCTTAACCCAGGGCTGTCTTGATGAATAAACTAATAAAAGAAGTTAGACGAGCTCTAATGGAGAATAAGTATAGGTGGTAAATTTCTCTTGTAGGAAATTATACCTAAAGAAGCTCACTGCTAATGTTCCATTTCCTCTTAACGTATTTGATCAATAATTAAAAACGGGGTACCTCTATTTTGTGATTTATAATTAACGTGCCTGCATTTTGGGGGCCTTGGATTCAGCACTGTTTTCTCAGTAACTGAGGCTGGCACTCAGATTCCTGAATCTGTCACGTCCAACAAATAAGACCACAGGCTAGAGGGCTTCCTCTTTGGGTCTTAGTGTTTTTTGTCTGTTTATTTTTGGTTACGTCCAAATTGGTTTTTCCTCCCTAACTATTCATCTATGTGGATGTGAGGTAAATTCACTTTCTGTTAGCCCAGTTAAATAGAAAGTGAGCATCTAATGCCATAGAAATCTATATTATATCCCACCAGCCTATACTTTCATTATCCTGGGCCAGAATTTATCAGTCCTCTATTTAATAGTACATAATATCATTGATATAGAGTGAATATTGTTCATCTTCATAACTCCTCTGAGTGCCAATGACCTTGATTCTACCTTTTTATGGCTCCTCTATACAATGGACTCTTATGACTCTTGAAATTAAAATTATCAATAAAGCTAGCAATCCCCATGTTTACCTATATCGTATTTACTCCAGTAGACTGTATGTTTTAGGGCAGAATCAGTGAATACCCAGTGACAATCACAGGGGCTGTATTTAAGGGACACTCATTTTTTTCTTTTGGGGATGGTGTCATGTGGAACCATCCACACTCTCTAACATGGCATAGTGCCTCCGTGCCTCTCTCTCCTTGTTTTGTGTTTCCCTAATAAATTTGGGAGTTTTAATTCTCTGACACCAGGGTTTAAAAAGGTGCCATTACTTGGAGGAGTGACATGATGAGAACTGTGTTCTTGCCTTCCATGTATTCCACAGGGCTCCTTTCTGGTCTTGAGAATGATGAGCCATCTGAATAAAATCTCTTTTTCTGGACTTTTACCAAGAGAGCCTTCGATTTCCCATTCCTTGGAAAAGATTCCTCTCCTTTGGCTGAGGGAAACAGCACTAGCATCCCTGGTGAACAGTCTACCTGATAACTCTACACTCATGGGTGCTTCTTTTTCCCAGTGCAGAGGGCAGAGAGCTGAAGCAGGCTGCAAGGGAAAAGGCCGACTCTATAAATCGGGAGACCGCGGCCCCAGGGAGGGGTCCTGGGGTGGCAGGCTGCTGGGGGTCTGCCACCCTGAACCCAAAGCAGCATTTCCCAGAATCTCACTTCCCACTGAATTAAATTTTCTCTACTGTCAGAAGGTGCTTGTCATCACAACCCCACAACTCAGGTTGTCCCAGTTCCTCTTGCTTCTGGTCACAACCAGGTAATTGAGTCAATTCAGCAAGCCTGAAGTGAGCACCCGTTTGTGCCATCAGTGAGGTGGGGTGAGGTTAGAGTTCTGCTGTCAGAGATCTCACTGGGGGGAGGGAGAGCCCGCCTGGCCGACAGTGCAGTAGGTACTGACATACAAGTATAGCCAGGGGCGTGAGGCACAGAGGACAGTAATTAAGCTGGGCTTAGCATGAGTGTGGGGCAGTCAACGATCACTTCAAGGCAAAGGGGTGTCTCAGGTAAGCCTCGTAAAAAACTAGGTGTCATCCTGGTGGAGTTAGAGATTGGGCATGTGAGATATAGGGACGGTGGGCTGACTTCCAATCAAGGAACCTGCAGAAAGCTCACAGGTGAGAGAACATGGCCTTTGGGGAAACTTTGAGTAATTCTGTGTTCCTGGTGACTGGAGGTTCTGTGGTGGGAAAAAAGAAAGCAGAGATGAGAAGGGCAGGCAAAGGCTATATCGCCAGGCGCAGATTAAAACTGCATTGGATTGTAAGAGCTCTAGAGGGTTTAGGACAACTTCGTGAGCCCATTCTCTCTCCAGGTGCCTGGCTGCTTGCTTCTTTCTGTTCACCCCCAAGTGCAAATCCCACAGAGAAATGAAAGCCTTGGTTTTTATAGGGCTTTGGACTTTGAGCGATTTTCTGGTGACTTCTCTGTACCCTGCTGCTTTCATGTTGATCTTCCAGGAGGGTGGGTGGAACCCCATAATCATCTTTAGAGAGATTTTGTCTGGTTTTCTCTGGGGGTCAATCCCCACAAATCTGTTGCATTAGGTAGGGATGGGGACATTGCAAATGTGATTTGAAATTGTGGTTTCATTTTCTGTTCTTTTGGTGGCTTGCTTGGCCAAGAGCTGGAATAAATAGGGCAGGGAAAAGTAATGAGGTGGGGTGGGGGTGGCGGGGAGCAGGGAGAAGGGAGAGAGACAGAGAGAGAGACAGAATTAAGGAAGCAGTGAAAGGAAACCAGAACGAACAGATGACAGAGAAAAACATAGATGAAAGAGTTATGAGACAGTATCAGGGCCGTTCCCCAAACTGCTGGTCAACAGAAGGGCCTAAAATGCTTTGTGTCCTGAAAACAGCATGCTGAAGGGAACAATCGGAGACTCTGTGTCATTGTCTAAGCTTTTGACAGTTTCTCAGTTGCCCTGAAGGCTGGCGAGCAGGCTCGTAGGTGAGAAGACACTAGTTCTATAGTCAGAACAAAATAAGCAGCTCTGTTTAAAGGCTGTCATTCTACACCTCATTTAATGTGGTAGATATTGATGATTAAAACATGGATCATATTCCAAATAATGACTTGCTAGAGAAAACCCAAGAAAACCTAGACAAATTGTTAGATATAACAGATTTAGCAAGTTTCAATGTCCGAAAATCTATCGCGTCCTATACATCAACAACAAACATTTACACAATGTAATTTTAAAGGTAAAATAAAAACAAAACCATGTGTCAAAAATTAATTTGCCAATAGTGCTGCAGACTTTATGGAGCAAATTGTGTATTAAGAAAAAAAGAAGTCTCCTATCTGTTATCTTTTGCTCAGTGATGAGTGACCCTGAATCTCAGTGGCTCAAAATAACTATCACTTCTTAAAAATTTCCGATGATTCTCCAGGTCTGCTGGGCAGTTTGAGTCCAGGCTGCCTTGACTGTGGTCAAATGATGACTGCATGAAAAACATGCCTCACTCCTGGGCCTACCTCTTGCAAACGAAAGCCAGAATTTCAAGGCCTTAATCATGTACTTGGAGTAAAAAAGTCTTTCTTCTAAGATGGTTCTGTCCTCTCATTGGTGCTCCCTGCCACTTTCTCCACAGCCAAGAGCAGTGCCTACAAAAAGCTGACTGAAAAGTGTGGGAAAGACAACAGATAGAAGAAAGTAGGGCAGAACAGCAACTTTTTAATATTTAAAAATATACCCTTAAATTTGTAACAAAACAAACAAGTTATTTTATTTAATACTCACACATCTACCAAAAAAAACCTCCACAACCGTGTAATATAGGTATTAACAGATAAGGAAAGCTCATCTCAGTGCATTTGAATAACTTCCCATGGGACAGTTATGTACATGGTGGGGCCAGAACAGGAACTTACTCTACTGCATTTGAGGAAATGTCTAAAGATAGAACACACACACACACACACACACACACACACACACACACACACACACACACCATGGATCCACTAGTGATTTTTAAAAAAATGAAAACTGCCTTAGTGTTTGCTCTAATTATTAAAGTACAATATGCTCATTGTAAATATCTTGACAATAGAGAAAACCATAAAAGATAAAGTAAAATTTCCCAACAATACCAATGGTCGAGGTAACATTACAAATATCCTATCATATATCACTTTTACTTACCTCAAAGCATTCCGTGATACGTACATACCATCATTTACCTAAAAAACACATTTTGAGAACTAAAATCACTGAAATACATATATAGCCTCAGAAATGGCTTCAAGGTTAAAATTTTTAAAAAGAGTATTTGATATATAGACTGCAAAGGGCCATGCAGGTAGAGGCCACATTATGAAGACTCTTAGATGTCATGGATTTGATGCAGACAGCAAGAGAGAGCTGTCAAAGGATCTTAAGCAAAAGAAGAACATGATCAGATTTACATTTCAGAAAGATTCACTATTCTACCAATTGTATAGAGAGAGGGTTTGAAGCATCTAAGACCATAGAGCATGAGACCAGTCTGGGGGAAAGAACGTTAGGGAATGGCCTTAGGTAGTGCAAGTCAGGGAGAGCAGAATAAGAGGGATCTAGAGATATTTAAGTGGTGGAATTGACAGAACTCGATTTTGCTTTACTCCATGTCTTCTAATTCAGACCATCCATCTCACCGTGGTACAGTCCAGTTGACTTTCGAGGGTAGATATTCCACATCTGTACAGCAAAGGTAACAATACAACAAAATAAGGCCATTGGTGCCTGGCTGCACCCTCAGCCAGGAACAAAGAGGAAGCTAGTGGACAGGCAGAACAAGGACAGATTTGTGTTTTTTGTGTAGAAAGTGGATGACATTTTTACTGTTAACTAAAACACATCTTGTTAAATATACTGAGGGCAAAGATGGCCCCTGACAGCTCTAATCGCAGAAGGAACCAGACTCATTCTCCAGTATCTATGGAGACAGACTCACTCTCTCCTGGTGTCAATGGAAAAGGTCTCTGATCTACAAGAACAGGAAGGTCCCCTGCACTTGCCCGTGGATGATTGACTGTACCCACTAATGGCTGCTGAGAACTATGAGATTTGGCTGTGAAATCTGTGACTAGACCCACTGGCCTTTTTTGCTGTGCAGGGTACACAGTCTTATCCCTGCAAGCCCCGCCCTCCTTCCGAGGAGCTCCGTGCAGGCTGGTGAGGTTTGATTTTCAGAGAACAGAGGACGTCCACCAAGAGTTAATCTTGCTTCTTTTCTACAGAGCTTTTAGATGATTGCCTGGTCATAGAGTTTAATTTAGAAAACAAATTCTTAAGACTAGGGATCTGTAATGATGCTGATGTCATAATAATAATCAGATTTCAGAGCCGAATGTAGACTCTTTCAGAAACAATGATTAAGTGTTCTGTGCACAGCGAGAGCTCTCTTAAGCACTATTAATATCACTGTGACAATCATTTAGAGATTAATAATCACCATATTTAGGTCATTTCTCCAAAGCACCAAGAGGCTCAGAGACTCCAATACTTTCAGTGTCTCAAGAGAGTTCCACGTGGTTATTTGTTCAGCCTCAAGGATCTAGGAGTTTCTAAGTGAGTCACTTATCCTCTGCGAAAATGAACAATTCATGCTTCCCTGAGATCTTTCTCGTTGCGAGTGGCTACTCGTTCCTCATCGGTTTCTCACTCTCCATCGTTAGAGCTCACTGCAGAGGGCTTACGAGGCAGAGGCAGGGGAGAGTTCTGCTCTGTCTTGGCTCCCCATGGAGAAACTGGCCAGGGACAGGACGCGGTGGTGATCTAGCTGCATCAGCATCAGCTCATCAGTCGCTAGGGCTGCTTCACCTGACATGGCTCATTGTGTGGATGCCTTACATCTATTTACCTTATCACCACTCTGCCAATCTGTGATTGAGGAGGGAGTATTCTTCCAGAGAGAGAAAACTCTGGAAGGCCAAGGAGTAAGCCTGTGGGGCTGGCCGGCTTCTCTATGGAATAGAAAGGCTAGAGTTACAGTATCTCTCAGCTCTAAGGAGAGGCTTAGATGGACGATTTTAAACATTCTTTTGGCTAGTTGGTGATCTCCGTTCACAGCTATAGAAACTACTTAGAAGTGAGGGGGTGGTAGTATGACCCATAGTATTTTCTGAAAAAGGGGACAAAAGCCAGGATTTGGCAGATCTGTGCTAGATTCACCACCAGAACTTTCAGAGCCACGGAACTAACCACACTGGTTAGTACAATAGTGGGAGGCACAGGATCCGCCCTCTTTCCTCAGACAGGGACATTATAGGCCTGATCAATTTTGGGTTCTCTGAGAGCATTTTGGATATCAACCCCTTCTGTTATCAGCAAATGGCTTTTAATTGCAAGTGACGGAGTCCACTTTGAATTAGCCTTGGCGTGACTGGGGTTCCAAGAGAGAATGAGGCACGTCTGATTCAGGAGTTCAGATTCTCTGGTCAGGATTCTGCCTTTCTGCTCATCTCTTTTGGGCTTCGTTCTCAGATAGGTTTTCTTGAGGCAGATGGCCCTGTAGAGAGCTCCAGGCTTATGTTTTTTATACCAATTCTCAGAAGGAGAGAGATTCTCTGATAGGCCCTACCCCATAGCTCTGTAGAGCTGGGAGTTCCTCTCAGGCCACCCAGGTAGAGGGACGGGGTGCGTGGGTGGGGCTTTGGTTGACACCCAGCTCATCCACAGGAGAAAGAGATGCAGCGCAAACTGAGGAGTCATAGAAACAGAGGCAGTCTGTACTGCCTCTCCAAATTAGTTAGGTCAGCAAGCTTTGGGTCAGAAAGTCCTGAATTTGAATATTGACTCCCCCACTTACCAACCATGTTACCTCAGGCAAGCTGTATAAGCTCACTAATCTTCAGCTTCCTTATTTGGTTTGTGGGAACAATGATAGTACCTATATCAAACAGTAAATGGTAAAAGTCTGAAGAAAATGAAGAACTCAGTATAGTGCCCAGCACATAATAAGGCCTCAATCAATGTTGGCAATAATTAGAAGCCGTTATTATAATCTGGCAACTCTAGAAATGACAAAGAAAGACAGAATGGACATCTTCGTTGTTTTTCTAGTCTGTTTTTGAATGAATAAGAAGGAACTTGTTGTACACATTTCAAAAGATCAGTCGTTTGAAATATGGTCTCAGAAAATAGCTGCATATTCTTTTCCTGAACTACCAGAACCAACTCTGGAAAAGTAAGACCATGGGTTTCTCTGCTTATTTACATAAAATAACAAAAATTAAAGAAAAAGGAAAGCTGGGCTCCAGCATCATGCCTGTCCTGAGACCAATGGCCCTGACCTCCACTGCAGGGTTCCTCCTTCACCCCAGGGACCCCACAGACTGCAGCCTGATCCTGCATTCCTCCACGTGGTGGTCCCAGTAAGGATGTCGTCATCAGCATTTTTCCTTTCCATTCTTTTTCGTGGCAGTTCAAGAAGTTAATCAATATGTCCAGATAGTTTCTCTCCTCCTTGGTGAAGGACTTTCTGTCCTTTCTCGTATTTTATACACGGAGTGTCGGGGAAGGCACAGCTTTGCTTTAGCAATCAAGGAAGACTTTCTGATGGGCTCCAGGGTAGTGGCTAAGAAGGTACGCTCTGGAGCCAGACCGCCGGGGTTCAGATTTCAACTCTGCTGTTTACTGTGTGAACCTGGGTCAATTTCTTAATGTCTGGATGACCTCTTAGAGTCGTTATAAAGATTAGATGAGTTAATATAAGTGAAGCACTTAGAATGGTGATGTGCATAATAAAAGTGTTAGCCATTGCTATTACTATGATCTTAAACTCTTAGAATTTAAGTTATTGGTTCCCCTTGACAAAGAGGTGGGAGGAGGCAGAGATCAACCAATCAAGAATGATGGGCTGAACCACCCTGTGGGTGGTGGTAGGCCACTATGGGGAAACAGAAAGAGGTAGAAAATAGAGTTCTTTTCTGCAAGATGCAGTTAGGAACATAAGAGTGAAATATCAATCTAAAACAACATTTGAAAAGATGTCTTCAGACAGGGAGATCAATTACCAATGAGTGGCTGGAGGTAAGAGCCAAGAGGAGTCACTCTGTATTTTAGGGGGAGGTGGGGATTGAACTAGGCTTTGAAGAAAGGGAAAGATTCTGAGAGATGGGAAGGGCTTTCCAACTGAGTAATAGCATAAACAAAGACATAGTAAGTCAGTTTGGCTGTGGTGAATATTCTAAGAGTTTATGTAGAAGAATAGCGGTAGGAGAGCCTGGAACTTCAGAGGGTGTTGCAGATGGCAGGAGAGAGTTTGGACATAGCATTTTAGTCAACAGGGAGCCTTTGGACAGAGAAGTGACCTGCTAACAGTATTCAAGGAGCTACACCCCAGTGGGAGTGAGCAAGGTGAAGATTAGTGAGAAGAGGGAGAGACCAGTTCACTCAGCACATATTCGTAGAGGCCCTACTATGTGCCAGGGACTCCCTGCTCCCGGCATCCAGACAGACAAGGCCTCTGCTCTCAGGGAACTTAAAATTTAGTGAATTCCAATGGATCTTCTTAAGAAATGCCGGTGGAGGCTGAGGTGATTAGGTATAAGATTGCTGGGGAACAGGATAGTCATATGGTCTCAGAGTCTCACTGTACAGATGACAGATTAATTCAAATGGTTGTGGGCGCCTTTCTGTGGCGAGATCTGGCATTCCTACTGTAACTAAGTGACTGGACCTAGTGTAACTGATATGATGCCATTCTAGGCAGGTAGCCTTAACAAAACTTAAATAAGATCTAATCATGGGGGAACAATCAGACAAATCCAGAATATGGCACATTCTATAAGACACCTGACCTGTGTGCAAAGAAATTAAACATGATTAAAAACAAACCAAAAAGGAAGTATATTGTAGGTTAAAGGAGAAGCAAGCAGGGGTTGTCAAACTATGTAGCTCATGGGCTAATCTAGCCCACTACCTATTTTGTAAAAAAAATTTATTGGCACACAGCTACACCCATTCCTTTATGTGTTGTCTAAGGCTGCTTTTTATGCCACAGTGGCAGACCGAGTAGTTGTAATAGGAACTGTTAAAAAGCCTAAATTATTTACTAACTGTCCCTTTACAGAAAGTTTTCTGACCCCTGGTTTAAAGCAACATCATAACTAAATGCAGTGTGTAAACCTTGATTAGTTCATGGATCCGGGTGAAAAATGAAAATATCAATAAACGTAATTTCAGAGAAACTGGAGAAATTTAAGTGAGGAGTGTGTATTAAATGATGTTACAGAATTCATGTTAACTTTATTAGACATGACAATTGTATTGTGATTGTGTTGCACAATGTCTTTCTTAGGTATTAAACACTGATGTATTTAGGGGGTTGTGTCATGATGTGTACAATGTACTCGCAAATGGTTCAGCCAAAAAAAAAAAAAAATAGAAAAAAAAGAATAAAGTACAGGATATGGCAAAATATTACTTTGTCAATCTAGGTGAAGGTCATACAGTGTTTATTATACTGTTCTTTCAATATTTCTGAAGATTTAAAGATTTTCAAAATAAAAGTTAAGTTTTAAAAGCTTTGACACGGTTGGAGGGGTTAATTTGGAGACCGATTTCAGTAGCCTCCATGTAATCTTCCCATAGGCTGTAGCCTGACCTGCGTATGCCACCTACCTGGCATTTCCTTCTGGGTCGGAGAAGACACCAGGCAGTTAGAGGTGGGCTGCCTGTCACCTACAGGGGCACTGTCACTCTGGGGGGCAGCCCTAACTGGGACTTCTTTTTTAACTCGAGATTTTGCTTGTTGTCTCTTTTACACAGTAATTCCATCAAGCTGGTGAATCTGCTCTCCATATTTATCAGCACGTGGCTAACAGCAGCCGGGTTCATCCATTTGGTAAGTATCCTTGGAGACAGATGCTTCAGCTCTGGCTTTCCTGGAAGCCCTTCTCTAAGTCATTTTATTACCTGAACTGTTTCTCACTATTGAGAAACTTCAGCGCAGCTGTAGAATGGAGTGGAAGAGGCAACTGCACAATTATCTAGGTTTCCAACCCTTTTATCCCAAACTTATTCCAAATAGTGAGTAATGTTCACACTATTATCCTACGTTTTTCAGCTCAAGGGTATTTGTATTCATTGCTGTGGGGGCTTTGGTACGTTTTCATTCTGTCTGCAGTAACCCCAGTGAGCCACAAGATGGCAGTGCTTCCTCAGCAAACACCAGAGAAACATCTTGGGGACAAGGCTGGAAGTTTGACCCACATCTCTTCATAAACAACAAATTCAGATCTATTGATTTCTCTCCACTTTCCCCTTACAAAAGCCACCTCTGATTCTCTTGCCTGATGACTTATTAAGTTATTTTGTATCTCAAAAAATGTTAATTCTTTTAAATTAATGACTCTTTGAAAGCCTTATATTATGAAGTCAAACTGTTTTCACCTCCCAAAGGCAGACTTTTTTCTTTTGGGGAGCACAGCTATTGTTGGAAGTCAGTTTCACATAAACGCAAACTGTTACAACTGGAAGAAGCCCCCTCTAAACCTGAAGCTTTGAGTAAAAGTGCCTGCCCTTCTCTTGCTGAGCCCCTGTGTGCATAGGGGCGGAAGCGTGCGTTCTGTTACCTGCCATTGGGAGGGATGTCATTAACACCCAGGGGAGCGCAGCCCAGAGGGAAGCTCAGGCTTCTCATTCAGCCACTAGATCTGACAGTTCCCCATCCATCTCTTTATGCTGATGGGATTCTTGACTGAAATCACCCTTAGGTAATCACTCCAACTCTGCCAAGCGCCAAGATCACCGATAGGGAGGGGTTAGTCATTTTCAGTAGGCCAGTGACCGTACTTTCCTCCCGTGTGAAGTATCTTCTCCTTCTCAGGGAACCTCCATGAAAACGGCACGTTGAGGGCAAGTGCTGATGTGTGACAGAGGCCAGGTCCAGGAAACTTTCTGCAGAGGCATAGTTGGAGGCCAGGGAGCACGGGGACCTGCCCTCCGCACCAGCCATGCTGATAGATTACAGGCACCCGGTGTATTGTGGGCCTGGGTTCTGGGGTAGACCTAGAGATCCAGCTCCCATCTCTTCCTCTCCCCTGAGAGTATCTAAAGTATCTCTGTTGCCTGCTTCACAGCTTTGTTGGCAGATCAAATACGGTGGGAGGACTGAAAGTGTTTTTTAAAATTTAAAGCAGAGATGGGTAAACTACAGCCCTGGTGCCAAAGGTTTCCAAATTTGACCATGCTTCCTTAGTTTAAGTCTTGCCTCTGGCTGATTTCACCTACAAGTGCAGAGTCAGTTGTCCCTACAGAGATAAGAAGGTGTATGGCCCTCAAAGCTGAAAATATTTACTATCTAGCCCTTAACAGGAAAAGCTTGCTATCCTTTGGTCTAAAGGGTTGTGTGAAAGCAAATTGTTCTCATGAGCTCACTTACTGTGCTCCCAGGGAAATTCCTGCAGTCTGCAGGGTAGAGCCAGTGTTGACATTCTGCAAAGCAGGGAGGCGGAGTCAGACTCCAAGAGATGCTGATGGGGGTCTGGGGTAGGAGCCGAAGGAGGGAGGGCTACCGGGCATCGCCTTGGTCAGATGATGAAAGGTGGGGCCCTCTGTCGGTGGGGCGTCTAGACTTTCTTTGGGAGCATGTAAGTTGGGCCTTCTGAGACTGAGCAGGAACTCACTGAGAAGGTTAGGGCAGGGCTCTCGGGCTCTTTCCTTGAAGGGAATGCCATAAAACATGGCCATGGCAATGCCCTAAAATTCAACTGGCTTCACATTTTCAACAATGAGAAGGAAAATGGACTAGGGATATTTACTTCCATTCCTTTCCCTCTCTGCCTCAATCACCTAGGAAGTCATGGCTATGTTACTCCCCTTTTACCTTCTCTATTAGCTGCTCAGCCCTCGCTTACAGAACTCAGCCCAGAGCAGCAAAGACCTCCGGAAGCATCCTGCTGGAGCTTTGTGTTCCTGGTTTATTATAGACACACACACACACACACACACACACACACACACACACACACACACATTCATACAGTATAACATTTTCCTTTTCTCCCCTGTCCCCTTGCTTTAGGTGGAGAATTCAGGGGACCCATGGGAAAATTTCCAAAACAACCAGGCTCTTACATACTGGGAATGTGTCTATTTACTCATGGTCACCATGTCCACTGTTGGCTATGGGGACGTGTATGCAAAAACCACGCTTGGGCGTCTCTTCATGGTCTTCTTCATCCTCGGGGGACTGGTAAAAACTCTTTATTACAATGTTGATTTTTATGGTCATTAATATTTTCTATTATCCATTTCTTTAAAGGTTTGTATTTTGATACTGTGTTTCTGCATTAGAAGCAAGCTATTGCCTTAGTGTTACAGTCAGGCTAAGTAAACCCAGGTGTGAGGATGACTTTTCTGTATATTTCTTTGTTGTATTATACTTGTTTCTCAGAGACCCAGGCATATTGTCCTTGTCAGGGACAGCCATTTAGCCAGGAGCAAACCTAATTGTCTTAAGAAAGTGATTCTCACTTATTAAGTGAGAGTGTCTGTCCCATAGTCATGTAATTCAGCATCTGATATTCTATAAGGACAGCTGCTGTCACCTGAGCCTGGTAGATGCTGTAGATACTCTATATACAGTTTGCGGTTTCAAGAGCTCCCCCGCCCCTTCGCAGTCCTCCCCAAACTTCCAACAAACACTGTGGCTGGGGCCTACCCTAAAGAGTAGGGTCCCCAAATCAGAGGATGGAGAGCCTGCTGGCCTCGTCCAGGTGGCCATTACCACGTGAGCTGTGTGTTGGTTTTATAAACAGCCAACAGACTCCATTATGGATGACACCTGGGGTATTTTTTCTCCCCCTTTGTAATTCAGAAAGTTTCTCGATTTGCTTTTCTGGTCTGTGCCGATTATAATGGTCGGTTATGATGTAATTTTCAATGGGGACTTGGGGTAACGAATTGGCGGTTGCTGCATTTTTGTCTTTCAAAGTAGCTCACTTTAAGTTTAGGTTTTTGCTGTGTATGAGGTAAGCGATTAAAATCCTACTTCACACACAGCTTTCACATATGTACACCGCACACGCATTTACGTTATGCATATACGTCTCTCTGTTTTCTATGCATACGACATATACATTTTAAAAAATGTATATAAATGTATGTGTGCGTGGGTACGTTAAGGCAGGTGCTTCCGCAGCACCTGCGAGGTCTCCGCAGGTAACGGGACCCATTGATCCAGCCACAAGCACAGTGTTTGTTGGACAAAACATGGCAGATATGTGTTTCTCCTTGCTCTACTTTCCTCCCATGTGATTTTCTAAATTTACCTCATGTGCTTTTTAGTGATTTTTTTAAATGGAAAAGTTTATATTTTTTAAAACATGGTGTTTATTGTCTTTAGTCACTCATACAGGCATTGATTCTCTTTTAAATTTTAACTAGAAAGAAAGGTCTTCTCGTGCAATAATGTGTGTGTATGTGTGCGTGTGTGTGTGAATGCGTGTGTGTGGGTGTGTGAGTGTGTAATTTCCCCAGCATTCATCTCCTTTAGTTATTTCTCTTCAGGAAGAAAAGCTAGGTGTCAAATTATTTATTCCCGTTTCCTTTGTATTTTTCTGAACTGTGATTTTTATTTATTTATTTACTTTTCATCTATTTATTTATTTATTTATTTATTTATTTATTTATTTATTTATTTATTTTTAGTTTCTCGGGTTGGCTAATGTTTGTTTTGTCCCGTGCATTTTCAGGAGCTTGCCCTTTTTGTGCTTTTATTTATTTATTTTTTTTATAAGCTAGCGTATCAGTATATACCTTAGAACCTTTGCAGTTCTAATCCTTTTGTGTTTTCAGATCTTAGTATCCCCCCTTTTGAAAAGGTCACCCCCTTTCTTTGGCCTGTCTTTTTAGTCTCTCTTCTGTCTCCTATCTTCTCCTCAGGCCATGTTTGCCAGCTACGTCCCTGAAATCATAGAATTAATAGGCAACCGCAAGAAATACGGGGGCTCATATAGCGCGGTCAGTGGGAGAAAGTAAGTATGCCAGGAGGTTTCGCTGCCTCCGCTGCGGTAGAATCCTCTCTGCATGCCATTTTTTTTTTTGGCTCTTGTTTCTTTGTTTCATGCATGTAGGCAATGTTTGCCCGCTACGTGCCCGAAATTGCTGCTCTCATCCTGAATCGGAATAAATTCGGCGGGACTTTTAACAAACATGGAGGCAGAAAGTAAGTCAGTTGCATCAGAAAAGATGTGGTTGAGTGGCTTCCAAGAGTCCCTGTGGCGGTGGCACCTGCACCCTGCCCCTCTCCCATCCCACCCACCCCACCTTCGTGAGGGAAGGTTTACGTTCTGTGTGGGGTGTGATGTCAGAGGTTACCCAGGTTGTCACACTTGGGCCAACTCTCTAGGCCTGTTCCCAGTTCACAACTTTCTTCCCCATCCATCTTTCCAAGAGACATACTAGATTTATTCTGGAAGAGGTCCATGTGTTTCGATTCCTAACAAGTAAACAAAGCTCATTCATTTTTCAAACTATCTGGCGTAGTGACGACACTCTGGTCCTTCGGACTAAGACGATGCCATTTTATGGGGGTTTCTGTGCAGCAGTAACCTGGGATCATACTCCAGCAGGGAAGTCTTAGGGAAGACAAAATCAAGGTCACCTTGCTTACTGTAAGGCATTGCAGCCACCATGAAACCAGTTTTCCTTAGCCAGGAGGCACAGAGCTTGTCCTCTAAGGGGCTCATTACTCAGTTGAAATTCCTTTTGGGCAAGATATATTTACGGTGTGTCAGGGCCCCGCAGAATATTCTTGGTCAGTCTTTTGTTTCGGCTTCCCGTATGTGAATGCTTTCTACTTGGGGGCTATTTCAATTTGTGCTCAGATCACTTTATCAATATCGGTATCAGTATGTGGTTCCCTTATCAACCAGAAGTTTTACTCCGGAGTAAATGGCAGGACCTCACCACCCTGTCATTTGCCAGCCACCATTCTGCAAGGAAAGCGTTGGGGGGAGGCAGGGTTGGCAGCAGCCATCTTTACATTTGTAAAAAAGCTTTTTCTTGGGCACTCAGCTTTATTTGCTTGTTTTTGTTTTTGAGGTTTTGTTTATTATTTTTTGAGTTGTTCTTTTTGTTTTAATTTTCACAGAGTAAGATGTGTGCTTTCATGTACAGCTCGAGGAATCTGCACCTATGTGCACAGTCCCTCCCACCCGGATCTAGATACAGAATATTTTCATCACTCACGTCCCTTCCTAGTCATGAGACTTCCTATCATGGAACTAGGTTCCCCACCCCTGCCCCACCCCCCCGCCCAGTCCTTTTTCCGACAAACTCTGTAATAGCCTATTTTGTTTTTTAAAGAGAAGATCAAACCAGTACCATTGTATTTCCCTCCATCACTTCCTCCTTCTCGCCTGGTAGTCATATTGGATGGAGCCTCCTCTCCTGTGGTGGTTCCAGTAGCTCCTGAGCTCAGGTGTCCAGGCCGCCTTTCAGCAAATGAAGAGGTGGAAAAAAGGGCTCGTTTTCTTGAACTATCCACAGGATACCCGTTTCCTTTCAAAAGAACAAAGGGCAGTGGGCGAGAGGAGGCCAGTTGGCGTCTTTTCTGTGGAGGCATCACATTGCTCCACCTTTCCCTCTAATGGAGCCCTCCTCTTCCTGTTATCTTAACAGCCCTGGATGAGATTGGAACCAAGCTGTTCTGATTTCTGGGCCACTGCTTGGATCCAAAAGGCCAAGTATGTCCAGAGATTCCCATTGGTCATTTGTTCCATGCCAAGCGGAGAACAGCTTCTCTGTCTGTTTTGCCTTTAAGGTGTAGACATGTTGCCATAAAGCAGAAGGCATTCTGAGGGCTGGGGCTCTCTTTACGGCCTCCCCACCCCGCTGTCCCAGCCAGCATTTTCTTATTACTGCCCCCGATGGAGTCAATAAAATCGATTGCCCTGAAGTCTATGTTGAGAATATTTCTTGACTCTCACGCCAGGTAAATTTTTTTCCCCCAAAATAGTTTCCCTTGTCAAATGTTAGATGGGTCTGGTGGCTGGCAGCTTTAGTTGATGGCTAACCCAGAAGAGACCCTCAGACAATGCTCACTCCCTGGCCTGGTCTGATCCTGGTCATTTTTCTGCCTTCACACATGCATTCCAACCCCATGTGGCGATGACTTCAGATCACAGGCTTCCTGTAGCTTTTGTTCTGCCTCCACTTCTATAATCTTTTATCATTGCTTTTAGCCTCTCTCTCTCTCTCTCTCTCTCTCTCTCTTCTCTCTCTCTCTCTCTCTCTCTCTCACTCTCTCTCCCTACCCCCCCCTCTTTTTTTCTCTCTCCACCCACCTCCCTCTCTCCCTCTCCCTCCCTCTCTCTTTGCCATCTCTTCTTACAAAAATGCACACTTTTCTTTTAATGTTCTCTTTGGGTCTCCGATGTCCCCCGACCCAGGGGGACAGAGAGTAGGTTCTGTCATCAACACTGGGACTGCTCACTTTACGCATTGTTTCCTGGTTCAAAAGCTAATTACTAAGTAGTTTAAAGAAGCCCTTTGGTCACTTAGATCTTTCATCAGAAAATATAAGCTTGGGAAAGAAACGGTAATAAAGGGCCATTAGCACCCTTTGTTTGATGTTGTTTTTCCAGTCAGTAGAACAAGATTGATGAAATGTTATGTTTGGCCAAAATTTGAGTTTTCATTTGGAATTCAGTGTTGAGAGAATGGGCTGTCAGAATCAATAAGTTTTCTTGCGCTTGGGATATGGGCATGTGGTAGTAATTAGCAATATAAGGTCTTTAGTTGAGCAACCAAGCATGGATTCTGGCAGCAAACATAATGAGAAACTACAGTTGTTCTATTTCTAACGTCAGAAAGTTTCCAGATAAAATTAAATGCATTTGCAAAAGGAAAGCAGCTAAACTTTGTTGAAAGATAGAGTTCAGACTCTTAAAATAGCATGCTTCACCCCGTGTTTTTATGTATGCATAAATATACGTGCTATGCTCTTGGACACATGTACATTATTGCTGCGTCCTAGGATTTAATCAAATGAATGCCCAGAAAGCAATTAAAACATATACATGGTTAGGGGATTTGTTTACGTGTGCATATTTTACTCAGAAATAACCTCCCTAACAATGCATTAACTTGTCAGAGAACTCAAGGTAACTCGTGACCCAAAGCTATGGAGACATACAACTTTGAAATCTAAAGATTATTTAGAGTAAAAAAAAAAAAAAAAAATTAGGTAGAGAAGCTCAGGATTTTGTTTATGCAACACCCAATTTCAGGATAATGGAGAATGAAGATTTCGTGGGCACCCGATTTTCAGTTTTAATCTGTGTTTGGCACAATGTAAACACTTCACATAGTGTCCCTAGTAAACTTTCACCATCAATACGATATCTGGGGTCTACATGGCTTTCTCCAGCACTCTCATCATTATTCCACACCTGACCTCACACAAGACACCAGAGCCAACAGTGGATGGGGGACTGTGTGTATGTGTGCATGTCACCTATTCTCTAGTTTATCTTATTATGATTTATTGGGGCTCCTAAGAACAGGGACTTGGGTGTCAACAACCAAGTGTTCAATGAGCGGCCAAGGCAGGCAGTCTTCCCAAGGTAGAGGTCTTGGGGACAGTTGGCCCTTGGGATGGGTCCCCAATCATATTCAAAAGAG
>NW_006438113.1:8201783-8206683 GCF_000325575.1 Pteropus alecto
CCCTCCTCCTCCTACACGTAACGTCGAAGCTTCTCAGAGGTGGGGGAGTGGAGGGGTGAGTCTCTCATGGCCTTTGGAATCCCAGCCTGCTCTGCTTCCTCCCACAGCCCCTGCCGTTTCCCCCAGAGGCTTCCTCTTTGTGTGTGACTCAGCCTACTCCTGGTTAGTTTATGAGAACTGACAAGATCATGGTCTGAGGTTACATGGCCAAGGGCCATGAAAAATAATCAGCCACAGAGAGGAATCCATCAGCTCTAACCCCCTTGTTAGAGGCGGCCTGGATGGGGAGCCAATCCAGACCTTGTAATTTCATGCTGGGCTTCCGGGGCTCGAAACCTAGGCAGTCCCAGGCCAGGTGTTTGGGACAGAGGAGAATGGGATGGGTTTGGATTATTCTACTGATACCTGGTAGCCAAATACTGAGAAGACCCACAGAGGAATGAATAACAGAGGACAAGGAATAGGCAAAAGGGGATAGGAAAGTGAATGTAATTTACTTAGAGGAGATGTCCCCAGCTGGATGAGAAGCTGGGCCCCTCTTTTGGTTGGGGGAATAGTTATCATAGACTTACAAACTCTAGCACCAATTCAAGAAAGCTTTCTGTGAAATTTAAATGCTATGCCTATTTTAGAACACTTCCTTACATAGATCAGAGACGTGTCACAAACTTCCAGAAATGAGAACATGAATCAATACAGCCCAGGGCCCTAGGGCTGCCTTCTGTGACAATAATAATAACTAAAAACACTTGCATATTTCTTAATCCTCACAGATACACTGTGAGAAAGGTATTATCATCATCTCCATTTGCAGTGGATGAGATAACTGAGGAACAGAGGTTAAATGACTTACCTGACATCACACGGTTAGAGCTGGGATCTGAAACCCAGAGGCAATCTATTCCACTGAGCCTTGTTGCTTCTCTAGATCGTCTCGTGTGACCCCTTTCTATTCTAAACTCAGTGATCTTATCCTTGTACATTTTCCTCCACCTCTCCCTTTAAGTGGGGCCAAGATACTGCACATGAACGAGAGAAAGAGAAATGCATAAGTATCACTTTGGGCCTGTTTCCTCCTTCTCATTTATTGCCTGTAAGGATCCTGGCCCCAGGGTCAAGGACAAAATGGTTGAGAGAGGACAAAACCATTGCTTCCTTAATTTTCCTCATTTGGTTAGACAAGAAATGTATTTACCTCTTGAGCACTCTAATGATGAAGGATTCTCAAGGATGGACAGATGGATCATTGTCCAAAGTGAGATTTGTGTCTGATTTGTGGATTTCAACACTTTCAATCCTTTTCTGGTACCATCCTTTCTGGGGAGTTCATTTCCTAGGTTACCAGCCATGGTGGATTGTAATGATCTGCCAGATTTAGACTCTCTCCTGAACAGAGCCTACCTGCATTCCATCTTAAGAAGACCCTTCTCTGCCCTGGCAGACATATCAACCTGTTTCCTTCAGTTCCTTGGTTGGTCTGCAGCAGAGCTTAGAGCTCATCTCTGGTGGTAGTTTCCTAACTTTCAGTGAGAATTAGAGTAGCAGGCGCCCCTCCTGGAACACCCTCTGCAAGGTACACTTTCTGGGTTTATTTCAGATCATTGAGTGGGAATATTAACCCTGAGGAGGCTACATCCTCCTGGAACAAGTGAGGGCAGTCAGCCTTTAACCTCAGATGTATCCTCAGCTTATAAAAAGGATCCCTAATGCCACAGAGGTAGACAGAAAATATCATGCTTTTCCATGTAAAATGAAAAGAGAGTGCCTTATTATGTTCTTTCACTTAAATGTTTGCGTTTTAAAGAGTATTCAATAGTTTGGAACTAAATATCAAGAACTAAGAACTGCTAGAGCATAGTTAGTTACCTGCTTCACCGTTCATTCCAGTTATCACAGCTGGTTCATTCATTCAGTTTGCAGATGTGGACTGAGTACCCCTCTGCCGGGAACAATGCTAGGTTGTGTTGGGTCCCAGGGATTTGAGGGTGAGCAAGCTGCCCAGGAAACCTGTCCTCATGGAGGTTACAGTTTCCAGGAGGTTTCAGGCAATGAGCGAGGGTATGACGAATGATGATACCAGGTACAAATTTTGATGTGTGCAGCAAAAACAGGTACAAAACCAAAGACTGAGATTCTGTTACAGAGTGAAACAGGGATTATTTACCTTTGATAAAGTGGTCCAGGGAGGTGACACCTCAGAGGAAGGGATGTTACAGCCTGTTCAATGGCTACTTAACCTAGATTTAGTTAACCCATAGGTTGACAGGAGCTTATACCCTAGGTTTTAAAATTCATATTTTGTGAACCCCTCTTGCCATAATTGGTCTTAGTTCTATCTCCATGGGACTGGGTCTTAAAATCTTTCTCTCTCAGGCTCTAGTTTTCCTGAACAGCCCTCTTCTGCTGATCTACTGGGAGAGGGCATCCTGTGTACCTTCTCTGGTTCTAGATTATTACGTCCTTATTTGACTCTACATCTTTCCTCTCATCAGAAATAGGTTCTTCATCTCTTTCTGCATCCTTCATGACTTTCGGAGACGACTTTCTAGTCCTTCCTGCTTGGCTATCTTGTATCGAGATGAAATTCCATTTCGCTTTCTTCATCACAGCCAGATTTTTTTTACCTACTGTGGTTCTAGGCCACTTGTTTTCTTTTTCTTTTCTTTTTTTTTTTTCCCTTAAAGCATTGGAATTTTAAAACAATCTGCTGTGGCAGAACAGGGATTTTTTTTTAAAACAAAGATTTATTTAATCCATCTCCTATAGTCCACCCCCAGCTAAAAGAGAACTAACATGAGTCATGCCTTCATCTTCATTCATTCTACATGTGTTTATTGAGTGCTTGCTACATACCAGTCACTTGGGATAGATGTATTTCTACACATCCATAAAATATGTCACATATTTCTTGAGCTCCATGTTATGTATTACTTGACCACCAAAGTGGGTGAGGATTTCAAACTCAGGGTTTATTGGTGCCCAGAAGTGAGTCTTCCTACAACTAGGTTATTTCTAGCACTTGGGAATAGGATGTGGGCGACTTCATGTGCTGTCGTCTTGGGCTGAGCACCATGGGCCTCCTTTTGTTTCATACCTATGTGGAGCTCCAGCAACACTTCCCCACAGTCTGAATTGGAAGGGGCAGGGGCGTGGCTGCCCCTGTGAGAGATGTTCCTTATAAGATGTCACTTATGATTTATGTTTCACAGACATCGCTCTGGTTGAAATGTGATTGAAGCTTTGCTTTTTACACAAACTTCCAACCCTTGACAAGTAAGCTGTTCAGCCCTCTCCTTGCGTGGCCCATGTGAGTCCCAGCCTGAACTCCCCAGCAATGTCTTCAGATTCCTAGATTTTAAAAGCCATAAATTAGCAAATCATCAACATATCACCAGGAAGGATCATCTGGTAGCCATTCGAGTCAGAAGGAAACACAGGCCCCAATAACTGATCTTCACAAAGATATGAAGAACTGTAGACAGACAGATACAGTAAATAGGAAGACAAACATATAATTCAAGTTGACAGACCATCTTGGATTGATTAGGCATTCTGCTTTGATTAGCATTAAACTTTTGGGGGGAGGAAAAAAAATGAGATTGCCCTGATACTTTGGAACAATGACCCCTTGACTACTTCTGAAATTTAGTACCTAGGGGCAGATACCAAAAGCAAGTGTCAATTAGATGCTGTATAGTACAATGTAATATGTCAGGTATTCCTTTCCAATGAGAGGGGTCTTGGTGGGTGTGGATGTGGGCGTTTATTTTTTGCATCTGCTTTGGATTCTTATAAGCCACATCTTCAGTCCCTTTCAAACTTGAAGCTCTATTTTAAAAGACTTGGATGCATATTAAATCAATTTCCTGATAATACTAATGGAATGGAAGCTCCCCACCCCCCACTTTCCTGCTGTCTCTCTTCCCTTCCACACATTTATCAAAATGTTCCAGCTATTGTTCTGAAAACAAGAATAGAAATGTAGGTGGGAGATGAACTGCTTGCTTAAAAGAATAAAAAGTCATATTCAAGCCTAGACTTTTGCTCTCAAACATTTTTTATTCTATAAAAAAAATAAAGAATTCTGAATATGGCCTTTCTAATTATAATTCCTGAGGATTCTTTCTGCTCAACCTCATGTTTGATTGGATGAATCCTTGATGGGTAGATTTCAAATCCAAAGAACGAACGCAACCATGTCGCACCATGTTTTCTGTCTCCTGCTGTGCCATTCATTCTGACAGAAGTCTTTCCAGAGCTGTGCAAAATAGTTCCTGGTAGATTTGGGCTTCATCCCACAGATGCTGCCATCGTACTCTGAAAATAAACCGGGATACTTTCTAACTGGCCAAGTCTGGTGTCTCCTTTTATTAAAAATTTGTGGGGGCTAATGCAACTTGAAACTAAGGAAACCTGAGTCTATGGCTCTCAGGGTTCTAGCTCCACATCTAGTACTGGTGTTGCGTAACTATGACTTGTTCTCCACCCCCAGAACCACAGGGACTGCTTGAAATGTGGGTATCAATTGTTAGTAAAAGGAATCTTATGTCCCCTCCCTATACCTTCTTAATAAGGGAACGTGGAGGCAGTTCAGAGTCACATGCGTGCTTACCTCTGTGAGAGGTTTTGTTACCTGAGCCACTCACCTCAAAGGCAAATGCCAGCTATGTATGTATAGAACAGATTTAGGAAAGCTCCCATTCAACATATTTGCTCAACTAATAATTACTCGAGCCCCTGCTATGGTCCAGTCACTGAGCTTGGTGCTGGGGTTAAAAGGATGAGCAAGAAAGTGTGATTCTTGCTCTCCTGGAAGGTACCTGAGACTTTTACCAACAAGAATCATCCAAGAAGCCAGCTAAACAGAAGCTTGATTATGTAGGAGCATCGTCCCGGTGAA
>NW_006438113.1:8206734-8235069 GCF_000325575.1 Pteropus alecto
TAAAGCAAGCATGAAGCTTCAAGCATTTCAAAGGGAATGCGCCTAAAAGAATTTGATAAGTCTCATTGTTAAATGTACCCATTGGAGTAGTTTAGGGCAAAAGTAACAGCTGGTGACTTGTGTACTAAAAATATATGGATCTAATGATGGACCAGTAAAAGAGGGATGCAGAGAGATTTGGGAGAGTGGGGGAGCTGCCGATGCTATACTGAGTTCTGTCCTATTCCGTACCTTCCCTCTGAGGTGCATTATGCCTCATCAAGCTCTGGAAGCTGTGAACTGCCCCCAGTCATTATGTGTGTAACAGATGCTGGAGCCCTCTGAGGCCTGTGTAAGTGTGTTGGGTTTACTCAGAGTGGCTAGCAACATATGCTAGCTGGGGCAACGCCCTTGGGCGTGGCTGGAGAACAAGGCCAGGATGTGTCAAGTTGATTGTCATTATGGGAGGGCCAATTTCAGCAGCATGTGCTCTAGAAATATGATGTATGATTTACCAGCGGTGTTAGGGCAGGTGGTGATGGGGGGCTTGATTTGCAGTCAAAGCTAGCATGCCTCCCTTCCCTGGCAAAATTAAGAACCGTTTCTTTGCTTGGGCTCATTCTTCCTCTATTCCACTCGCATCCCCAAAATGTGTCACTGACTTTTGCCTTAATCTTCTCTTCTTTTGGTCCCTCCTGTTTAGAAGCAGCATTACCAAATGGAGACAGGGAAATATGCTTTGATCTGAATAGAGGAAAATGCTGTTCAGTGCCCTAACTTCTCTGTCAGAGCAGAGAACCATCTAGGATTAGAAGAGTCAGGTCATGGGAAGACTAGCTTACTTAAAAACGGCCAAAGGCCACCAAGCCTGCAGTAGTGAGATGAATAAAATGCAGAGGATTGAAAGTGTTGGGGACAGACACTAGGAAGAACCAGAGCAATTAGTGAGAGTGGGGTAATATGGCATTGTTTAAGAAGGCTGTGTAATTCCTCTTCCGGGTAGGAAGTAAAGAAAGAAAAAGGAAAGAAAGCAAAACGGTGGTCATAATATCTGCATCCTGGGTTATTGTGATAATTAATTGAGAAACTCAAGGTAAACAAGTCTACCAATTAGGGTTCTTTGGTTATAAGCAAAGGAGAAATTGATTCTTGCTGACTTAAGCAAAAAAGGATTTTTTTTTTTTTGAAGGTTAGAATACCTTATGGAATTCAGAGGAAATCTGAAGAGTCAGATCCCAGAAAGAACAGACATGAACTCAAGAAGTAGCTCTGGAATCCAGCAAGCAGGAACTCAGGGCCATTCTTTAGGGTTTTACCATCAGATGACTTAGTCGCTATCGTGTAGTTACTATCATTCCACTCAAGATTGAAGGTACTGATTGCCCTAGATTGGGCAGGAAACCTTGAAGGGTCCAGACTGTACATGATTGGGGAGGAGTGGTTCCCCAAATTAAAAATCAGGTGCTGTTGACAGAAGGAAGGGCGCATACTGGACAGGCTGAAATGACCAATGTCTCCTATACAATGTCTGCTATACTCCTATACGAAATTTCCAGAATTTCGTTTTTAAACTCAGACTGAAGCTCCCTTTAATTAACCAACTACAAAAGATGTGAATTATTCCTTGTGCCTGGTTTAATTATGAAGATCTAATTGTGATTTGGGATGGTGGGGGTGCAGTCACCGATTCTGAGTGGTTTAGGTCTTGACCATCTGTATGTGATAAGATGTACCCACTTCTTCCAGAAAGTTTTGGTCTGGTCAGGACATCCCAATGTTCTCTGCTGGGGCTACCAGTAGCCTGTCCTTTGTTTCCTCATTTGACCTTGGGGCTGTTTTCCAGAGGTGACTTTGCTACACCGTTGGGATCTGTTTGCTCAGCCTTCTGCTGCCATTTAGGCAAACAGCAAAACAGCCTGTCTCCTCAAGAACAGCTCTGTTGACAGCTGGATCAGATGATGACTTTCTTCTCTTCCTCACTAGGAGGGAGAAGGCATTTCCTTCCTCTGTGATTAGCAAAGTACTATATGTGGCCCTGGGTAGGAAGTAATCTTATCTCCTAACCTCCTTGGGGTTTTCTGTTGTTGTTTGCTTGCTTTGTTTCCTCATTTGTTAAAGCAAGGTTTGGGATGGTATATACTCACAATTCTTTTGATTTCATTTTTGTCTTCCTTACATGTACTGTTTGTTCTCTCACAAACTTTAAACATGGTAGTAGATCTGAGGTGGCAGAATCAGCCGGTGCTCTAACAGGCTTGCAGATAACAAATTGTTATATTTTTTCCTATGCTTACCACTCCTAGCCAAGCACACTTTGCCAGCCAGTCCATTGGTCAACAGATAGTTCTCAAAAGCCCAGCCAGCTTTGGGGATCCTGAACTAGGTCCCAGGGGGCGGTGGAAGGATGGGGTGCACACCACCTGGAGTTGGCTTTTGTTTGCAGAGGATGATTTCCCCACAAGCAATCCTGAGGGCTGGGCTCTCAGAACGGGAGGAAGTGGGGAGTCAGGAGTTAGTTTTGCCTTCTTCCTTTGGGCAGTACTTTGAGTACTGACCACTATTTGATGTGGGCTGTGGGATCTCTTGCCACCCCACCCTGCTTTCTACATGATAAAATGCTGCCGAATTCCTTTGACAAGTCCTTCTCAAAATGCATTCCCATTGTCAACGACTACCAACGGCGGATATTGTTGAGGGGGTAGGGGGGGGGTGGACAAGGAAAGCATGATTAGAAGGTTAAGCAGAAAGACTGAAGAGATTCTAGCATATGTATTTGATATAAATATTATAGTTTTACAGAGACATCAAGATCAATATATGCCACATTTCATCTACCTCTTTGACAAAGTGAGCACAATGTATTCAGGAAAAGCTGTATAGGATTTTCAATTTACTCTGTATGATTTATTGTGACAGGATAGCTATGGGTTTTTTAAGTTCTTTATACTTGTTCCAGTAAAAATGGATATAGTATCTTTAAAAATAAACAGCCCAGAGCTGTGCATTTTATATTGTCTTTCTAGAGTGAGACTCTGCTAAAGAGAGATGTAAGACCTCCCTGCCCTTGTGGGACCTGACACAGTCGGGTTTGCTACAGTTCTCGCTCTTTAGCTTTTTTTTTGTGGGGGGAGCGGGGGGCGCGGTTGGTGGAGGCAGGGAGGTTGGAGTTGTAGGGAGAATAAACAGAGAACTGAATTAGGAAGCCATTGTAGACGTCTAGACAAGACAGGATGATGGCGTGGACTGGGGTGGGGTCAGAGAACTGGAACATTGTGGCAGGATTCATCAGTGTCTCTGGTGCAGCCCAGTCAGTCTGGGCCTCATCATTTTATAGTGACTGGCCCCAGGTCACACAGGACCGGAGCTCCTTACAGCAGCACCAGCTGCTTCCTCTGTGTAGAAGGGATCAAACTGCTGGGCCAGATCTGCCCTTGGTCTGGCACTGAGTCCCTAGACCCAGGTAGTAGACCCTTCTGACACAAAGACAAACGTGAAAACATGCAAGAGAGCCCATCACTGTTACAATTCCTTTTTCAAAGACTACTGGCCATAAGCAATACTACTCGAATCTTTTAAAAAGTGTATAGATTTTTGTTCTCATTGAACTAAACTCATCTTCAGTGGCTCTGGATGCCTAATTCCCTAGAGCCTTGGATTTTTTTGTCTGGGAGTCCCCTTTCTATCCTCCTCTTATGCTTCCAGCCATAAGTTAGCTCCCCTAAGTTGTCCATTCTGAAAGGCACCAGTGGACCTGACCTCTAAAACTCAACTGGAGCATTCAGGCTTTCTTGGCCCATCTCTGAGGAGCGGGTAGAGTGATAGAGGAGAATGTGTGGGATTTCATTCTGGAGGTGGAGATGGTTAATAATGAGAGAGTTACACCAATATATATTTAGTGAAGAGGTGCCCATGGAATAAGCAATTGGTAGTTTTCCAGCAAGCCCTGATAGGATTCATAATAGTCAAGTATCATTCTTATTCTGATTAAGTCACATTCAATCTCTTGCTTGATGCTGTGCTTGCTCTATGACCCACCAGCATTACCCACTCCTAATTCAATCCAGCTTGTGTTTATGGAGCCCTTACCCATAACCAGCCATGCTTGCTTACACAGAATGCCATCTGCTATTATTTTGGCATTTAAGATGCTTCTTCAGTCATCTGAGGTAGATCTTTTAATTAGAACCATTAACATTAGTTTATCCCAAGAAAAAACTAAGCAAAACTTTAAAAACCAAAAAGTCCATCAGATGAGAAATGCTTATGATTTAGGTGTGTTGGCCATCTTCACAAACTAGTTGGCCAGGCCCACTAGAAATCAGTCATTACAGTTGCCAGTCATCTCAATATGTTCAATCCAGGGCCGCAGATGGGAGCAGCATTAGCTGCCTTCATAGAGTAACCTTCCTAAATACTCTCCATTGTCGCTGATCATCTAGATTTCTGTGATCCTCCAGATCCTTGGGCTGGTGAGGAAGTCCTGATCTGGACATGGCTTATAATATCTAAAATGGACATTTGAATCACTTTGCAGTCCCTGGCTTGCCAAATTATGTGGTTTAAGTTAAAAAACTTGGGTTAGAGTTTGCTGTCACTCAGCTTTGATATCCTGAGCCTTCTGGCACGGTTGACCAAATGCAGCCAGAATCTAGTGATAACTGTATCACTCTGATACTTTAAGTGAGGTTCATCTCTGTTCACCCTAGTCCCCACACTAAGCCTCTCTCTTGGCCCAGTGAGGACCCCTCAGACACCTCTCCACTCCGTGTTCAGGAGAATCTCTTGTTGGCCCAGCCCTGCCCTCAGGGAGCAGAAGCTGATACACTCAAACCAAATAATGTGCCCTTTCCACATTATCACTTTCTTCTTAGTGAGAATTAGAGTCAGAGACCTGGGTCATATCCCTGGGCGAGTCACTTTTACTTGCTGTGAGATCTCAGGCACGTCAGTTAAGGAAATTGAGGTTCAGCGAGGTTATCTGAAAAGGTGCAGGTCATAGGAACACAGGATTGTTTGAGGATTAAGTGAGATTATATGGGCCACAGGGCACTTTATATCTGTTACATACTGATTTACGGATATCACATGAATCCTACCATTTAATAATGCTTACAATGGGCCAGACCCTTTACTAGGCCCTTCGCATGTATTATCTATTTAAATAAATCCTCAAGATAACCTCATGAATCAGGTCCTAGCTCCAGCCCCTCAGAGACTGACTTTATAGTTGTAAAATGCAGAATTGGTACCTTGCCCAAGACTACTTAGTTATTTGGTGTCTGAACTGAGCTAACACAGGGCTCTCAAAGTAGGAATCTCACATGGTAGATTTGTAGGTGTCACAGAACCCGACAGAGATAATTTTGCATGAGGATCTTTTCGTCATTCTTCAAATCATGTACTGTGAACAACCATCACTCTGCTTCCAAGGACAGCACACCCTGCTCTCAATCTTAGAACATTTTCGGTTATCAAAGATACAGGAAATTCTGCCTCTCTTCTCCCCACAATATCATCCTTCCCAAAACTACTGCCCCTGGAACTTTCAAGTCCTGAAAACATTTCTGGAAAATAAATTTTCCCCTTTCACCATCCATCCCTCGCACTCCTGCAGGGCCTTCCGGTGCTCCCTCAGACATGGGCTGGTGGGAGCAAGCCTTCTAGTGCCGATGCTGAGTTAGAGAGGCGGCTTCTCCCCATCCGTCAATTCTAACTGCATTCAAACATTTTCAATATGTGGGATCCTTGATAACTTTCACTGAATGGAAAGCAAAATGAAGGGAAATGATTATTGGCACAAAAGGGGGAAGCCGTAAATCTTCGAATCAGATATAGGACAGATTGGAACAATATGGGTTCTCCAAGGTTGCCATGATAATGTACCTAATAACTCTCCTTGGGCAAAAAGGCAATCTGCTTTCAATCAATCTTGCTTTTTCTGAGCAAAATTACCAATTATGTTGAAGGAAGATTTTTTTTTTTGCCTCCCTTTTTGATAAAGACTACTCTCCATCCTAGAAATCATGCTATAGCTAAAAGATATATATTTTCAATTGTCTAGAATGGTATTGGACAGCTAGCACCAAATGAGAAAAGTCAATTCTTTTTTTCTCCTCTCTCCTGCCAGCATTTGTCTACTTCTTAAGAGAAGTGAAAGCTAATTAAAGGCTTAAGGGATAATATCGATTGCATTGGAATATATTTTATATGTACCCAGCACATTTTCAACTAAGAGAACCCTGACTCTTTCTAAGGCTGAATAAATCAGCTAGCTGAGCCTTTGATTCAAGGGTGAGAGGGTGAACTCATCTCCTTCCCTTCCACTTCTCACACATCTGTCCTAGAGATGAATGATTTTAGAAGAGGAAGAGGGAATGCTGGCAGATGTTCATTCAGTTCTTTGCGTACAGGATAGAAAGGATGAATGCTCAGGCATTTCCTTGGCTCTCTCATTGATTTGAGTCCAGCTTTGAATAATAACCAGGCTTACGCTGGTATAGAACTTTGAGCTTTGCAATGTCTGGTGCAGGGGGCTGGCCGAGGGTATTACCTCTTAGTTCCCTCATCTATTGACTGGGGATAACAAGATTGCCCAGGATCATACACATCCTTGGTGGCAGAGCAGGGAATCAAATCTGGCTTACTTGCACATGCAGGTGAAACCACACATCGGTCCTGTGGAGGTGCCTATAAGTTGGATCTATGCTAGCCTCGTTCTTAATCAGGGAAATTTATGGATGGAAAGTGTTAGAATTGCCCCAAGCAGCCTCACTGTCATTTGTGGAGAGGTCAGACAAGGACTTTCGGTCACTTTCTGAACACAGCTGGCAAATTCAGCATCACAAATCTTACTCAGAACGTTCAAATTCATCGGCAGCCTGTTTTGTCCATAGAAATACACATGCGCCACCAGAAACATTTTAAGGTATGACATGATAAAAAGGTATGTAATCTAAGTGTTTAATTACTTCGCATATTCTGACATACTATGTTTTTCAGGAAGGAATTAGTCACACGGGTTTTGGATGGGTGGCTAAGGGACCTCCCTCAACCCAGCAGGCGCTGGCTAGAGAGCAAAGTGATCATGTTCAAATGTCTCTTCTGAGGTAGCCCATTGACATTCTTCCCTCCCTGTGAAGGCCTTTGCTTGCCCGATCGCTAAGTGTAGCACCGTAACGATAACAGTCCATAATGGTGATATTATTAACTGCATCGTGCATATTATTGATTTACTCTTTGTTCTGCATCATTATCCTTTCACCAATGAGTTTACTGCATTATTCTCACATACTTAGTCAAGCACCAAATTACAACGAAAGGGCAAGCTCTTGTAATGGCATCTAATGGAACATTGCATAAGTGATCATCACTGCTTCCTATTATGAGCTGCCTCCAGCCAATGAGCTTTTTGCCTTATTAGAATGTGCACAGAGCAATTATGAAGTGTAAGGGACCTGGCCATTTTAAAATTTTCCCACAAAATTACCGTGCTTCATGTTTGCCACCTGCCCATGCCTCAAAGCCCAGCCAGGGATTCAGCCTCTGTCACTATCAGCCTGAGGGGTACAGGGACCTGGACTGAGCCCCTTGCTGCAGTCTCTTTACTAGAAGCTAGCGGGTTTCCTCCTCACAGTCACTCCCTGACTTTTGGTCCTGGGGCTGACTCTTGCACCAAAGTGCTTACTCGTGATTGAGCATCATGTAGACAGTATAAGTGGCCACAGCATAGCCCGATGTCAAAGTCAGATTGGCCCAGGAGCCCAGAGATATTGGGGGGACTGTTGTTCCAGCAGTTCAGGAAGAGGGGCTCCTCTCCTTATGGGGAGCCCCCATCTCCGGAAACAGAAGTCCAAACCACCTTGGAACAAGGCAAACAATGCCAGCCTCATCCCTTCTTAGCTTCTCCTCATCTTGAGGTCAATTCCTTTGGCTGTCAGAGAAATCTTTGGTACCCCAAAGAGGCAGCTGTCTGGGGATGTGCAGATCTGCAGCATGATCTCCAATTCCATAGGCGTCCCATCCCCATTTAGCTTTGAGTAATGCTCACTTACTGTAAAGTGTTGCATGCCCCCATTGTCGGAGGAGTTATGGCGGAAAAATGCAAAATTTCCTTTTTACTGCTTATGGCCAGCAGAGCCCATAACGTGTCAAGCCGCACATTAGCCACCCTGATAAAAGTTCGCTTTCTTACACACAAAATCATCGTTTCAGCAAGATTTGTTATCTCATTACCTGATAAGCTCTATGTCATAAACCAAGACTCATTCGGTAAATCTCCCGGGAGGACGCTTTGTGGGCAGAAAGAGAGAGATATGAATCTGCAGGGGACTTGATAATGCAGCATTTAAGCACAAGCATAATGTCACTTATTGTTAAATGCATAAAACCACTTGGCCAAACGGTTGGGCTTTTAATAGGATTTTGTGCAGCATCAGGTGAGAAGCCATATGCCTTTTCTGTCGAGGAGTTGCTGAGCACCTGCCAGGGCCGCTGCTTTGCCTCACAGCCCTCTGGGGATGGGTGCTAGGCTTTTACTGAGGCCTTGGGAGTCAATAAATGCTTTCCTGCAGCTGCGCGCTTTCTCCGTCTTGCTGGGGGTGGGTGCCTGGGTCATTGCTGGGCCGGCCTCAGCTAACTGGCCTCTCCCGTTCAGGCACATTGTGGTCTGTGGACATATCACTCTGGAGAGTGTTTCCAACTTCCTGAAGGACTTTCTGCACAAGGACCGGGATGATGTCAACGTGGAGATCGTCTTTCTTCACAAGTAAGAGGCCCTGTTTGTTTGAAGACCCTCCATCCAACCAGACACTGACAGGGACACCTGAGTGCAGGAGTGGTGGTGTGGGGACAGCACAGAGTCAGCTCAACCAGGACTCCTGCTGGCCTCACTGGAGGGGACAGTATAGACCAATGGAACGGGAAGCACCACGCTAGTACAGTGATGAGAGCAGCGTCTGCCTCTTTGGAGGCAATTCTGGAAAATAACAGTGGAGTTTATTATACGTCAGGCATGTCATCACTGTTTCCTCAGCTGTCTGGATCTATGTGATCCAGGTGTGTCCACAGTGTCCAGTGTGGAATGATTAGCTGTATGGGGGGGTACTCTATGAGTGCAGGGGTGACATAGTGGTCAAGCAACACACAAACGTAACAGGAAGCAGGGTATAAAATAATAATAACAACTGTGGTTCCTAGAAACCGTCAGTGAGGGACATTGTGCTGGTCACTGTGCATATAGTCCCTCTTTTAATCAATAGAGGGAGTAAAAGTACGTGTCCTGGACTCAGTGTCTGGATCTGAATCTTGATTCAACCAGTTATTTGCTGAACAAGTTACTTAATCTTTCTGGTCTCAGTTACTACATCTATAAGAGATCATCCTGGGCTGTTGTGAGAATGAAAAGAAGTAATCCCTGTAAAGTAGAGTATGTAGAGTAGAATCAGGCATGCAGTAAGTGCTCAATAAATGTTAGCTATTATCATGAAAGATAAAACTGATTAGGTCACATTATCAATTCAGGAGGTAGATCTTATCATGTTTATTTTATAGGTATGGAAAGCAAGAGCTCTCCCCTCTGCTTGATGATGTTGAGATTTTAAGCTTTGCTTCATTTACTTTTAGGTAAAGGGTAGTCTGCCACAGGGATGAAGAGTTGGGGGACTCAGGCATATTCATTTGGGTTGCCCCGTCTTCTTCCTTTATGGATATGGGGCCATCATGGGGCCAGCTCTAGCCCCATGCTGCCAGAGAGACAAAGCTTACATTGGTGTTGGCTCGATATGAGATTGACCACCCAGGACTCATTCTTGCTCTGGGAGCTTATAGGTGACTTCTCTATAAGCTCCCATCTGTGCGTCTCTCCTTTGGGCATTGTTCATAGAATAGCAAACTGGCCGCCATGTTTGAGTACCAGCATTTTTCTTCTTAGCAAGTCCTGAAAAGATCAGCCAGACCATGGGCCCAGGAGCAGAACCCATAGATCCATTCAGTGCTCAGCCACCGATTATCAGCAGTGGGGCCTGTCTTATGTTGAGCCTTTTGGCAGGTTCAAGAAAAGTATAGTATGTAGGTTCCGCCCTCATATAGGTTGGACATTTCAAGGTGAGCACATGTGCAACAATTAAAGCACAACGTCGACCTTGTATTAATTGACCGAAGTCAGTTTAATCAAGTGGCAGAATCACATGTGGCATCTGTATCAGGGTGAGACCACCGCTTCTTGTATTGCTAAGGCAAGCTTCATGAAAGAAGCATGATTTGCAATGGATCTGGAAGACTGGTCAGATTTGCACAGGTAGCTCTTCCATCACCCATAGCTTCAGTCTGAATGAACAGGTTGGCTACTAAAATTTTCATTACTGGGATTAACCTGTGTCAGCATCGTAGTAGATGGCCCACTTAATTAACCTCTCAAAGCTTTGTGTTAATACCGTACCCTCCTCTAGGGTTATTTTGAGGTTTAAATCAATTAATACTTGTCAAGTGTTTAGAATGGTGTCTGCCACATAATAAATGCTGAAAACATTAACAATTATTATTATTCTAGGTACTTAATAAATGTCAGTCAAGTATTGATTAACACAGTCCTTGGCACCTAGTAGGTTCTAACTAAATATCATCTCCCAGTGCCTAGTATCATACAGAGAGTAGATATTTTTCGTCTCGGGATTAATAAATGAATGAGTAGGTCATCAATATTTTAATCTTTGTCCTCCAGTGGGGAAGATGTCTTTACGGCTCAGCAGTAAGAATGATGAGTAGTATACACACGTGTGAATCAAAAACAATACTGAGGGTAAATAACTCCTTGTGGCTGCTCAGAGGTGAAATTTTTTTGATCCAGGCACCAGAGGATGAGAAGTCCATGCAGTGAAGAAGTAGAGAAAAGGCTTTTGATGGCGGGAACAGCAGGAGGCTCTGCCAGGGGGACCTTTGGCTAATCCCTGAAGTCACAGCCTGAGTTTCTCTATTCATAAAATAGGGATTCCATTCATGATGAAGTCAAAGACATTTCACCCCACAGGCCTCAGACTTTGTAAAGGTTGTGAGCCTCTTTATTTTACCTTGGTATTGTTTTTGGTTTTCAGTTAGGCTGGAGTTTTACTTCTCTGGGGTGCAAGCCTTTTATTTATGGCAAGAAATGAGCTGCTTTCAAAGCGAAATCCTCTTCCCAGGTCTCCCTCTTTGGAAATCCAAGAGAAGGGAGGCCATGGAGGCTGAAACACCTGGGTCTGTCTAATTAATGGCTGTTTCTTCTCTCCCTGCACAGCATTTCCCCTAACCTGGAGCTTGAAGCTCTGTTCAAGCGACATTTTACTCAGGTGGAATTTTATCAGGGTTCAGTCCTCAATCCACATGATCTTGCAAGAGTCAAGGTAAGAAGAGAGAAGTGACTTCTGCTTTCATTCCATGTAAGAGGGGGGTGCCTGACTGTGGTGATGGGACATGTCTCCCAGGATAGTTAAAGGTCACCTCCAAGCCCCTAATGAGATTAAGTCGGATACCACCAACCTTGACATCACTGCTCCCAGGACGTTGTTCTGCTGGCACCTGGTAGACTGTTACCTGTAAGCATTCTACTTGGACTAGTGATAACATGAAACTCATTTTGCTAGTTCCCTCAATATCAGCACTGCTAAGAGAAGCAGACAAGTTGTATGAACTCGATAGTCTCGTATACAACATAATAATCTAAGTTATTCTCACCTTGAATACTTAAATTAGACTCAGTGTAGATCTGAAATCTAACATTTACATCAGAAAGGAACATGAAGGATAACTTATAAAATTTCACCAAGCCATAAAATATTTTGAGCTTTCTTTATTCCCCCACCAAAGACTAAAGGTATAAAACTAAACATGTAGATACGTGTATGAGTTAGTCTTTCTTTCCAGAACCTGAGGTTTATAAGGGAAAAGGATCCAGCAAAATGGCATTTGCTACTTTGTTCATTTTATATCGATTTTGTAAGCATGCTCAATATTTACTCGCCAGTGAGTATAGATTAAAATTCTGAATCCACTGACATCTAACGCTAACTGTGGTCATCACATAATGCAGTAAATAATGTAACTGGCAAACATGAATAAGCCAAAATAATTTGAGTCACTTCTTTGGCTTATTAAAGAAAACCAGAGACAATTTTTGACACACCGTGTAGGAAACGGTACCCTCCCACCAAATGCAGGAATGGTCAGTAAGGTACAACATACCAAGTAGGACAGATTGCAGGCCGGAGCCAGCATGAGAATTCTTATGCTTATAGGGTCCGGTTAATCTTAATATTACCCAGACATGATCCAAGTTATGGCTAATGTGAAATCTTATAAGAACTTGGAGAAAATAGTTATTGTTCACGGACCTAATTTAGATGTAAGCTGTTATTAGTACAACTCATGATCCCCTCAAGGGAATAAATCTTTTTTGGCTCATGTTTAGATAAGTCAATAGGTTGTATTTTGAGATCATCTGTAATACATCATTTCATACACATAGATTTATTGTCTTTTGAATATCTGAATACTAATTGAATATTAAATAGTAACTGAGCTGTTATATGATTCAGGTCTCTCATTTCCTCTTATTCCCCAGTTAAAATGTGAAAAAGGTTAGATGAAAGACTTTGGAGGCTAAATTACTGAATCCCCAACAATTCATGTAACGTGGTAACCTGAGAGAAGGGGTTTAGCCCACCTAACTCCATTTCTTGCCTGAGAAAATTGGGATGATGGTGCAGATGGTGGGGAAAGGAGGTGGGAGGGTACTGAAAGGCTTAATTAATTGTTATTTGAAGAAATCTGGAAAGCTCACAAGTAAGAGACTATGGGAAATGAATAGTGTAATTACCAAGGTACATGGTTTACCCTCCAACAGCAACAAGATGAATTGTTTATTCCATAACACGAACTTGCAACCTATACTTTTGACAAAAACTACAATCTCTCAGGATTCTTATTTTTTTATTTACTTGCAAAGAACCAGATTCCCCAAGAGCTGTCAATAGGCAGAGACTTCCATCAAGCATGGCTATTTATATGTTTGTGTTCTGTGATTTTCCTTTTGGTGTCTTAGATAGAGTCAGCAGATGCATGCCTCATCCTTGCCAATAAGTACTGCGCTGACCCTGATGCTGAAGATGCCTCCAACATCATGAGGTAACCTTGGGGAGGCTGGCTGGGGAAGGTTCTGGCCTTGGCACTCTGTGGCTCACTTGCTACCCTTTGGGTCCTCTGTAGAGTCTATATCTCCCATAAGCCACCCTACAACTTGCCACCTGCATAGGTCCGGGGGAGCTGAGGCTGTGGTGAATGTGGAGGGCAATGACATAAGGCATTGTCAACAGGAAGCTCACCCTTAGAAGATAGGAGCTCTTGGGTCTTGAGTCTGAGATCCTTAAGACAGGACTAAAAGAGGAAAGACAAATTTAAATGGGCACAATCTTAAAATAAGGTACCATATTTCCTAATGGGGAGTGGACCTGAGATATCTTAACTGGGGGTGATTTTGTCTCTCGGGGACATTTTGAATATCCAGAGATGTTCTTGGTTGTCATAACTAAGGGATAGTGCTGCTCACATCTGGTGGGTAGAGGCCAGGGATGCTGCTCAACATCCGACGAAGCACAGGACAGCTCCCCACAGCAGAGGATTATCTGGCCCAAAATGTCAGTAGTGCCCAGGTTGAGAAGCCCCGTGTTAGAGCTTTCCAAATGTGTCTATAGCACATTGATTAATATCACCCATAAAGAGGAGTTTGTTCACCAGTTAGCTTGTTTCAACCAGTTTCCCAAAATGAAATAGTTTTCTTACCGAAATTGTTTTCAATACTTTTAATACTAATATGAATTTCTAAGATAGTGATCCATAGAGAATTTGTCAAACCGATTTGACCACACCTCCCCTTTTCTGTTTTTGGAGAACATCTCCTGGGAGGATGCTCTTCAGAGAACACTGCCCAGTGTCTTTTCTGCAAATAGGCTGGGCCTGTCTAAGACCATTCTCAGCCCAATTCCTATTCCTTATTCTTTCAGAAGAAAACTTCTGTTTTTGTTTTTTTCATAGACCCATATTCCAGACATCTATCTTGTGACTGTGAAATGGCTAAAGAGTTAACATATTTTGCTCCAGATAGTTAAAGGCCTTTTAGATTTCTCTCTCCTGAAGCATAAATTGCAGAATAGTTAAGAGAGCTATGAGGGAATAATAAAGAGAACCTTCTGGAGAAGAGATGAACTAAGAGAAAACATTTCACTCCCACTATATTCCCAGGAACTTGCCTAATTGTGAACAGCCATCCTTTGGGTCTAGACAAAAGTTCCCCTCTTCCTGCAGCTTGGTTTACTGTGTCCCGGGAATTTACTGAGGTGGAAGGTGGGGAAGTTGCCTTTGCATCATCACAGTGCTTGCATCTCCTTTCTTTGCTTTTAATCAGTGGCCCCAAGTGACATGAGCTTTCCCATCAATGAGGTGGGGGAAGAATTCCTCTGTGCGTTTCGGATGAGCAAGTCTTCCCCTCAGCATCTGGTCCTTGTATCTGGCAAGTGACATCTGGTGCAATGTTCTCTTTCCAAAAGCTTTTCTTTGACAATATGCGTAGTGAAGTTGTTTTAAGGAAGTTGATGCATGAACTCTTATAAGCATTGGGCTTGCCAGGCTGCAGGGTCATAGTGGAAGTGACATGCTTCCACACCTGGGTCCATCCCCTAACTAGTCACAGCTGAAAATGACTACAACAGCCTCAGCTTCAGGTGGACCAGTCGGCCTTTTCCTTGAACTAGGATTTCTGTCCTTCATCATGGTTTGGTGTCATTTGAAGTGATTAAAATGTAGACTTTAAGGAACTGGGCTTCATTAGCTTTAAAATTTCAAACAATCAACAACAACAACAAAACAGAAGATGAAGCTTAATGTGTGGACCCAGTGAGAAGTTTGAGGCTGGCACTGTCTTTTTTTTTCCCCCAAAAGTGAATAATTGAAATGATAATAGGTTCGAAATAGGCATTTCTTTTAATCACAATATTTTATTTAAGCCTTGACTACGATAGAGTTAATATGAACACATATAGGTTACCAGGGTAATTGGCATGATGCCAAGGCATAAAAATGACTGAACAAAGGTAGTATCAGAAATGTAATTAAGCCATCCATTAACTGGAATTAGAACGAAAGCTCAGGCAGCAAAAGGAAATGGGAGGCTCAGGGTTAAAAATGGGCTCTGTCTTTTCCTTATTTGTATAATCCTCCTTCCTCCTTAGTTTAATGAGACCAATCTGCCCTGTTTGAAATTAAAATGTCAAAGATCCATTTGAAATGAGCTAATGCAGAAAACTGGCTGATGCTGTGAACTGAATTCAGAGGGCTGACAGAGAGACTCAGAGTCCTTGAGTTATAAGCACGGGCCAACACAACGCTTTTTCAAAAATAAAATGAAATCTTTCAAGTGCAAAAGCCCAGGGTGAATTTGTTCAGGAGAGGCTTATGTATGATCCATTTCCTAAATTCACAAGTTGTAGCTTTTCAGACAGAGCTGCTCCCTGGCTGCCTTCTCTCCGTCTTTGTACAAAAAGGAATGAAGCATAGAATTTCTTGGTGGGACGTTTGTAGGGTTAGTCATAATAAATGCACTTGCATTTCTGATTAGGCTTAGAAGGTGGGCCTTTCTGTGGAATTCAATTCTTTAGTCTTCCTTGTCACAGAAGGAAATGTACAATGTCACCTCTAACAGAGTCGGTAATGACAAAAACCATAACTTAGACGTGGAAAGAGCTTTTAATGATTTCAAAGCATTTTCACATCTGGTCTTTCATTTGCTGCTCATACCAAGCCTGTGAAATAAATAAAGCAGGTACTGTTGCCGCCAGTGTCCAGATGAGGAAACAGTCACAGAGAGACCAGGGATTTCCTGAAGGTCACCCATTCGTTAGTGCAATAGCTGAGGCTGGAGTCCAGGTGTTTCTATTCCTCCGCTCTCTACCCCTCCCCTTTTAGCGCAGCAGTCGTCACAGGGAGCAGAAGTGAGGGTTGGAGGCCAAGCAGTGTGGTTAATACTGAGTATGGACTGAGTGTAGTTTAGGGAGAATTTTCCTGACCTCTGAAAGGCCTTGCCCCTTTTCTACAACCACAGTCAAAGTTGTCATTTAGATGCTGTTAGCAAGGCGTTGATTCCATCCTAAGAGCCCTGCTTAGAAATTATTTCTGCGAGTGGTCATATGTGTGAAAATTAGAATCATTTGTCAGGCTGCTTGTTTGATTTGTCATTGTTGCCTGAAGTTGTTAACTTGGAGAAGCGGACTCAGAGCAAATTGTTTCTAGGCTCATCCCCAGGGTATATGAGATTGCACACCTCACTTGGCCCCATGAATGAGCTTGCTTCCTTTGTAAAGATGCCCGTGTAGGCAAAAAGCCCTGACCCCTGCTTTAGAGTCCAGTACACACATGTCACATACCATCACCAGGACATTCTTCTTTTATGCCCAGGACACAGTCTGTGGCTGTTTTGTGGTTTCTTTTTCACACTACCATGGGGTACGGGGGTGGAAACACAGTTTAACTTGGCTCAGTGCCTGCAACCCCTCAGGATGGCCCTGGCTGCTGGCCCCACATCCACTCCTTTTGGATATAATCAAATTAATCTTCCCATCAGACTCCAAGGGTAAGGCAAACCCTGCCTCAGCTTTGGTTCTTTCTTTTTCAGAGTAATCTCCATAAAGAACTACCATCCGAAGATAAGAATCATCACTCAGATGCTGCAGTATCACAACAAGGTAGGTCAGCGAAAGCCTGTCCCAGGCTCAAAGATGCACATGTGAGTCCAGTCTCTTCTCCCTCACCATACAGCCATACACATGCATGTCCAGGCCTACATATACATGTGCATACACAACAATGCAATCCCAAGGCCTGGATAAAGAGGGTGGTGGGTAAAAACATCCTTGGGACATTTTTTTAGTCCACACACCTTGTTTGCAATTGGTCACTAGAAGGAAGCTCCTTCACATACTGATTTATTCATTCAGGGACCATCTAGAGCAGGAGTCCCCAACCCCTGGGCTACAGACCGGTACTAGGTCCATGGTCCATTAGGAAACAGGCCACACAGTGGGAGGTGAGCAGCAGGCAAGTGAGCAAAGCTTCATCTGTATTTTTAGCCGCTCCCCAGTGCTAGCACCACTGGTCTCAGCTTCACCTCAGATCATCAGGCATTAGATTCTCATAGGAGCACTGGTTCCTGGTGCCAAAAGGGTTGGGGATCACTGATCTATAGGTCCCCTAAGTTTAGAAATATTGTTGCACTCTTAGATCCTATTCCATGAACTTCTATTTTCATGTGCTGCACTCACTTCTTTAGTTGGTATTTACTGCATACCTACTATGTGGTCAGCACTCTGTCTGATACCCCCTCATCCCCCAGGGATATAGTGAAGGAGAATTCCTATTTTGTGCCCTCAAGGATTTAAGTGTAGGGCATCTCCCAGGCAAGTGATAGGATGTTTCTGAGAACAGGTGAAGTTGGAGGAATGGAACACGCATTGGGTGGAGAATGCAGAACATGGCATTCTCAAATTCAAGATGAAAATTACATGGTTGAATTCAGGAAAATAGTTGGCTTCCTAGAGATTAAACATAAAGGAATTTTCCTAGCAGTATAGTTTATAAGAAGGATTGGAAAAAATACAAACATTGGAGTCTCTGTTTTTCCCAGTCCTGTCTCTCATTCAAAGGCGATGCTCCTTCACTCAAATGGTCATTAAACTTCCAGGAAAACAGCTTTGGGGGAGGGAAGGTGGCACCTTTCTCCGTTTGGTATGGAACCAGTTATCCCCTTAATGAGGCTTAGAAATGGAGGCTGCTCAGTACCTGGAACCAGGTGTCCTGTCTGAACAGAATAACTCCCTGCTGGGTTATGAGTGAAAGCGTGTCCCATCTTATAGGCCATATTCCCTGAAATGTGGGCCGTCAGGTGACCCAGAGAAGACCCGTTCTGCCAGATGCTCCAGTGCCATGCCATTATTTCTTAATTGCTGGCAAGTGCTGTCCCATTTTGTGCTGTGTAGAGGCCCATCAGAGGCTGTCGTTGAGTGGAGCCTGCTGTCGGTGACTGGCCTACCACTCGGGTCTGCTGTCCATTGCCAACCATTGTCCAACCCTCGGCAGGTGCTTCCATTGCAAAAAGTGTTGCACTCCAGCCAATGGGTTTGGTGGTGGGCACCCAAGGTCACATTGTCCTGTTCATCTCTGGAAAACTCAAGAACACTACAGAGACGAAGTGAGGATATTGGTAACTCACAAGCATCAGTTTGGAGCAGTTCATGACAGCAGTCCCTGTAGGTGGAGATAAATTTTATTAGCAAGGCTGTGGCTGGTGACAGCTCCCGAGGCAACGAACTTTCCTTCTTTCATTTGTGATTTGAAATTTCATTTAGTGTGGGAGTTCTTTAAGCTGTTGTTTAGATTTTTGGCTGAATTTAGATAGAAGAGGAAAATTAATGTTGTATGTTTAGAAAAGGATGTCAGGTCCTTTTTTTCTCCTTCCAACAAGTGCTGATGTAGCATCTTCAAGAAATTAAGGAGGATTTCTGCTATGTGATTCTTGTCAAACTCAAAGTAGCTCAACAGACTTAGGATCCAGATGGCACCTGGTCAGTATTCACATGATCATAGCAAGCTGGATGTCTTTTACAAATCTCTGCATTGCATTTATTCGGAAACAATGATGAGACATCAATCGATCATCCATGATGATTTGCTTAAAAAACATTTTATTTAGGACAACCCTAATCTATTTGGGTTTTAGAATTAGGCAAAAAGGACTTATGAGACTTTGCCTCTGTAAGATTAGTAAGGGTGCAAGGAACAGAGTGACTTGACACAGGGCCTTTTCTTTGTCATTTCATTTCTCTCTTCTAGAGGAAGAACAGGAAGTCCGCTGGTCGTTATTAGTCATCAGATTCCTTATAGAATTGCAAAAAGACATTTTTGACGTTGCTTTACATTTTTTTTCTGTTTCCTAAGGTCCTCTTACCTACCTTTTAGTGCGATTTTCTCTCTCTTCCCTTACAATATTATTTTTCTGCCTCTCTTGGCACTTCCTCTTCACCCAGAGATCTCCACCCATTAAAACTTGCTTTCAGGAAAGAACGTGGTATGTGTGTGTAAACTTATGTCACTGTTAGCATATTCTAAGTGATAGTTAATTCTATAATTGGATACCAGACAAAAAATATAAAGAATTTCAATCTCCTTGGCTTAATGGTGGTAGTATTCTAGGACCTAGAGGGGTGTAGAGAAGCTGCTTTCTCTCCATGTAGAACTGGTCCTGAGTTTATCATCATAATAATCCCAGACATTTGTGTCATATTTTATGGTTTTAAAAGTGCTTTGACATCCATGATCTCATTTAGTTCTCATTTGACCATCTGTGCAGTGTAGCATCCCAGTGTGACTTCTGACCAGGGGTCTAAGCTATATCTCAGACAGAACAGCTCCGGTGGGTACAACTCATAGTCCCTCGGCAGCCAGTGAGCTAAGAGACCTAACTGCCAACTGCCACCTTCTCTTTAAATAGATCCACAGCTGCTTGAACCAAACTGTGGTTCCTCAGAGTAGGCCTTATAAAAAGATCGATATTCTCCAAAGTGGATCTGTTTAATATGATTAGAATTCAGGGAGAGAAATATTCTCAGCCTAGCCATCTCTGAACATGGAAAGAATATGGTGCAGGATACTTTCTGCTTTGAGTGTAAATAAATTGAATCTCTTTCATGAAAGAATGGTGTATGACATCTTGGGAAAGTGTCGTTCCTGATGATTTAGCTATTACTGGATTTTTGCCCCCAGCAGACTGTCTTTGTCTCTCACCTGGAAGCCAAATCCTAATGGTCCAATAGAGATGCAAGTTCTTTGCGTGTTCTCACTCTAGCCACCTACACTTGGGCAGTAGCATTAAAGTATTTTCTCTGAGGTGACCCTCTTTGTTCCTCATGGCGGCTTCACCACAGTTGCGTGTGTAGTGAGAGATGGGACTGGGATTCATCTCTCCTGGTGTCCCAGGACAGCCTATTTTCATATTCCTTTTTCTCGACATGAGGAGTGGCCCAGCAGCAGAAATAGGGAAGCCCTCTCCTGCTAGACCCTCCTAAGCAGATCTGATTCTCCAGGTGAGAGGACTTACCTCTCTACTCCCATGTGGCAATGCTGGTAATTTCTACTGGAGCCATATTGCCCTCAAATGAAAAAGGACACATTGCCAGAGACAGAGAATTTAAGCTCCTGGGTCAATCTCCTCTCTTTGCTTTACCCACACAGAAGTCCCTGGTCCCAGCCTCAGGCACATCCCTCGTGGCTCCCTGCCTTGCAATTGAAGAAGATATAGGGTCCAAAAAAGGAGTCTGTGGAAGCCTGAGAAATGATGGAGACATGAGGGACCCTAGGCCTAAAAGCCTGGACTTCATACCCTGGGTGGCACCTGGGAATGTGAGAGATTCTCTTAAAAAGGTTTTCTTTATTATTTGAAAATGCACTGAAGGTTATGTGCTGTCTGTCTGGGGCTCGGACCACCCAAATCTCCTCTCACACTTAATGATTTAATTGTTCATTACTTAGATTTAATTTCTCCTCATTCTTCTCAGGCGATGTTAATGCAAATGAATTTTTCTTCACATAGAGTGATATATTGTTTTCTAAGATGCCAGCGAAGTAGAGGAGAAAGTGGCCTTCTTAACCCAGCGAAGAGTAGAGAGAGAAATGGGATGAAGGGCAGGACTAGTTGAGTATACAGTGTGGGGAAGGTCTCTGATACTCAGCTTGTCAGAAATGGCCATGTGCTACAGCCCACACATAGGACTATTTTAACTGTGCTCTCATCAGGAGGGATACAGTCATTTCTCCCAGGAGTGAACTCGGCTGGGTTAGGACTCATGAGATTGTCACAGAACTGGATTTCACAAGAAGGAATTTCACATGAGTAGTATTTTTGAAAGCAGGTGATGGAGCCATTGTATCGGCCCTTTGTTTCCACAAGGAGTCCTTCATCTCCTTCTAGTACATTGTCCTGAAAGTGAAGGGAAACTTTCCTCCCTGGGGCTCTTTGTGTTTGTTGATACGTGGAAAAAAATAGTAATTTCAGGGCCATAGCGTCTTGATATTAGTGGGAACCTAGAGGGTTCTCTCACTCAACATCTTATACAAAGCAAAAAGTCTTTCTATTGAGACTTGGAGAAATACTTACTGAGTTTTAGGGACAAAGACTGCATTTTTGGAGGCACCCTCCATTTATTTGACAAATTACATCCATGGAAAGCTCCTTTATAAAACAAGCCAAAAAAACTGCTTTCTTGTAATGTATACTCCAGTCTGGCCCCTGGAACAAAGCAAGACAAGCCTAATCATCTCTCTTCATCAAAGTAGCACCTAGGTATTCAGAGGTAACCCTACCATCTCCGTGAAGGCATGGACCTTCTTCAGGCCAAACACTGCTGGCTCTCCTAACTGTTTCTCAAAAGATGTTTTCCAGAACCCACACCTCTCTTTGTGCTTGCCATTTTTCTCTGGAAGTTATTCAGATTATTAGCTTCCTTTCTTAAATTCGACTGTTACAACTGGGTCAAGTACTCTGGACTTGCATGACCAGTTCACAACAGAATGAAACGTTCATTTTCCATGATCTGGAGACCATTTCTAACAAGCAAGCATTGGCTTTCTCTGTAATTTGTCACACAGTTGGCCTCTCTGTGGGTTTTAGTTACCCTCACATTAAAGGTTTTTTTGTTGTTGTTTTTCTTCTCGTATCTGCTGCCAAGTTAGGTCTTCTCATTTTGAATGTATATAAATTGATTTTTCTTAACCTAAATGCTGTACCTGACATTAAGGCTTTTTTGATCTTTTCTGGTTAGTTTTTGCCCGTTTTTCCAACTCCGAAGAACTTTTTGAATCTTGATTCTTTTATCCAGTGTATCATCTATGATTCTCTGCTTCACGCCACTTAGAAATTCTTGAACGAGCTTGCCTCTGGGCCCTTATCTCAGCACCTGACGTAACCATTGAACAGGATCAATTCATCTGCAAGAGACTGCAACATGTCTACATTGTGATTTGCATGACTAATTAGGGCACTGCTCCTCTCAAAGTGTGGTCCCCAGTTCAGCAGCTAAGCATCACCTTGAACTTGTTAGAAATGCAAATTGTCCAGCCTTATCCCATACCCACTGAATGAGAAACTGGGGGAGGAGCCAGCAATGTGTTCTTTCCAACCCTTTAGGTGATTCTGATGCCCGCTCAAGTTTGGTAGCCACTGAACTGGAGTACTGGGAAGGAAGATAAAAAAGAAATCTAAAGTACATAGGCATCCGACAGTCTTAGAGTCTGTTTGAGGAGCCAACTTATGAACAATCTAACCAGACATCCTGGTAGCATGGGCTGATGCATCTGTCACAAATTTCCCTCTGGACTCTATTTGGCTAAAGGACAGACTGGAGGGGAGGACTTGGGCTTGGTAGGTGCAGAAGCAATGTTCCAGAGAGACTGAATGAAGTCTGATGAAGAGAAGAATTGAGTATACACCAAACACCAGACCCAGGCAAGGGAAAGAAAAGGCGAGTCTGGATGACCCTGAGCGATTGGGCAATGCTGCATTTCCCGGAGAAGATTTTCAACAATTGAACATTTAACAAAATAAGGTCTCATACCTGTTTTTCTTTCCACAGGCCCATCTGCTAAACATCCCGAGTTGGAATTGGAAAGAGGGTGATGATGCAATCTGCCTCGCGGAGCTGAAGCTGGGGTTCATCGCCCAGAGCTGCCTGGCTCAGGGCCTCTCCACCATGCTCGCCAACCTCTTCTCCATGAGGTCATTCATAAAGGTAACGTCTTGTCCTATTAGAGCACATTAGCCCCGGATTCAATTTGTCATGGGGTTGAGTAGAGAGCACAGCTTAAACTCAAAACAGATCGACGGGCTTTGACCACTTTGGTTAAGGAGAAATTCCTTGTTACAGATTTGGGCAAGAGGCCAACTTCTTTCAAAATTATGTTTTTATTTTTATTTGGCACATCCACGGCCATTAAATGATTGTTCAAAGCACAATCCTCTCTTTTTTTAGATAAACCACATGTTTATCTATCAACAAAGCCTCCGCTGTTAAAACAAAAATATGATTTATATACATTCCATATGGCACCAGAGCGCCTAAAGAAAAGAATTACCATTTTGCTCTTTTACATCAAGTGGCTGGTGGACCTCTCACTGTGTGGATAAATGCAGACCATGTGTTTGTGCTGAAGCCCAAACCCCAACAACATAATTCATTTATTTATTTCTGTACAATCAAGGAGGCCAGCGGGGCTGACATGCCACGGTTATTTGAATGGAGAGTGAAACGATGAACTGAGTCCTCGGCAGCGGAGCCCTTTATACCATGAGACAGGCGGTCTGGATATGCTCATCTCCTTGTCAGCCGGTTCACCCCACGGAGCTGACTGGGCCGCCACTCTAAAGTGGCCTCTCCCTGCTCCACCAGCTCAGACAAAGAAAGAGCCACCTCTTTCCACAGAGGCCAGGACAGGCATGTTCCAGGACATTGGGCTGAGGGTCCAGGCTCCTATTAAGAGGGCTCTTGTTGTGCAGGATGATGATAATACCCGTCCTTATCCTTGGATTCTTCTCAGCTTAGGTGGTCTAGATGGCAAACCAGTGCAGTAAAACCTATCTAGTTTGGGTCTTTCTGATTTGGTGTTGGTGGCCATTAGCTGAGAATCTGGGCTTACATTCCCTTCCCTTTCATTCATTTATTCACATTCCCCTTCCTGAATTAGAGGTTGAGGTGGGAAAATAGTGAGTCACCAGGATCTTTTATTCATTTATTCACATTCCCCTTCCTGAATTAGTAGAGGTTGAGGTGGGAAAATAGTGAGTCACCAGGAGGTCCTGCAGAAAGGAACAGAGGCTCTGAAATCAAAGATCTCCATCGTTTTGCTGTCATTGTTGCCATATCCACCACCAGCAGTCAGGTCTTTGGTGGAGCTGAGGAAATGGCACTGGATGCAGTGAGAGGGATGGGGTGGGGGAAGATGGGGATGCAGATGATGGACTAACTCATCCTGGGCCTCCACAAGTTGTGTGACTGAGAGCAGGTTATTTTTCTAGGTCTTTACCTACTGTACCCACCTACTTTACATTATTTAGCCAATTTATACTTAATATTATGTAAAAGAACAAATTGTTTTGGAGCCCCTTCAATAACTTTAGCAATGGATGCTTTGATTGAAAAAAATTTTCATAGTCACTGTGTGCCCAAAGACCTCAGCTTCACTGAACTCCTGGCTCAGACCCAGCTCACATATAAGGACATTGCATTCCTCCTAGTGGCTTCTTTAATCCAGGCTGCTATTCCCCTGCCTGGATGAAACCAAGTGCAGGCAAAATGGAGGTGGCAGGGAGGTCCGTGTGGCTGGACTTAGAGACACACCCAAAAGCCAAATGTAGGCTTGTGTCTCCCAAGGCTCTTATATTCAACATGAGGGGCCCAGACCGAGGATAAAGGACTGTCATCAAGTGGGCTCCTCTGGCTCATTCAGCTGAGCCCTATGGTTTGTTCCAGCAAGGAACTGCCTGCAGGACAGGCACACGGTCTGAGGACTTGGGCTCAGCTTCCTCGTATTGATGTGACATGGCCTTGGCAGGGCCCTACTGCACACAGGGCACTTGACATGCGTATGTTTTGATTTTGTGGTGCCTGTTTGGAAACCAGAGCTGCCTGTCAGGAAAATTAATAAAATGGATGTGACACTGATTCTTCAGTGTTATTACCAGCAGGGATTCTTCAGTGTTATTACCAACTTCCCTCAAGACCTTGAAGGGCCTTACCTCTGCAGCCAAGGATGTCCCTTCCAGCCCAACTAACCCCACTGCTAACTTCCTATTTAGGAAGAACGTGTGGGAGAGCCATGGCCGGTCCTGGTGTAACTGAAAACACATTTCTCTCTTGGGGTTATGTTACTGTGTTATTTCTGTCTGGGGCCAGCTCCTCCATGTTTGGAGATAGCTCTCTGCCTATGGCCTTATGACATTCAGGTGGTCTTTTGTGTTGGAATTCTGTAGTGTCGTCTCTGTGCGCTTACCCTCCAAATTTATTTGGGGGGTAGATGGAAAAGGAACTCTATAAACGGATTATTGTTTACAGACATTGCTTCCTTCCCCAGGGTCTCCCATGTCCTATGGCAGAGAAATCATCAGCACTTCCATGGGGACAGGCAGGCCTATTAGGATGGAAGGAGAGGGGAAGAGGCTTTGGCAGCATTTGATCCCTTGAGAAGATTTAGCATTTCTGGAAGCCAAAGTTGGAGTGTGAGCTCACCCTGCCCCTTGCCCTGGGCAGGTACAGTGTCTGATTCTTGGTTTGGCAGAATACACCGTATTCTGTCCCTACTGAGAGAAGAAAAAAGGGGAACAAGACTGAAACAGTGATGACATATCATAGGCAGAAGAAATGACTATTTACCGGGCTTTTAGAGCCAAGACCGAAAGTGAGGGTGAGAAAGCTTAACAAACGAGAGACGGACTGCTGGTGCGTAGCAGTTACAAAAGACGCCCGGCTCGCAGGTACCAGGAAAGATGGGGGAGCTCTTGCTCGTCCCCTCCACAACGTCATTTTCAAAAATCTTCACCTGAGGGCCCCGAGTCATTGCCCCAGAAAGCCTAGCTCCTGTATTGGATATGTTATCTTTGAATTGCTCTAAAATTTTGGGAATCTATATTTTTAACCCACATCTTTGGAGGTAATTAATTTTTTAAGTTTTCTAACTACTGTTGAAGACTTTTTTTTCTGGCTATTTGCGCTTAGTTTTTTTCACTTAACCTTCAAGTGCTCTATAGGGTGTGTGCCAGTCTGCTGGGATTTGTTTAACAAATCCATGCTAACTTTCTAGCCAATACCTTTATGAAAAAGGCTCAGGTGGCTACTCAGGGATCCTTTGGCCCAGTGGCTTATTGCTAATAACAGGTTAAGCATTTTGTCCAGCAGCACCCAGTTCTGCCCTTGACTTCCTTTCAGGAGTGAAGGCAAATGTTCTGGATCCTGTAACTTATCAACATCGGCATTATCAACCAGGCCTGGAACATGCTGTTCATCTACCACTATCTGAATTCCTACCACTCGTCTGTCAGGTTCAAGTGAGAATCTTTCTAATATCTTCTGTAAAGACCAAGACAAGGAACTTATTTAGCCTATTTGTCATTGCCTCATCCGTGAATAAGTGGCCACAGTTATCCTCTACTTGGTTTCCTAGCTTGGATGTAACTTAAGATCTTTTTTTTTTTTTGGTTTGGTTTTAGAATCTTACCATGTAATACTTAACTTTCTCCCCAACATGTCTAATTTCAAGTTGGGGCTTGACCTGCTGTTTTTGTGAATTGTGCTATTATTCTTACTAGGATTACCTGTCCTTGGACATGATAAATTGTGTTTGTGAGTGTTGTATGTGTTTAGAGTGTGATTAATTCTTAAAATTTCTTTTCAGTCTACACTAAGTCTTCAAAATGAGCACATTTAAATCCTCACTATTGCCAACTATTTTACCTTTGCTCATCTACCATTTTATACACATATACACACAGCCTGGAAAATGGCATGCATTCCATAATTATTTCTTGGTCGAATAAATCAGTTATGAAAATGGAGAAAATATGCGATGTACTTTTAAATTTTTTTCCCTATTTTATAAGATTTGTAATTGTGGGTGAGATATTACTTAATATTGGTCACCACAGTGTCTCCTCAAGTGCATTTTCTACTTGTGAATAAAGAAGTACTGGAGACAGCAGGCCCATGTTATTCCGATTGTATCTTGGCTGAGGTGGACTTTACTGAACATAAAAACCATTTGTTCAGTATTATTACCATGATGAGATAAACTTTCAACAATACATTATCTTAACAATAATTGTAGCCAAGGGAATCATTTTTAATACCTTGATTTTGGGTTATGTTTATGTGCATATGTATTTGTATATATGCGTGTATAAAAAACATGGTTTAGGAGCTATTAGAATCTTTAATAATAGCTGAAATATACTAGGCCCTAACTAACTATGTGCCAAGCTCTATGCTAAGTGCCCTATATGCATTATCTCGTTTAATTCTTGCAATGACCCTACTCAAACTTGGTACTATTATTAACCTCACTTTACAGTGGCAGACACTGTGGGTTGAGAGAATTTCAGCAACCTGCGTGAGGACATAAAATTGGAATGATAAACTCAGTTGTTTGAACCCAAGCAAATTGGTTCCACATTCATCATTGGGTAAACCAAGAGGAAATATGATCAATGATAAGAGGGAACCTTAGCTGGTGCCGTCATCTTAGCACAAATCTTAACTTTCTGTAGTTTATGTTATGGAAAGTACTGAATCAATAGAGATTCTCTGGGCATTTACCATATTCTAGGCAGTGTGCTAATCAGCCTGTCATCCTTATGGCCAGGAGGCACTGATAAGTTTCAGGAAGTTTCTCTTTGGATTGGGGTACATGGGCACATGTTTGCACAGCCCCATCCTGTGGGTTTTGCCCCATCCTGTAGGTGGGGGAATTAGTTAGACTTCCAAGAATGAATTGACATCACACTGTTGTATTTGGGGGTGGAGGGGGTAAAGTTAATTGCCTTAGGTAGGTGCTTGTGGGAGACAACAAGCAATTTTTATTGGCTGGTGAGTATAAGCTCTGCAGACCAGAGGTGTTCATCCAGGTGGAGGAAGCGAACTAGAAGCAGGTCTCAACTCTGTGTAGAGTGGAAGAGGTGAGTGACAGGATTTATGGCCAGGGCTCAAATTGATAAGGCTGATATCAAGGTGGCTTTCTACTTCCAGGAGGGAACACTAACGGTGCCAGGGTAGAAGGTTTGTCTGGCAAAGTAAACACATGTAGTGTGAATTAGATAGTGAGATGAAAGCTGTTGCATATTTTATACCCATGGACAGTGTCACTCTAATCACAGATAGTGTCCTGACAGTGGACTTCTGCAGATATCCCTCAACCGGGGGAGAGTGGCTCCCAATACAGCTGTACTCAATTCCTTGGCAATGTCATTCTCACAGCCTCTAGATACATAGATGACACCTACATTGACATCTTCATCCAGAACCTCTCCCCTAAACCCAGCATCATATGTTCAACTGCTATTCAACATCTCTTGAATGTCTCATCTCATCTCAGACTTAACATATTCGGAATAGAATTTCTGTTCTTTGACCATAAACCCATTCTCCCATCACACTGTTGGCAATGCCATCCTTCCCACTGCTTAGACTAAAAACTTCGGAGTCATTTTTGACACCCTTCTTTTTCTTGTGTACCACATTCAGCTCA
>NW_006438113.1:8235084-8278789 GCF_000325575.1 Pteropus alecto
TTGGTTCAACTCAAAATATGCCCAGCATCTGAGCACTTCTCACCACTTCTATTCTTACTATCAGTTCCAAACCACCATCCTCTTATCTCCTAGAATATTCCACCAGCTATCTAACTGATCTCCGTGCTCTGACCTTATCCCTCCCTTCCCTTCTGTCTGTCAATAAAGCATCCAGAACAATTCTTCTGAAGCATCAATCAAATCTTGTCACTCCCTGCATAAATCTCTCCATGGCATCTCATCTTAACAGAATAAAGTCCTTACAAACGTCTATATGTCCTAAGCAGTCAGGTTTCTGTGACCTCACCAGCCTCACCTTCTAAGTGCTCTTCTGCTTCTTATGTCAGCTATACTCCTTTTGTCTGGTCTAGGGGAGCTGTGTTTGCTATTCCCTCTGGGTGGAATGTTCCTCCCTTAGGGGTAGCTTGCTTGGTTTCCCTCCATCGAATCCTCATGTCTTTGCTCAGTGTTAATTTCTCAGTGAGACCTTTCTCTAAAACATTAGAATTGCATTTTTAAAAAGGCATTAAAAACAAACTTTTAACTGAAGTATAAGATGCAAACATAAAAGTGTGCATTTAATAAATGGACAGCTTTTTAAGTATTCACAAAACCAACACTCCCATGTAACCAGGACCCAGATTAAGAAATAGTACTTTATCAGTACCCCAGGAGCCGGTATTTTTGTTTGTTTTGTTTTGTTTTTAATGCCAGATGACAGCATATATGTGGGTCTGTTTCTGAGTTCTCTTGGGGGAAAATTGACATCTCCACAATATTGAGTTCTCCAGTCTATGAAGATGGCATATCTCTAATAAGGGAGTGCTTCATTTGCAGTTTTCCTGGCAAATACAGGAAAATCAAGAAGAAAGTGACTGAGCTCAAATTTCTTTGGGGCTTCTGAAGGCTCCTACAGGGAGTAGATGTGCTAATTCACCATATCCTCTAGGAAGGGTCAAGATGTTCTCCTTGGCTTCTTGGGATGAGTAAAGTTTCCATGCAAAAAGATATCAGAATTACATTTTTAAAATATGCATCGCTTTCTCCTCCACACCCCATTTATCCAAATCCTTATCTACTCTCCAGCTTTGTCTTTCTCCATGGCATTTTTTGTTATTGCCTCTTTTCCCTGAGACATTGTAAGCACTGTAAAGCCTAGGTTTGCTTGCTGAATCTCCAGTGCCTAGAACAGCACCCGAGTCATAACAGAGCCTCAATAAATGCAAGTTAGATAAATGAAGGAATAAAATGACATCAGCATAGCCTAACCTGTCTTTAATACAGACAGCTGGGTGGGGCCAGAACCAGCAACTTACAGTTTGGGGTGATTTGGGTGCTGAAAACTTTTGCTACTGTATGTGGTTCCCTTGCCAAATTAAAGAGCTTTGACTCCATATAGAAACTGGAAATTCAAAGCTTTATAATTCTTGGCGAGGATGCATGGAGGCTGGTTAGATTTGGTTATAAACCATTTCGACGACCAGAAAATCCAGTCAGTGTGTTGTTTAAATTCACAAATCAAAATAAACAGCCATGAATTGAAATGAATTTGCTAAACCTCAGTACCCCGTTTGGGTCAATATCATTGTGCCTCTTTTTTCCTTCCTACTTGAATCTCCTTAGACCAGCGGCTCTGCCTGCCTCCCCAAGATGACTAATGCCTACCTGAAAGCAAAGCAACTTTCCTGAAAATGATTTCAAATGAAGAGAGAATTAATCCATGAACTATTAACAGGGATTCTGTTCCCCTCTGGCTCTTGTAATTTCTAGAACATTGAATTAAAGAGTTCTCAGACCTTTACAAATTCTCAAGGCAAACATTATTAGCAGAGAGAAGCCCATACAGCATGTTAGAAGTTTGCCAGAAAATGTCAATGGAATTTCTGAATTAAAAAAAGAAAGGTTGAAACTTCTCCTCCCCATCTTCTCCCCTTCTCCCTCCCTCCCTCCAACATGATTAGAAAGTCATTTCATGTGTCTTATATGTTTGGTCAATCAAAGGCAAACGTACATGATTGATGGTGACAGGGAACACATTTAACTCATTATTCTTTACTTTGCAGCAAAATGATTTGTGTAAACTGTCTGCCTAGCATTAAAGGTAAAACAAACTTAGAAACCCCAAAATGTTATATTTTCATCTAATATTTTCCTTTTGGTTATATAGCTGTAATCACATATGGATTCTTTTATTTAGCTCTTGGCATGGACTGAACAAAGGGGAAGGCAGCGTAGAAAGATTACATAACATACAAGCACAGCCCCATGCCCAGTGAGGACAGATCCACAGAAGCTGCAATGGCCAGGGCTCAACAGGAGAAGCTGCCACTCACCCTGGTCCTTATCAACTGGCAGGATGTTGTCATTCTTGTGAAATAAGGCCCTCTTGACCAAGTCTCTCTCTGCTCTAACATCAAAATGAGCTCTTTCAGAGTTATGGCCTTCAATTAATTGTTTACATTTCTTAGTACACCTGGGCATCCACAGGCTGAGTCCTCCTGGCCTTCCCACTCTGCCTTCCAATTTTCCAAGTTAGGTTTTGTGGGAACCACCCACCATCTGTGATTTTTCAAGCAAAAATCTCAAAATGCAGTTAAACTATTAGGAACAAAATCTCAGATTTCCTTATTAAATCTCTTGGTTATTCCTTTCCTAAAGGATAGCAAGTGTAAATCTCTGCCTAGGACAATGACGAGGAAGCTTTGAGTTCCTTCGAGGTGACTATTCTGCATATCTAGGGGGTGGAAAGCAAGGAACCAACATTGATTTGATACAGGGGGTATTGAATTGATTTGATACAGGGAGCATTGAATTGATGTCCTCGAGATTAGTAGAGAAATCCAGTTGTATTTACCTGTCATTTCTTCCGGCCATTTTCCATTATAGGAAAATGCTTAAAGGATGTGATCCCACTGAGATTCAGAAGTAATTTTAATTGTCTAGAAATCTCCTTTAACTTTACTTTTTTTACAGTACCTTACAGTAAAATTGATTTGTATGTATACAAAGTTGTATGTATTTTAACACATATGTAGTCATGTAACTACTATTAGAATCAGGATACCGAACAGTTTCAAAACCCCCAAAATTCCTTCATGCTCTTGCTTTGCAATCATACCCTCTACTCACCCCTAGTTTCCCTAACCCATTACAGTCACTGATTTACTCTTAGTATAGTTTCGTCTTTTTGGAATGTCTTGTAAATGGAACCATATAGTATGTAACCTTTGAGACTGGCTTTTTTTCATTCAGTATATTCCCTTGAGATTCATCCAGGTTATTGTATGTCAATATTTCAGTCCTTTCTATTGCTAAATATTATGGCATTTTATGGATGTGTCACAGTTTGTTTACCGATTCCTTCATTTAATGGTATTTAGATTGCTTCCAGTTTGGGATGATTATGAATAGAAATGATAAAAACATTTGTATAGAAGTTTGTATGGGCCTGTTTTAATTTCTCTAGGGCAAATACCTAGAAGTAGAATTGTTGGATTGTAGGGTAAGCACATGTTTAACTTTAGGAGAAACTACCGAAGTGTTTTTTGGAATGCTGTATCATTTTTCATTCCCATCAGCAACGTATGAGAGTTCTTTTTGTTCTATATCCCCGGCAACACTTGGTATTGTCAACATTTTTAATTTTAGCTCTTCTAATGGGTGTGGAGTGGTATCTTCTTGTGGTTTAATATGTATTTCCCTAAAGGTTAATGATGTCGAGTATCTCATTATATGTTAATTTGTCATCTGTGTATCCTTTTTTTGTGAGGCATATGGTGCATTTTTTCCCCCCACAGGCTTTATATTTTAAAGCAGTTTTAGGCTCCCAGGAAAATTGAGTGGAGGTAAAAAGATTCCCAGATGCCTGAAGCCCCTACACCTGCACAGCCTTTCCCACCATCAACGTCTTCCACCAGAGTGCATTTGTTACAGTTGATGAAACTCCCCCGACAATCCCTGGCAAACACTGATATTTTTACTGTCTCCATAGTTCTGCCTTTTCTAGAATATCATAGTTGGAATCATATTGTATGTAGCCTTTCAGTTTGGTTTCTTTCACTTAGTAATATGCTTTTCAAAAGGTTCTTCCATGTCTTTTCATGGCTTGATAGCTCATTTCTTTTTAGCATTTAATGATACTCCAAAGTCCGGATGTACCAGCGTTTATCCATTCACCGATTTAAGGACATCTTAGTTGCTTCTACATTTGGGCAGTTATTAATAAAGCTGCTATAAACATCCATCTGCAGGTTTTGTATGGATATACGTTTTCAAATCCTTTGAGAGTTTTATTGTTGGATCATGTGGTAAGAGTATGCTCAGTTTTGTAAGAAACTGCCAAACTGTCTTCCTGAATGGCTGTACTTATTTGCAGTCCCACCAGCAATGAATGAGTGTCTTTTGCTACATATCCTCACCAGCATTTAGTGTGATTAGCGTTTGGCCCATATTTTAATTGGGCTGTTTGGTTTTTACTATTGAGTTTAAGAGTTCCTTGTATATTCTGGATATCTTGTTGGATATGGGATTTGTAAATATTTTCTTCTAGACTATAGTGTTTTTATTTACTTGATGCTGTCTTTCCTGAATTAAAGTTCTTAATTTTGAAAACTTTGGAGGTTTTCTGAAAACATTAAATATATTGTATCTATATGACTCAAAATTTTTACTCGTAGGTATCTACCCAAGAGAAATAAAACCATATACATTAATTTCCCATGGTTGCTATAATACATAATCACACTTAGTTGCTTAAAAGAGCACAATTTTTTTCTCTTCCTTTCCTGGAGACCAAAAGTCTGAAATCAGTTTCATTGCACTAAAGTCGAGGAGTTGAAAAATCTGGTTCCTTCTGGAGGCTCTACAGGAGCATCTGATTCCTTACATATCCTAGCTTATGGAGGCCGCCTGTATTCCTTGGCTCATGTCTCCTTCCTCACTTCACTCTAACCTTTTGCTTCCCATGTCACATCTTGTATTTCCTCTTCTTTTGTCAAATCTCCACCTGTTCTCTTCTTATAAGAACACATGAGATTATAATTTGGGCCCTCATGGGTAATACAGGCATACCTCAGAGATATTGCATGTTTGGTTTCAGACCATCCTAATACAGTATTTCAATAAAGTGAGTCATAATCTTTTTGCTGGTGAAAGTTCTTCCCTTCTATTTGTAAAAAGTGCAATACCTGCGAAGCGCAATAAAGCAAAGCACAGTAAAACAATGTATGCCTGAACAGAATACTCCACATCACCGAATCCTTAAGTGACATCACATCTGCAAACTCCCTTTTCTCACATAAGGTGATGTTCACAGTTTCCAATCATTAAGGTGCGGGTATCTCCGGAGGCAATTGTTTAGCCTATCATAGTCTGTTTTCTAGCCCACAAAGATCCATATATCTATCCCACATGGAAAATATATTCACCCTATTTTAACATCCTTAAAAGTCTCAATCCTGCAGCACTAATTCAAGTTCGAAATCTCATCCAAATATCAACTCAAAAGTCTCATATTTCATCATCTAAATCAGTTATGGGTAAGACTCTGGGTGTAATTAATCCTGGGGCAAAATTCCTTCCCTCTGTGTATCTGTAAAACTAGAAAATGAGTATTCTGCCTCCAAAATGAATCAGAGTTATAGGCATTCCCATTCCCAAGGAAAGAAAATGCAAGGGAGGAAGGACCTACTAGCCCCAAGTACCTTCAAAATCCAATCAAATTCCCCTATGTTTCAAGGTCTGGGAATAATCCTCTGTGGCTTAAAATTGGCATTTTTTTTCAAAACTGGTTTTTGCCTTTTCATATAAATTTTAGAATCAGCTTGTCTATATCCATAAAAAATCCTACTGGTATTTTGATTGGAATTGCATTCAACCTATAGACCAATTTGGGGCCACATTGGCTTCTGTGAATATGGATTCCAGTCTATGAATGTGGCCTCTCTATTTATTTAGATAATCTTTAACTTCCTTCATTAGTGTTCTATAGTTTTCAACAAACAGATTATGTATATTTTTGTTAGATTTATACAAGATTATTACACTTTAGGGAGCTATTGTTAATGGCATCTTTAAAAAATTCCATTTCCAGTTATTCATTGGTGATACATAAAAATACACATTATTTTTGTACGTTGACCTTGTATCCTGCAAACATATTGCGCTGGCTAGCACTTCTTGCAGGATGTTTAATAAGAAGAGTGAGAGAGGACATCTTTGATTTGTCCCCATTCTTAAGGGGCCACAAATAGAGTGTTTCACCACTAAGCATAATGTTATCTGTAGGTGTTTTGTAGATGCCCTTCTTTTGAAATGGAGGAAGTTCTTTTCTGTTAATAATTTGATGAGAATTTTTTTTTATCATAAATGGATGTTGAATTTTATTAAATGCTTTTCATGTATCAAGTGATATAATCATGTTATTTTTCTTCTTGAGATAGTTAATGTGGTGGATTACATGAACTGATTTGAGAATATTGAACCAGTCACTCTGCAGTCCAAGATAAACTTCACTTGGTCTTAGTGTGGTTGACATATATGGCTGGATTTGATTTGCTAATATTTTTATGAAGTTTTTTTTGTGTACATGTTTGTGAGTGAATATTGTTCTATAGCTTTCTTATACTGTCTTTGTCTGGTTTTAGGAACAGGGTAATGTTGGCTTCATAAAATGAGTTGAGAAATCTTTCCCTTCTATTTTCTGGAAGGACTGTATAGAATTGGAGTTATTTTTTTTCTTTAAATGAGTAGAATTCACTGATAAAACCATCTGGGCCTGAATTTCTTTTTCCAAAGGTTTTTAAAGATGAATTCAATTTCTTTAATAGATATAGATCAGTTCAGATTATTTCTCTAACCTTGGATGAGTTGTGGCAGTTTAAAGTTTTTGAGGAATTAGTCTAATTTAACTGAGTTGCTCAATTTCTGTACATAGAGTTGTTCATGATTTTCCATTATTGTTTATTTAATATCTGCATAGTCAGTAATGATAACCTCTCTATCATTCTTAATTTTGTGTTTTGGGTCGTCTTTCTTTTTTATGTAAATTTTGCTGATCTTTTTAAAGAATCTGCTTTTGGTTTCTTTATTTTCTTTATTTTCCTATTTTCTTTCTGCATGCTTTGGGTGTATTTTACTCTACCCTTCTAGCTTCTTGAGATGAAGCTAAGCTTATTGATGTGAGACTTCTTTTTCAGTATAAGCATTTAATGCTATATATTTTCTTCTAAGCACTGCTATAGCTGCATTCCACAAATTTTTCATTCAATTAAAAATAACTTTACAATTTGCTTGAGACATTTTCTTTGACCCATGGACTATCATATGTGTGCTGCTTAATTAAAAAAATTTGGAGATATTTCTTTTATTTCTCTATTATTAATTTGCGATCTGACTCCATTATCGTTAGAGAACCTACATTGTATGATTTCAATTCTTTTAAATTTGTTAAAGAGTGTTATATGTGATATGTCTTGATGAATGTTCCATGTGAGCTTATAAAGAATGTATATTCTGCTATTGTTGGGTAGAGTATTCTGTAAATGTCAATTAGAGCTAGTTGGTTGATGGCGTTGTCAGTTCTTCTATACTCTTGCTGATTTTATTTTGCTAGTTCTATATATTACAATGAGAGGAGTATTGAAGTCTAACTATAATTGTGTATTTGTCTGTTTTAGTTCTGTCAGATTTTGTATTGTGTATTTTGAAATTCTGTTAAGTATATATACATTTGGACTGTTGCATTTTCTTGGTGAATTGACCTTTTTATCGTTTTATATTGTCCCTAATGTCCTTGGTTATTTTCTTTGTTCTGACATCTAGTACACTTCATACCTGATGTAGATAGACCTACTTAAACTTTCCTTTTGAGTAATGATTTCATAGAAAATATATATATCTTTTCTCATCGTTTTCTGTTTGAACCGAACTATATTTTTAAATTATAAATGATTTCTTTTTGGACAGCTTAAAATGAGATTACTTAAAAAGTATCCATTCCATGTATCTCTAGTAAAAGGTATGTTAGACTTTTTATCTATAATATAATTATTGATATGTTTGGATTTAGATCGATTATTTTGTTGTTTACTGTGTATTTCCTGTTTTCATTTTCCTCTTTCCATTTTACTTTCTTCTTTTAGGTTATTCTGAACATTTTTAGTATTTTACTTTATCTATAGTGTTTATTATATATCTTTATACAGTCTTTTAACTTATTGCAATGTACACACTTAACTTTTCAAGTCTACTTAGATCAATTATTTACCTCCATAAGGGTAATATAGAAATCTTACTAATCTATAGGTCTCTTTACTCTCCCCATTTTTTTGTTGTATTTGTGTTATGTATTATGTCTACATACACTGAAAACCCCATGAGAAAATATTATTTTTTTGCTTTCAGCTACCAAACATATTTTAAAGAACTCAATAGAAGTACATATTTTATATTTATTCTATAATTTCCAATTTCTGTTCTCTCTTTATTTTGATGTCCCAACTTTCTCTTTGGTATCATTTCTATTCTGTCTGAACAACTTCCTTTAGTAGTATTTTTACAGCAGTCTTCTGGTAACAAATACTATTTTCCTTCATCCGAGAATGTCTTTATTTTATTTCATTCATGAAGGACATTTTCGGTGGCTACAGAATTCTAGGTTGACAAATTTTTTCTTTCAGTACTTTAAAAATGTTATTTCATTTCCTTCTTGCCTTTGTTGTTTCTGATGAGAAATCCATAATCATTTGAATTGTCATTAACCTATAAGTAATGAGTCATTTTTCTCTGGTTACTTTTAAGATTTTCTTCTTTTCTTCAGTTTTCTGTTATCTGCTTGTTTGAGTATTATTTTGGGGGGTTTATTCTGTTGGGCTGAGATTCTTGACTCTCTAGTTTTGTCTTTGGTGGAATTTGGAAAGTTTTCGTTCATTATTTCTTCAATATTGTTTCTTCATCATACTCTTTCTGCTCCTTTTCTGAGATTCCTATAACACAAATGTTGGAGCTTTTTCTAATATACCACAAGACCTAAGTCTCTATGTAATTTTTCAATCATTTTTCTCTCTGTTTTTCAAATTGCATTATTTAAATTGATCTAACTTCGAGTTCATTGATTCTTTTCTCTGTCATCTCCATTTTGCTATTGAGCCCATCTAGAGAGTGTTAGTTGTTGTATTTTTTAATTCTAGAATTTCCATATGATTCTTCTTTTTATCTTGTTTCACTACTAAGGCTTTCTGTCATTCAGTTTTTTATAAAAGTGTTCTCACTTAGTTATTGAAACATTTTTATAATAGCAGCTCTAGGGACATTGATAGATAATTCTAATATCTGTGCCATTGAGACATTGGATACAATTTGAGATTTTTCTGGTTATTCATATGCCAAGTTATTTTTTATTATATACTGGACATTTTTATTATTTTATTAAACAACTCTGAGTCTTGTTTAAATCTACAAAGATTTTTATAGTTTTATTTTGGCATGAAATTGACCTGTTTAATTTTAGGCTGCAAGTTCTGACCAAGCTTCTATGGCTTGTGATGTCAAAGTTAGTTTTCAAAGCATTGACATTCTATTTGGATCTGTCCCATATCAGTCTCAGACTGGACCATAGTCTGTGTTATAGTTTAGTTATAAAAATCTATATAGGGTCAGTTCCATCAGTGCACAGCTCAGGGTGAACCCGTGAATTCATAAAAAATTGTAAGGGGCTACTTTCCCAAGTCTTCTTTCTCTGTCATCACCAGGAAACTTTCAGCTTCCATGGGGCCTTCTTTTTTGATCTTCTGACCAGAAAGCTGAGGCTTTAGTTGCCCATCTTTGCTGTTCCTGTGACTGTGTCCTTGCCTGGGGCCTACCAGTAGAAGACAAAGAGAGACAACAACAGAGCTTTGCCGCACTCTCTTGGGACCTCAGATCCTCCAGCTAGAGAAGGATCTCCTACTTCCTTTAATCTCCTTCAGTTCCCATTGCCACTGCTCCTACTGCTACCATACCACATGACTTGGGAGCAGGAGTGTAAGAAAAGAGTTGGAAAAAAAGAAAAATAATGATTTCCCCCATTCTCGCTGTGTAGGAATTCTCTCTGCTGCTCTTTGAGCCAGAATGAGAGCTTTTTTTAGAGGTTTCTCTGTCCACATCCTGGTGCTCACTTACAGGTTCTGGGCTGCCTTGAGAGCAGGCCAGAGGACACTCGAAGAAAAATGATGATAAACTCACTGCTGATTTGGTGGTACTTCCCATTCTGGTCATTTCCCATAATCTACCTGCTACTATTTTCTTCTCAGGGTCTTTAAACAGCTATTCCATACATTCTGTCCAGGTTTAATAGCTGCATTCTGTGGAAGATACAGGGTGGGGTATACTTACTCCATCTTATCCAGAATCATAAACCCAGCATATTCAGTAATCATTCTCTTTGGGGTGAGTTTGAGGTAATCCACCTTTTTTAATCAGAGGCTATGAATAATATAATGTGGCAAGGCTGTATTATAGTGGAATCCAGCACATCTCCTGGTAGAACAATGTGAGGTGGCCGTTTTAAGTTTATACTCATTTGGCTGATTTAGAGAAACTTTGAGACACCAGTAAAATGACATTGAGATAAATTTAGGCATCCATCTGTCATCTTGAAAAATGGCATGCAATAAAATCTTTCTACTGGGTATAATTTTCATAGTTTTTATCATTAACTGCCACATGTATTTCAGAGTAACAAGAGTGATGCAGTCCCACTGATTAGGGTTTCAAGTTCAAAGAAATACAGGTGCCCTGTCTTGACTCTGTGCTTTGTGTACACTAGGGGATGAGAAGTAGGTTGAGAATGGATAGCATTAATTGACATGTATGAGTGAGAGATATCGTTTCCTCCCTTTTCCCATACCATGTCAGTAGGTAGGTTATCTCTGGGCATTCAGAAGTAACATATACCTCCGTGCCCACTGACCTTGGTGTGCAAAAACTCTTTGTTGTCACTGATGATAGAAGTCTGTATTTAATCCTAGACTCCATATATATGGCTTTGCTCTTCAAGACAATGAATTTAGTCTGTTTCTTCTTTTCCTAGACTGTGACAAAATAAGTATCATTTCTTAAGGAGTTTCTGTTGATCTCTTATTTTAGCTAAAGTTAGATAGTGAAAAGGACATTTCTGTCAGTGATGTGATATTTTTTCTTCTTGAATAGGCTAGTAAGGAAAGAAGCAATGAAAGAGGAATATCTGGTGTTTTTCAGAAATCAGGTTAGCTTTAGTCGTGGTCACCTGAAGATCTTGGAAGGTATTTCCCTATCCAGATAAACCCGCGGACCATTGTGTTATCCAGTTTCACCAAGCACAGCCCTCACCCTCCCTGTTCTCCCTCACTGGTGAAGTGTGAGTACAGTGTAGTTGTGCACTGGGCAGAAGGATAGGGTAGGGGGAGAGTTGTAAGACTGATTTAGGACATGATACATTACAAGACCTTGGACTACTCACTCAACCTTTCTGAGCTTTATATTCACCCACTCTAAAAAATGGAAGAGCCTGGAGGATTGTTGGAAAGATTATCAGTACATGAAAGCACCTAATCCCCTTCTTACTTCTTAAGGGTGATACTGTTTGGTTTTTTATTTGTGACGAGACTTGAGGCCGGGTTAGGATTGGGTCACTGATGGGAGAAGATAGAGGGACAAACCTAATATATATAAAACCATCCTCTAGGGTGGCATAAAGGCATCCCTCTCCCTATGTTGCTTACAGTTTTGTTTTCTCAACATCCTTTTAAACGACTAATGTTGGGGGAGGTCCCTGCAGCTCTTTGGGGTGAGATAGACTTACCAGAATTTTCTGCTTGAATACATTTTCTAGGGCAGCTGTATTGTTCATCAACCTAAATGATACTGGTTCCTTTAACTCCTTCGACCTCTTTCAATATCTTCCCTCCCCCTGAGCTAGAAGATGTCATCTGCATGTGTAAGTGAAGACTGGGTGTACCTGTCTGGCTTTTCACATGCCTCTGCAGTGAATGTAGATTCTCTGACTATTCTTTCTCATACATAATGAAAGTCTAACTAGCAAATGCAGCCTTGGCCGAGACAGAGCCCTGCCATGGCAAGGACTAGAAGGAGAAGGGCTGTATGCTGGAATGAGTTACCTGTGGAGAATTCAGAGAGAGCGGCAACCTCCCAGATCCTGCCTGGAGGATTGAAATATACTATCGACTTGAACTTGCTCATGGGATTGGTGAGCATAGGGACAGAGAGACCTCTCTCTGCCCAAACAGGATCATTACTAGTCCTCTCTTTCTAATTTCATACCAATTACAGGAGGAGAGTCAGCCTGGCAGTTTCCTGGGAACAAATGCTAAAATGTTCCTGGAGATGAAACAAGAAGGAGAAAAGTGTGCCTTCCAGAACTCTTCTCAGGAGGCATAAAGTTTGTGGTTAGAAAGAATGCTTTGGTGAGCTATTTGGGATGGGAAGGATGGGTTCCCTTCTCCCAAGAGGTATGTTCAAATTAAAACAGATGTTTTCTAACTTGCCTTCTAAAAAGGATGAATCCAGTTAACCGCAAACCTTTCTTTTGCTGAGGGGAGTCTGCAAAATTGGGGCTAGGATTGAATTGCTGAGGGCACTAGAGGCTGAGGGGTCATTCTTCTTTCTTATCTCCCCACCCAGTGCTCAGCATCTCCTTCAAATACAAGTGGAACAAGGATTTTTAAAAATAATATTAGAACAAGCACTAGTTTATTAGCATGTATATTCTATGGACCAAGATTGTACCAGGTATCAGTTCAAAATCAGTCTGAGAGGTGAGGTTGGAGAGAAAGAGCAATGCCATTTGCTAGGAATGATGAGAGATAAGAGCAGAGTGTAGGGAGACCCTCGTTGAAGGATGTGGGTGAAAGTCAAGTCCAAGAACCAGAAGGAGCTAATCCAGTCTATCCTTCAGGGTCTTGCTGACTCGAGGCTCCTTTCAAAAGTCTAGGCTGAGTCTTTCTACATCATATTAAAGGTGCTATCCACACACGACCCTTCTTCTATTTTGGGAGAGCATCGTTTCCTTCAAATACCTAACCTATCTCTTATCATCGTATCTATTTAAAGTCAACTTGATGGCCCCTAGGAAAGGCAGAGGGTAGGAAAGACCTCCAAATAACACTGCTATCTTCTGGGGACAAACTCAAGCTGCTTAGTTTTTCTCTTCAGTCCAGAGGATCATTTGATGATCATTGATGTTCTAGGCTGTTTTTACAGCAGGTAAACAATAGGAAACCATGACTCACAGGCTCAACATCTAAATGGCCTATGTTTCTTTGTGTGAGAAGTAGAGATGTCTTCATCATTACCATCATCACCATCATCATCACCACCACCATTGCCATCATCATCACTCATTACTTAAAATGGTAGCTGACATTTATAGAGCACCTACAAGGTACACACTCAATTAATGGCATCTTTTAGTATGATTAAACCACAAGCACACCAGACACATAGGAAGCACTCAGCAAGCACTAGCTATTTGCCAGGCACTATGTTAAGCACTTTACATACATTACCTAATTCTAACTGTCTTCTTCACCATTTTTCAGGTGAGGGGATCAAGGCTAGCAGAGGTTATGCAGCTTGGCCCAGGAGTACTCTGTGAGGCTGGGATTTGAACCCAGAGCCTGAATGTGCTTGAGTACTTTCTACATTGCTACTGTACTCAGGATTAGGCCCTCCTTTCCCCCCGCAAAAAAAAAAAAAAAAAAGGAAACTGCTAAGCCCAGCTAAATACCTCAGCAATTTATAGGCTGCCCACTCTCAATTTCTGAACCAAATGTCTTTTTGATGAGGCATAAAATCCACTCTAGGAAGCAGCAGAGAGGAATTTCTGAAGTCATTTCTAACTTCCTGTGAAAATATTCTCTAGCTGGCAAGAGATTTTCCATATAACAGTGAATACACAATAACGCGAGTGACTCTGCCTTGGATACCTGGCTCACAAATAACCCATTTGGCTTCCCAATCACTGTGATACCTAAAACTAGCAAAATTTATGTTTGCGGCTGGAATGGCTCTGTTCAGCCAGAAAGCAAAAGTTTACGACTGAACCCTTTGCTCTGAAATGAAATCTAGTCTCTTTGGCTCGACTTTATTAGGCTGTATTGTACAGCGATAGGAGACATTAGTATCCAGAATCTGCTGTCACTAAAATGGGACTGAGTTGGCAAGTGTTTTTGTCCTCACACTCAGCACTGTGTCCTTAAATGGGAAAGTTGAATAGAAATTAGGGATACAAATAGGACCATTTTCTGAAACTTTATTTTTAATTGAATTAAATATAGCCATGTCATTGTTCTCTTTTTACACAGCCCACATTGAAATGGAGACTAAACTATCATTGGGGTCACTGGATCAATAGAGAGAGTCTAAGTAGATACATCTAGATTCCTGAAATATAGTTTAGACTAATTACCACACCAGCCCAAACACTTGGATACCCACCTTGTGTTTAATTATCTACAAGCTCTCTCTGTAAATGGCTTAAATATTTAGTGATACTCATGAAAAACATTCTTTTTCATCTTTAACTCAAGTCCTTTGGCTGTGATTGGTTCTCCTTAATCTCTGGTCCATAAAGGCCTGATGGCGAATACTTCCTCTGTTCTTCACTGTTTTAGGAATAGCTCTTTGTTACTTAAAGCGTGATCTATGTTTGGGCAGCATCAGTGTTCTCTAGGAACTTGTCAGAAATGAAGAATCTTAGACCCTACCCCAGGACTACGGTTAGTAAAACTGCATTTTACTAAGACCCTTCGGTGATTCACATGCACATCAGAGTTTGGGAAGCACTGTACTCAGAGCCTTAAAAAACTTTTGTTAAGTAAGCCCTAAGATGCACCCACTGGCAAGAAATTATCCCAAGTGTTAACAGCAGTGGATGTAGTGGAATTCTCACCAAACTGTCTAAAATACCGAAGATTTTGCAAAGGCACAGGCAACTCTAGTGGTTCGTCTCATCAAAAGCAAGCTCATAATTCCTGTGCTGATTCAAATGCTTTTCTAATTCTTTTCATCTTCTCCTAGTTAGAAACAAACAAACAAACAAACAAACACACAAACAACAGTTGTTCGGGGCCTCAGTTTTAGAATTTAGAAGTAATGGAATTGTCAGATATAGTCTTTGCTTGGCTCAGTACGTTCCCTGTTGCATCGTTGTTGATTCCAATGCTGGAAACGCTGGAATCCAAAGAGGGAGGGCAAGGAGAAGACAGCAGGCAGAGTCCCATGGAGAACACAGCATAGTCACGAGACAGGGGAAAATGGGGGCTCCTTCCTGCAGGGGTGACTGTGGGACTCCTAGCTAGCAGCAGGAGGGACTTCAGTTAGATTGATGGTGACATACTAGTCCCTGGGAGTTCTGTCTTTCAAATCCACGCTTCCAAATTATTGGATTTTGAATTTAGAAAACGATAACGCCCAAGATGGGGTACTTCCTAAGTACCCCAGGATGTTCGATGAGGACGAAAAACATTGCTCATAGTTAAGAGTTTTCTGGGAAGTTAAAAAAAGACCCAATTATACGTGCTTCCTATTAGATCCCAGAAATGAAGATCTTTCCAGCCTTTGGAGGCAGAATTGGTTCATTTCATGGTCCGACACTAAATGCTATGAAGTTATCAGTGCTTCATTTGGATTAGATGCCTGGAAAAATTGTACTTGTTTCTTTGGGTCTCTTTCTCCAGTTTTGTCTTGCTCAGTTCAATTCAACAAATATTAAGCACCTTTTATAAGCACCTCATAAGGTACCACACTGCTTGTTCTAGAGGATACAAAGTTGAGTGTGTAAGGGAGGAGCTCATGTTCCCAGTTCTGCTTTATTGCATTTTTTGTCAGATGCTAGACAACTGAAATACTATGATGGTAGCTCATGATAACTAACAGGTAGTGACAGCTTACTTTGGGCTGGGTAGTATTCTAGTCATTCTCTATGGACCATCTCATTCAGCCCCTGCCAGCCTCGCTGGATATGGACATGATTTGTGTCCCCATTAAGGCAAAGCAGAATACATCAAGTTGGGGAAATGAAGAAAGGTCTCACAGATGAGGTAGCTCATGATGTGAACTTTTAGGATAAGTTGGATTTTGACAACTGAAAATGGCCATAGAGAGATACATTTCTCACAGAAGAAGGATCAAGGGAAATGAAGTGGTAGGAGTATCAGAGAGGTGAAGTTTGTAGATTAGCACTGCCCATCTCCATGAGCTGCTCCTTAACTAAAAGTTCTGTGACTAAATATAATGTTTCCCCCTTGGAGACTTAAAATTCATATTAACATGTTAAATATTCTAAGCATTGCCCTAAAAAAAAAATCTCCAGTTTGGCTTGTTAAACCCAGTACTTCTCAAATTTATTTCATTTATTCAACAAATATTATTGAGCTACTACTCTGAACCATGCACTTTTCCAGCCACCGCAGATTCATATAAAATTTTCTGCCTTCAAAATAGCCTACATTTTAATGGAGGACATCCTAGAATCCCCTCTTCACTCTCTTATGTTCCGGGTAATACCTGTTAGTGAGTTCTGTTGCGCTTACTTTGGAAAATCGTAGTCGAGAGTAATTCTACTTTACTGAAACTTGGGGGAGATTTAGAGTGGGACCAGCACAGCTGCAGGTGCTGCGAACTGTTAGCTACTCGTCCGCAAAGAGAGAAGTACAGAAAAATGGAGTAAAGGCTTAGAAACATCTAAAGCAATTTGACCGATTAACTTTATGTTGGTTGAATCTAATGATAAAAATTTAGGACTTGTGCTTTGTCTGTCTTGTCTTTTCATTTTTCCCCTTTCTTTGGAATTCATTTCTGTTAGATTTTGCAGAAGTTTGAGTCTGCAAAAGAATGGATATTAGAAGTAAAAACAAAACGCTGGTCTCTCACCTCAGAATTATCCTCATGAGAATTGCTTGGCAGGCATTTGGCAGAACATTTACTTTCTGCTCACACTACCCAGGTTAGAATTATTTTTAGTGGTATTTTAAGAACTTTATTTTTTAAAGCACAAATGAAGATGTTCTTAACTATTAGCAAGATTGCAAAACCAAATTCCTATTTGGATAGATAGTGAATAGGCCAGTCTTTAAGAAGGTCTGACATCTCTTAAACATAAGCAACTTTTCTACATAGGAGAGAAAAATAAGGCGAGAGTGGAGAAACCACGTACATATTGAAAAATGTACCAACTTCCAGCTACTCAGGTAACACTTTCTTAAATGATTTCTAAATAACAATTCTTTTTAAAAGTTCTCTTCTCACTCTTTCTGCCAACCCAGTCCCTCTGGCACTCCGTCTCTTCAGAAATAATCTGGGCTGGGGTAACATAGTGGAGGAAATGACATATATTACAATGTTTTTGCATGTGGTGTGGTCTGTTAATCTCTCTCTAAATACCTCATCTGGGCTAATTTTCTTTTTTTTTTTTCATAATGTCTGATGGAAGATATCTTATTTGATAGTCTGCAGCCCACTAGTCTGGGAATAAGAGATTTGGCTCAAGTCCACCCTGAAATTTATCTTTAGAGTTGTTTATTTATTCGTTCAGTGCTGAAGCAACCAGTTATTTGGCATTCCGTCAAATCCCAAATAATTTGTTTTAATTAACATTGTCCTGAAGCCTGTGGAAAAATCTGAGATCCTTTTATCCTATCCTCACATTCTGGATAATATAATCTGAAATAGGCCATAATTGTGCAATGCCAAATTGTTATGAAGTCCCTGAAATCCAGCGCTGCTCTTGGAAGGGCAGCTGACCCAAGTCCACATCCAAGAAGTATAGCGTTGATAGACAATTTGATGCAGAAAAGAAATATGTCCCGAAAAGGTACAAAACACCATTTATTCCCTATCTCTTCTGCCTCTTTCCTTTGGTTTCGACTTTATCACCAATTTTCTCCACCCCCAGAAAGCTGGGGAATAAGGCATTCTCTCTTCTTGCACCTGCAAGGACCTAAGCTAGCAAGATTCAAATGTTTTGTTTTTAATTTTGAATTGATTTTAGGGTTTGTAATTATACTGAAGAATGTTAATCCCAGGAAGGAAGAGAGAGAGCGATACCCGCATGTCCATGGGTAAAAACTGGGGCAAGTTTGTTAACATGGGAACTTAGAAGGAAATAAAGGAGAAAGAGAATCCAGGAAGCCCAATGATAAATTCTTCTCAACACTCGATTGTCCTTAACATCATTCTTTCCAGCAAGAGATGCTTAGATGCAACATTAAATCAGATGTTTCCCAATGACAGTGCGTGCTGTTGAGGGACGGGGATCAATGACCTCACTCATTTTAGGAACTAGCCTTAACACTCATCATCCTAGAGTCTGTAAATGCTGATTCCATGTTTATAATTCTAGTCAAGGACTTGACTCATTCTGTGGGTTCTCTTCTTCTTTTATAGTAATAAATATGTTTTTATGGGATCCAAGAAATGTCAGCCAGTTTATGTCACCATACTGTTATAGACTGTCATGTTATAGAGAACAGTGACAGTGTATTGTGTAGTTAATATGTACACATATTAATTCAGATATGGCTAATTAATTCTCATTAAGTACTTTTGTGACTTAAAACTGCATGATTTAGAGGAAGAATATTAACCAAGAATTTAGATAGATTTTTAAAAAGTTATAAATGTAAAAACAACCTGCTGTAGACTAGCCTCCTACTACCAGTTTTGGGTAATGATGGTGTGTATGTTATGACTCACTTCTTCTTACTGCAGTTATTAACATAATGGTCATTGGTTTTTATAATTTCCTTTCAATTTATTATTTTCAATGTGCATGATATAATGTATATTTGGATTAAAACAGCGTACATGTTTTCAATAAAGCAAAGATTGGTATGTGATAATCTTTGGAATTATTTACATGACTCCAGAGGTAGGGATGGACTTTTGCAAAATTACTTGACTGCCATCAACACAGCTTTTCAAACTGTTGGTTGGGAACAGAGATCATGATGGTTGTAACATACCCAAGCCAGGATGGTTGATTTTTCACATTCACTGAGCTGTTAGCATTAGAGAAACACAGTTTCAGTCTAATCAGAGAAAGCATAAAATGTGAAAGGTGCCATTACTGACCACTATTAGTAACACGTACAGAATCTGGGATCGAGAAGGTGTTACTTCCCCTAGAGCCAAAGCTGATAGCTCCAGCTGGAAGGTAGCTTTGATGGTAGAGCCATCAGCCCATGGATTGGTGTACAACCGTTTACTTGGGGGGTTGAACTTGACTGGATGAAAAATTAGATAATCAAAGGTAGATAAATAAGACCATGAGAAGTATAGACGAGCTCCCTTTTCGCCCTGAAGATTCTGTATGTGATGAATCAGGACTCACAGCACATCACCTGTGCATCTTTGCTAGGCGCTCTTCTGAAACAGCTGGAGTTTGATGTGACAGTCAAAGGAGGAATTGCTGCCTCAGGAAATGCTTTGCCTATGACTGATTGCTGAATGGCTGGCAAATTAATTTTGGCACCTTTCCCTAAGTCGTTTTGGTCCCATTCCTTCATTTTTCTGCTGGGAAGTGTGTATTCACATTACAGTTAAAAATACGTTAACAACACAAATGTGGAGAACAGCATGTACTATTTTAGGATGGAAGCTGTAGGCTGGGAGGGTTCCATTTTATAGAATAGAAATGATGCTGACATTCTCTGAGAGGAGGGCTGAACTCTCCTTTCATCTTGACTCAAAATCAATATTTCTTCTTGCTGACCTCTTGCAAAGTCATGGGCTCCAGGGCTTAAGATTTTGAGTCCTTGAGGAGCTTCTGTTTTGATATTTCTCCCTTAGATACTTAAATACAGCAAATCCTTCCTGCCCTACCCTCCACCCCAAATCCTTGCACCATTACTTCTCTACATATTTACCCTATTGTCTCTGGCAAGGGATGTGTTGTGGTAGGTGGTTATGGTAGGAGCATGAACTGAATCCTGTTTGTACCACTTATTAGCTTTATGACCTTCAGTGGTTTATTTAAGCTCTGTGTCTCAGTTTTGTCATCTTTTAAAGGGGAATCATAATGACAATAACTCACTCCATAACAAAGAGACAATAACTCTAGATCTCTTTGTATACAATCATTTCTCATGTTAAGCACAAGTGTTTAAACTCAACATATTTTACACTTATTTTTCTTTTCCTAAGAATGCATTTCATTGCTGCTGACAAAGATAAAAGGAATGTGTACTTTCAGTTTTGCTTTTAAAGAATAAATTAAAGATGCCATGCTTGAGACAGGTAGACCTAATAAGAAGTGATAAGTTAAGCCCTTGCCTTGGGATGAAGACTGAAGTTCTGTTGTCTCAGTCTGTGACACACTTGTGTCATAAGGTTGGGTGCTTGCTCCAGACTCCCCTGATATGATTGGCCTGTTCCTATTGTACTATCACAACTTGTCATTCTTGTCCTTAAGGATTAAAGAGTCTCAGTAATAATTAATTACTGATTCTTCTACTCTTACATTGTACATATAGGTTTTAAAAAATTATGATAAAATACATATAACATAAAATTTACCACCTTAACCATTTTTAAGTGTTTGTGTGTGTGAGTGTGTGTGTGAGTGTGTGTGTGTGTGTGTGTGTGTGTGTGTGTGTGTGTGTGGAACATGTCGAGTTATGTATGTGGAAATAGTGTTAAAGATATGGAAATCTTAAAGGGCTATGACAATGAATTTTAACTCCTCAGCATTTATACAGTCCATCCAATGCTACCATATCTAGCATTATAGATAGTCTGAGAATCTGCATAAGTATGTGGAAGAGGCATTTTGCTTTCTAGAACAGTTTGCTACATTTTTCCAGCTTTTTGACTTCCATTACTCAAGCATTTCGAATCAGTCACAAAGGCAAACTTGCAGTAAAAGAAATGTGGGAAAAATCAGTAAAAGTCAAATATATCTGGTGCTTTCTCCAGCAAAGAGAAAAATATGGGAAAATAAACACCAGTTTAAATAGTATTTAATCAGTAACTAGAACAGTTCCTAAGATACAAAATATGCTCACAAATATTTGCTGAATTAATAAATCAATTAAACAATTTTTACTAAGTTCAAAACCAACATAATATTATCTTATAAAGAATCTGTTTCTACTTATTTAAAGTTTAATAATTAACCTATAATAAAATTTGTTCTAATTAGTAGTTCCTTTAGAACATAGAAGCATGAAAATACTGACCATAGCTAAAAGAACGATATTAAAACCACATTAATTGAGGATTGCCACCAGTAATCAAAACTAATTGAGGTAAAGGTTCATATTTTCATTATTTTTGAAAATAAAGTGTAATATTTGGCAACATAAAGCACACATTATAAAAGGAACGTCTCTGCTAAGTTGTTGAATCCTTCCACTTCAGAATACTACTTGCCCATAAAGCTCTACTATGAAGATTTATAATTGGCAGTCCCTCATATAGTATCTTATATACAAATGAAACAAATTATGATAATATAAGGCCCAGAATATTCTATATATTTAATTAGTTACTAACGCATACTAGGCTTTCTTCAAATTAGTTAGAATTAATGACCTTTGCTTATAAAGTCAAGCATATCTTTTATTTGAAAAAAAGTTGAAGTCTTATGATTTGTGGAAATTAAAAAATTCGTGCTTAGCTAAACACATTGCAGTTAATTTTAAAAATCATACAGTTTAGTAGTAGAAATGGTTGAATGCCTTTTTTTTTAAACACTCCACTCTGGGGAAAGACCAATTTATAGATAAACAACCCATACCCAGCAGCATTGCATGGCTAATGTCTAACGTGTAGGAGTAGGTTAGAAGCAGCTCAAACTAATGAGGTTAACCCACATAATCTAATCACTCAGACTGAGCATAAAGCAGACAAATATCGTAGAAGCAAGGAGCATTCAATTTATTTCTAAATTATTTCTGGCTTTTGTATTACAAAGTGTCACCAAGTAGATTGTTAGTATGCATTGCCCACTGTTTCCCAGTCTCCTTCAACTTCAAGCATTGCATTTCCCCAGTTTACTGATTATTGGGCCATAGCCAAGATGCCTTTTAATTCAGCGTCAGCACAAAAAATTATTAAGATCCACTTCCTGTTGTCTGGGAAGCTCCCTTCAACCCCCTACCCTTATCCAACCTCCAGTGGAAATGAACATGGGAGACGGAAGCTTATAGATACCCAACAATCACATAGCTTGCCTGACTTAAGAATCCATGTGAGATCTCCAAGCTCCCAGAGGAGCTATGCATTCTTGATGTTATTTACATTATAATTTTTAAAGATGAATTCCAAGGCGAAATTCTTCCAGAAATGCCTAGCCCGAAGAGGGTTGTTGGGAAAACCAGTTGAACTTGATTAATTAGGAAAAAAAAAACAACAGCAACATATTTTAATGAAGATTGGGGTAAGACTGCTCTGAAACTAGATTTTCCTTTTTGTGATATTTAAGGTAGGGATGGGAAAAGCTTGCCTGACTTAAGAATCCATGTGAGATCTCCAAGCTCCCAGAGGAGCTATGCATTCTTGATGTTATTTACATTATAATTTTTAAAGATGAATTCCAAGGCGAAATTCTTCCAGAAATGCCTAGATGTATTGCTTCATTGTAATATCTATATACTTATTGTGAAAGCCTTCAGACAATACAGAAATCTATAGAGAAAAAGTGTTATTCTACATCTCAGACATAACAACTGTTAGTGTTTTGGTATAAAGATTTCTGGATTTTGCTGTGGCTTTACAAACATTCAGATAATTACAAGGTATTTTAAAAAGCAGGATCAGACTATACATGCTATATAGTAATGTGCATTTTTACATAATTTCTGTATGAACAGATATACATTTCATCATAATTGTTAATTCTTCTCTGTACTCCATTGTATAAATGTACCATTTATGGTTATTTCCAATTTTTTTACAAATAGAAAGGATGTTTTTTATACATATATCTTTTTATACATATACATATACATATATAATTGTCTACTTGTTTCTTTGCTATGAATACTTAATACTTGTCTGAAAGAATATGTACTTTTATATAAATTTTGATAAAAATTATAAAATTGCTCTCCAACAAAACCATATCACCTGCCCACCAATATTGCAGCAAGTCCCCATGCCCCTACACCCTTGGAAATCATACAGGTTTACAAAGAAGTGGTGCTTTAGAGGTGTTTCTAGTCTATGAGTTTAGAGTCATGGAAAGCTTCATGCAGGTGATGTGGTTGTGTTCCTGGTTGTTGAAGAAGGTCACCATCACATAACCAGTGCATTCATTTTTTTGCGAGATGGTATATAACTCAGGTTTTCCTTTTATAGCCTTCTGTAACATCTTAAACCCTCGTCTTGTTTTTCCCCTTTAGATTGAGGAAGACACATGGCAGAAATACTACTTGGAAGGAGTCTCAAATGAAATGTACACAGAATATCTCTCCAGTGCCTTCGTGGGTCTGTCCTTCCCTACTGTTTGTGAGTAAGTGACCATCAACCACTCTGAAACTATATTATTTAGCTCTTTGGCTCTCAGGGATATTTAATGTGCCTCTATCAGGAAAGATACTCCTCCACCTCTGCCTAGCATAGTTGGGACACTCGACAATTACCGGGAGTGTCCTGTGGGCTCGGCCTTGTATGATGGACAGGAAGGTGGGCCATTCCATGGTTCCTGCTTTGGGCATTTCTGCTGGACCTACGCTTCCCTCCAGTCCCAAGAATCTCAAGCTTGGATCTATCATTTATACTAAATTATGAACTGGAGTTTTCCTGCATGTCTTGACTTCTGCCTCTGCGATGTAGACACATTTATGAAGGGAAGCATGAACCCATATCTCTCTGATTTACCAGGGCAAAAATAAATCTCGCTAGCCTTTTGATGAAAGAAATTTTAATCTCTCTTTCAATTAAGTCAGATCATAGAAGCATCAGAGAAGTCATTGTTCAAAGTGTATTCACAGTTTGCTGATGAAACGAGGAACCACGTGTACCAGAAGGCCTTGAAAAAGTCCTTAGCAATTTAGCCCCCTACATGGACAACTGCCATGTTATAATAATAAGGCTCAGCTTCTCCTGATACTGGCTTAGCAGAATAGATTTGAGCAAGGGCAGGCCCTGCCCCTCAAGGTAGAATACGTGATCACCTGAGGAATATGATCCTCAGGAGCTCCAGGTGTCCCTGGCCCCAAGTAACTTCCACTATGACAGTGCCTCAGATTCCCCCACTTCGAATCTCAGATGTTGGGTTTAAATGAAATGGGCTTGGTTCTCTGCGGAAACACAAACTCCCAGAGAATACTGAGACATTTACCTGATCTGCTGACACCTTAGCAAAAGATTTGATAAATTTGGTCTCACTGATTACACACACACACACACACCCACACACACACCCACACACCCACACACCCACACACCCACCCACCCACCAGAAAAACAAAACAAAACAAAACAAAAATGAGAAGAAACAGGAATCTGGGCTGAAGGAGGAGAAAAGCTGTTCCCTTGTGCTGCCTGCCTGCCTACAAACCAAACTGACCTTCTAGGATGGGAGGTCTGAGGATAGTTTGGGGGCTCTTTGGTTCCCTTGTCTCATAGTTTTCTGTTTCGTGCACAGCAGAGAGGGGACGGAGAGCGTGGTAGGTCGGGGTTACCTGGAGACGCGTGTCAGTGAACACAGCAGGTGCACTCTGTCTGTCCCTAGGCTCAGACCCTTAGCAATTTAAAACGGTTTGGCTGTTTACTGAAATTTCTCACCCTCTCTCTAAGCGAAAGTTTAAATGCTAAATGGACTGGAAAAGTGAATAGGTAATTGATTCGGAAGGAGTTATTTTCTGAAAATGGATGCCCTATTGTAACTCCCATGTGTTCCTGTCTTTGAAAGCTATTTCTTTGTCTGCCACAAAAAGAAGTTAACCATTCAAAGGCATTGGGTCCTGGAACACTGAGGCTATCCCTGGGGATTTTCTCCACCTTGGAGCTAGGTCTGCTTAAGATAGAAAGCCTAAGCCTAGAATTCAGGACCTATAATAGAAGTTTGTTCTTTAAAAAGGCAATCGAGGCCTCCTGCATCTAATGAAGGGGCGATGTGGGCACATGGCAGAGCTGCCAGTGCCTGGAAGGGTCCTGTGGTGTTGGAGGAAATTGCAGGGAGTGTTTGAAACCCCCTTCCTTGGTCGTTGATTTTCCTTAGCTTAACTGGTATCTATATCGAACATGAGTGCTCCCTTGAAAGCCACCTTTCCCACTGCTTCTCTTATTTTGCTCTTGGGAACCAAATCAGTTCACAAGTGTTAACCTGTTGGGTTAGGACAGCTCTCCCTAGAAGCTGCAACTGGGATACCCACAGGGTAAATTTGACTCACAAATTCGCCCTCCGTAGTATTTAATTTCTTAAAATTTATTTGCCAATATTTCAAAATAGTGATATTTCACAGAAAAACTAGATCTCTGGCTTCTCTTGAAAATCTGATGAGCCAACACAGGACTTGCATTTCTACTACATGCAAACCGGCTCCAGTTTGCACTAAGGCAGGGTGTAGTGTAGGCCCTTCCCTCCCTGATGTCTGAAACGAAGCCAGATCTGCATTTACATCCCAGGCCTGGCCCTGTGGACTTGTAAGCTTGCCAGCTGTGCCCTGATGAGTGGTATGAAACTTCACTGCCCTTAAGGGCCAGCTCAAGAGCCGGACACTAGTGGCCGTTGTAAATATTTCCCTTGATTGATTTTCATGTTTAGAACATGTCCCGAGGAGGAGCACATCCCTCAGAAACACCTCGTTGTCAGAAAATTTAATATCTGTTCAGTACAGCTTCTGGAAAACAATAAAACAAACAAAAAAAACTTCTGGTGTGAATGAGAATGTGTTCAACTTAGTGCTATTATTCGTTTAACACAATGATACAGCAGAGGTAGAAATAATCAATAAAGAAAGGACATTTAATGAGATTTAGGAACATCCCAAAACATTGAAGCTCTCTTCAAGCATTTGATTATCTGGAGGCTTAATTATCTGTGTTTTCTACTTTAAATTAAGGAAAAGCCATAACTCAAAGTTACCAGCAGTTTAATGATAACATTCTTCAATTCAGGTTAATTAAAGCACAGCCATAATTAGAGTGTAGTGTTGTATATCACCAGGCTGGTGCATAAGTATTTTCATTACAGTAAGAATTGGCTATTCAATTTCAAGATGACATAAAGGATGCCAAAATATATTTTAAGCTGGTTTCTGTAGATGTAAAAGAATTGGGGATTATTCTGGGTATAATAAAGCACAGATAAAATATAAAGATTTTTCAGAGCAGTTTCTGTAATTATGCACAGCATTAAAACAATATGCAGCCCATAACATCTTAAAGCATGAAAAGAAATAAATTTGCTCTTCCCGTGGACTGGCAGAATGCCCCTCGCAGGGTGGTCCCTGCAGCAGAGAGCTTAGAGTTTTCTTAGAAGCTGGGAGAGTCATTCTATGAAAAAGGCAAGGAGGCAGGATAAATGGGTGAAAACTGAGGTCTTTTCCCAAGAGAACAGAATAGGGGAGGAGAGGCAGGAGGGAAAGAAGCCTCGCCCCGCCCTCCCTACCGCCCCCGACCAAGGTAAGGTTTTTAAAAATTTTAAGTAGAGGAGATGCTCTCTTGCCCAAAGGAGGTGCACCCCAGCTATATACTTTGACTTTGGAATTCTCTGCACTAGCTTTTTGGCTTTATTGTATGTCTTACCAGAGGATGCAGTTTTGTTCCAAAACAGCAACTAATTTAGATAAAATGCAGTATTATTTTAAAATATTTCATTTACATTTTCTTATTTAATCCTCACGACAATTCTGTGATGTTTAGATTAACATCACTATCCCTGATTTATAAATGAGGATACTGAGACTCAAAGGACTTTGGTTCCCCTTCCCAGGCCACCTAGCAGACAAGTTACAGAACCCGTATTCTGATTCTGGGGCCTTGTGCAGTTGGGAGCTGCTTAGAGTTGCTGCTAGATGAAAGCTGGCTAATTAAGAATCTCCAGGGGAGCTTATTAAATGGAGAGGTTTCTAGGTTACATCTTCCGATTTTAATATCTAGGGTAATGCCCCCAAATGTACATTTTTTTTACAAGCAAGTCAGGTTCTTCTAATTTAAAATCTGCTAACTGAGAATCCCCACCAACCCCATTCCTTCACACTACTGGAGGGAATAACCTCCTCATATTCCTCACTTTGGGCTCAGGGACTGGAGTCTTTCTCTCTGATTTTAGCCAAATCATAGAATCGTGGGTGGGCCACATCTTGTAAGCTAAAGTTAAGATTCAGGCTTTTTTGTGAGCTTCCTTGTCATCGTTCCTTCTCCACATAGGGCGATCTGCAATCTCCAGGGACATAGAATGGAAACTGTCCCCTACCATGCTGGGCAAAACATTGATTGCGCTTCCCACTCCCCATGCCTAATCCAAATCAGTATGGGAAAAAGATGTGGGGCACTCAGTCTTTATGCTCTCAATTATGTTTCTACTGGTGACCTTCAGAGCAATTTCAGGCTTGGGAGAATAGATAAGCATTAAATTCAGAGAAGCACAGAGGAAACAAGAAGTTCAGGATGCAACCCTCAAAAGTGCTTCTTGGCCTCTTTGGAGGTCATGGTGGCCATGTCCTGGACCTTACCCAGGCTGCCCTTGGGGTGTTCCTTTTAAGGCCAAGCAACTCTTGAGCATTTTCTCTTTGGTTTTTAGTAGCTGGCTTGCCCCTGGGTCTGTGTGGCAATGAGTGCAAGGCAAAGGAGCTTTGGGATCTAAAAGAGAGGGTACCATCTACTCTTCTCTGAATACCAGAAAACTGCCTTCCCCATTTCCCTCCTGCTCCCACCTTCCTCAGCTGGCGACTGTGGAGGGTGCAGATGGCTAGCGCCAAGCCTTCAGGAAGTGAGAGGCTGGGGTATAAGGCCATGTTTGCCACTAAAAAGCACCCTGTTTTTGAGCGGTTCCCATAATGGGATGCTGTGTGACGTCATAGAGTGTGAGCTGTGGCATGGCAAAGGCCAGGGGTCAAACCCCCAGATTGTCTACTTGCTAGATATGTGATTTGGGACAAAATATTAGATTTCTACATACCTTCTTCCTTGGATAGTTACCAGCTGCTTGACCTTGGACTTAGTACTCATCCCCAGTTTCCTCTTCTGTGATAGGAATGACATTACTTATCTCTCAGAACTAGCTAATGTTCTTTTCTCTTCTCTCACCTCTCTTCTTCCTATCATCACTCTATCCTGCCCCATCAGATATATAAAATAAGCACTGAGGAAGAAAGAAATACACTGTGGCATTTTCAGGTTACATTTACTCTTACGCTTTAGAAAATTCTACCATCAGTCATCAGTCAGTCAATTGAGTAGATATTTAATGAATGTGGGATATTTGTGCCAGTGTGCCAGGTGCGGTGCCATCTCTAGAGGGACCTGCAATTAGATTTGATCAAACATATCCACAGTAAAAGATTAATCACAATACTTATAAATGCCGAGTAAAGGATTGTTTCCTCACAACGGCTGCCTTCCGAGAGTTTGCAGTCTCGCTAAGGAAAATAATACCCATCCGCAGGGAGAGCCAAGCACCTATTGATGAGTGTTTGATGGATGCACACACTGGAGGACAGACACTGAGAGTTACTGGGAGAGAGAGCTTCCTGTAGGCTGGGGGAGACTAGGAGAGGCTTCAAAGAGGGCATAAAGAGAGAAAAGGGAATGCTAAGTGGTAGGGAGTCAACGAGGCTAGGACTACACAGAACTCACTCGACACCCTGGTCTCTGATATTTTCCAATGAGAGCAAATTAGTTTCCCCTTTAGATGAGCAAACGAGATAAATCAGACTTCTTTTAACATGATGTTTTTAGGGAGAAACAGTGACAGCATTTTTATCATGAGAACTAGCAAATGTGAGGATACACCCCCTGCCTCCAGGTAGGAAAATGAGGGCCTAGGGTAGAGGAGGGACGGGCAGGGGAAATCACAGTTTTAGAGGTTCGGCTGCTTCAAGAACATTATGTTCCAGGTTCTGAACCCCACAGTGAGGCTATTAGTTAGTCATTCATCACTTGCAAAATATGAAAACTTAATTGTATCAGGTTTTATAACTCAGAGGGGATTAGGACAAAGAATGTATTTAAAATACAGTGTCCCTCTCTGTCCCCCTGCAGCTTGATGGAGCAGTTAAAATTCAGATTTGATGAGGAGCATTTAATGCCTGGGTAACTTGGGGAGCTCTGATCAAATCTCTGCTGTGCTAAAAGGATTGGAGTTCTACCCGCAAGCCCAGGTGCAAGTGTGGATGCTTCTGCGCTGGTTTAAGACAGTGTGTGTGTGTGTGTGTGTGTGTGTGTGTGTGTGTGTGTGTGTGTTTCTCCATTCTTTTATCTACCTGCATTCAGGGCCCCTAATTCAGAAAATCATGTTCTCATCCTGTGTTGCTTTTCATGGGCAGATCTTTCCAGTGAAACCTCTTAAGGAAACATAAAGTTTAGGACTGCCTAGAGAAAGCTGAGTCTCCCCCCCACCCCCAATGAAAACTACAACTAGTTTATCTTGAGTTCTGCAACATCGTTAGTCTTTAGAGACTGACATACGAATTTGAACATGGAGCAGAAAGAAGCTGACAGACCTGATTGTTACAGGATAGATTTATTTAGCTAGGCTGCAGGAATGAGCATTTTGTGAGAATTTATGGAGAGGCTCAAGTCTTGGCTTTAAACTTATTTTCCTTCGAAGAACTGGCCCTATTCATGCAATTATTGAGGGATATTGTAATTAGGACTGAACATACATGAACACAGATAGGACTACAGTATTTATGAGTATTGCTACTATAGGAACCTAAAGGTGACCAATAATCATTCTACATGCTAGTGAATAAACCAGTGATCATAAAATCTACTAGAACCCTTAGTCGAAGGCTACAGAGGTGCTCGTAGGTCTAGAATTTTCTACAGGGTCAGGGAGGCAGTCCAGTTGGAAGTGAGATGAATGTTTGGGGTTTGACTTGATACTGGGTATGCACAAGAGCCAGTTTACATTTTATGTTTCTGATTAATAAAATAGCAAAGCTTTCTAAAAATGCATTTACTCATATTTTAGACAAATTCTAATTGTCCATATCAAAGAATGTAATTATTTTTAAATTTAAGTGTCTTAGGTGTGCTAGTAGGAGTATTGTGAATATTGAGTGTGTGTGTGTGTGTGTGTGTGTGTGTGTGTGTGTGTGTGTGTCTGGGTATTCTGAAGCCTTCCCACTCCACCTTTGTCAAAGCTATTGAGAAATGGAAGATGAACATCTCCATGAGCCTTTTAAATCATAAATCACTTCCATTTTCTTGGTGCTGAGTCTTACAAATTGCACTCTTTCAAATTTTCTTTAACTAGATGTTTCCATTTCGAGTGCCTGTCATTTAAAATCAGGGCTCCTAAATGTGAATCTTTTTCATTCTAGCCCCTAGATCCTAAAGCTCTGGTTCCCCATTGCCCAGTATTTACATCTGCACCCACTCTAATTATATGTATCAGTCTGGCATTCCCAGGGTCCCTCTGGATAACTGAAGAAGGGTTTGCGCTTTGGGTGGAGCTAGGTTTGGAGGGCACAATGAAAGCTGCCTCTTCGGCCCTCACCCACCTCACTCCTGGGTGAGTGATTTTCAGTCGCCCCAAGCCACACATTTGCATACTCTTCCTGAACACATTAGACGGTGCAAACTCTATGACAGGTTTCTATGCTTAATTCACACCAGCAAGCAATCTTGCTAGTCAAAGGGGCTGATTTAATGGCAAGAACAATTTATTTCCTTCTGGGTAGGTAGAAACAGTTGGACTCTAATTCTTAAGAGCCTTTGCTCAGGAACATCTGGGTTGAAACTACTATAGTTAACAGATGATGCTGGCAGTTTAAAAAAAAAAAGGCTTTGTATAATGTCGTTGTCAAATTTGGTAGACTTCTACTTAATAATTATCGAGAAAGCAATCTTACTTGTTATTACAACAGTTTTATTGCAGATTGCTGGTTTAAGACCTTTTTGTGACAAGTGGCATTTTTTTTTTCTTGAAAATAAAAAAGAAATCATTTCTATTCCCCTGTAATTATTTTTGCAGCCAGCAACAACTTCCTGCATTGGACATATTGGGACATTTTATTTTAGAAACCGAAAATTAAATTCTTGCTAACTTATGGCTGATTTCATTCTGTTTATCACACTGTGAAAGCTTTCTTGCTTCTTTCTTATACCCTGCCTTACCCTAGGCCTCCTTTCTCACCCCACCACAGTCCTGTAGACATTTAAACACTATAGACTGAGTAAAACTACAGAACTACTATAAGGATTGGATGAGCAAAGCCCATTTTGCTTTACCAAAAGAAAAAAAAATGGTGTTGAATAATGCAGGTAAATGTTTAATCTCAGGACATCAATTTTGGGTAGTCTGAAGGCACATTCTTGGGGGTGAACAACTTGTCACAGGATTTGTAGAGGGTCCCGAGGAAAACTTGCTGTCTGAATTTTAGACTTGTACTTACATCGTGGCATAGTGGATTAAAGGCAAAAATTAGATTCCCAGAGCGCATCGCTGCTGTTATTTCCTTCTACACCCCTTTCCCCCCAATCTGTCTGCTTCTACCAAATGAGACAAGTTAAGAAGCATCTTGTTTCATGATTCTATTATCACTTCCAAGCCTTCTCTGCCTAAACTAGACTTTTCTAGTTTGCCACTTTACCTCTTCTGTATTATTCCAGCAACTCGTGAGTTTCCGCTCCCCATTCTATCATATCTTTATGTAATTAGCATTTATTGGAAGCTTATGCTTTGCACTTTGCAAAATGCCAGGGAGACAAAGCATGCATCTTGCACTAAAGAAGCTCACAGTCTAGAGGGAAGAGAGATGAGTAAATAAACGATTACCGCACCATACCACACCCACTCCCCTGTTTATTCTCCTTGATTTGCTCTTCCCCACTGGACCCCCAACAAAGGTGGCACCTCTGCTGCAGCCTTAAGCCCAGTACCCTGACATTGGCCAATTCTCTGTGGCAGAATCTAATAGAAAACTGTGATTTTAACAAGGGGAGACAGTTCTGTTTCCAGTATAAATTGTAAATTACTCAAGATTGTTATTTTGCAAACATCCAGACATGACATGCTCTTAGAGCAGGAATTGAAAGCTTAGATGCCCGTAGGAGGAGAGTGAGGTGGTCCGAGATAGTAGGGAGTGGTGGGGACTGTGGTACACTGGTGCGCACGTGTTCCATCCAGAGGGGCAAGTGCTTCAAAGCTCTGATCCCTGTTAGCCATACAAAACGTAGCTGCAGTGTGGCCATATCTGATTAATTGAGGAAAGCTAAAAGGTTAGTTTTTATATAAAATCACCTGTTGGCATCTAATTCCAGTTTTTTAAAAACACTATGCTGACCAAACAGAACATGTGTGCATATTGGGCTTCTGGCCACCACTTCATTTCCTCCACTTTTATGAGAAACATCTGTGCAGCACTCTGCCTTGAGACTTGAGTTCCTCTTTTGACATCTCTACATAAATGTTGAACCTTGAACAAATTGCTTGATTTCCACTTTTGGCTTTTCTACGTAAAGGCCATTTGACCTTGAGCAAGTCACTTTCCCATCTTTGGACTTCAGTTCGCCATCTGTATGAGAAGGGCAGAATAAGCCAATCTTAAAGGGCCTAAGTCTGAAAAATCTGTGGTTGTGTCACTGTTTGTATATAATCACTTTGTATACATCACTCTGTCCCCCGACCCATACCTTTGTCCCTTTGGCCAGTGAGGAAAGGCTCGTTTTGGGTCAAAGAGCTTCTTAAAAAGAGGCTTCTATAAAGCAGTATAGAATCATCTTAGATAGAGATTTGAAAGTTATGAAAGAGGACTCAAAGATCTGCTGGTACACCCCCTGCTGGTACACCCCCTGCTAGGTTATGAATGTGCACAAGGCGACGTAGATTTTATTGACTTTCCTGCCTTGGAAAGCTTCTTTCTTTTCATATCTAGTTGGTAAATGGTATGGTAGTAGCTAGCAAGACATAATTCATTATTACTATGAACTGTTTCTTCCCTTCTCACTAGTAGGATCAAGTCGTTAAAGCAGTTAAGATCCTTGATCGCATGAACTACCAGAGTCACACATTGAAGTGGCCATTGCTCATGGGATATCAGTAAATTGTCCTCTTCATGATTTGTACTAAGTTAAGAATAGACTTCTCCTTGAATTTTTGGCATTTAGCTGTTATTTACATTAAAAAGTAGTTACTTAATCTTAGTAATTTGGTTCAACAAATATTGCATAAACCATCCGATATTTTAAACAAGTTAAGCCCCAGAAGTAATAGCCCCATAAAGGGTGCGTGTTAGCCGTGCTCATTGGGACATAAATTAAGAAGAGCATTTTTCCAGCTGTAGTTGGATACATGGGTTGGTGTTTCAGCAGACTGCATAATCAGCACAAAGCCCAGGCCATTAGAGTCTGCTGGCAGGAATCAGAAAACCTGCAAATCATCGGGAAATCCCAAATATGCCTGGATGGAAGTGGTCCTTTGAAATCTGACTGTTGAAAGCAATATGGGTGACCATGACCTCACAGGCAGCAATTGGTCTTATGCCCTCCAGAGAGCATGAAGCCTTCATCAGCATTTTACCTGTAAGCAACACACTCACAAGTCTAACACATCTGATTAGGGCACCTTGCTATTTTAAACCAACCCAAAGCTTCCCATTCCACTTGGAATAAGCTACAGACTCCTTGCTGTGGCCAGCAAAGTCTTCGTGATCTTGCTCCCACCTAGCTCCTCAACCGATCATTATCATAATTGACTTTGCTCATTCAACCGTAGCCTTGATGGTCTTATTGCCGGTCCTTAAACACCCCTCGTATCTTTCTGCCTCAGGGCCCTTGCATGTGCCCTATCTCTACTCCTATAGAATGTTCTTTCCCCAATTCCTCTGATTGCCTGCTTCTTCTCATGACACTCCGATGCTCTGTGCTTTAGCGTCACTTGCTCGGAATGGTCCTCCTGGAACACTGCAGATGACAAACCTTCCCAGTTACTCTTTATCCTCTTAGGTGTTTTATTTTCTTTATAATACTTGTCCTCATCTTGAAATTTATTATTTATTCACTTATTCATTTGCTTATTGCCTATCTCTCTCAATACAAAATAGACTTCATTAGGGGTGAAGATATATATTCTGCCAAATATCACCTGAGACCTTGGCAAGTTACATGGCCTTTCTGAGCCTTAGTTTCATCACCCGTAAAAGAGAGAGATCAATAGAAGCCTTAATAACCGGGGTAATATCTTTCTCTTAGGGATACTGTGAGGATTAAATGAAAGCACCAAAAAGGCCCCGACCTGTGACCCAGCACACCCTTACCCTTCTGATGCAGGACCTAATAACCATTAACTCACTTCTCAATCTATCAGGAAGTCTTTAGGACATAAATGATAATGCCCATTATAAAAACACAATTATAATGTATATATTTTTTTGTTTATGTGAACTTTTATTTCTGAGCATATAAATATATATTTTTACCTAATCGTATCATGCATTTACATATTTATATCTATATAAGAGTATTTGTTGATCTTATACTTTGAAACATTCTTCAAAGTGTCATTTTGAATGCTAACATATACCATTATTGTACCATACTTTATTTAACCATTGTCTTATTACTGGACATTTAAGTTGCCTTCGAATTTTTTACTTTGTATAAATATTACTACCTTGAACATTTTTATGCGTAAGTATTTTACTGAACCTTTTATTATGTTCTCAGGCTTGAACCCCAGTAAGTGGAAATCTTTTTTTGAGCTTGTCTGTATCAGTGGTTCCATGTACAGCACTATGCGGAGTTCCAAACAAGACCAGAACTCTTAAAGAGGTTTTGCTGGTTGAGGAGACAAAGTTCAGACACATGAAACAATAGGTAGCAACCACAGCCAGACTGACTAAGGGCTAGATGATGTAGTTTGTAGGCAGGGTGCTGAAGGAGTTCTGAGAATAGAAAGAAAATCAGAGAGCAGCAGTAGCTGGAGAAGACCTCCCTAGGAGGTTGGATTTGATGTGGGCCTGGGTCAGGATGGGTCAGGAAGAGAGGAGAGGACATTCCAGGGGGCAGTATCTGCATCAGTGAAGGCACGGAGGCAGGAACAAGCCATTCTCAAAACTGTCTGGGCTGCGGACAAGAGCAGCAGGCAGATGAGGAGAGACAGCCTGGATGGAGCCAGGAGTGACGGTGCCGCAATCATGTGCTGGGCAGTTACACAGAAGCTAAAGATTATTACCCTCATTCCCAGCACATAGGGGTCTGCTCGGAACAACAATATGAGCCATTTGTACAAAAGACCAAAATGGAATCCAAATAACAGGTCCAGCTGCTCCAAAGGCCTCCCTCCCCCTGCAGTTAACATTTTACTACCCAACTGAGTAACTAATGAATCTGGCCCAGCGTAAATCCCCAGGCACAAATTCCTGCTTGGGGTCTGTGTCTAGACATCCAGACCTGAGTGCAATTTGCACTTTGAACATTCAGCGCCTTATCACTTGCAAGAAATCAGCTTTAATGGGGAAGAGGAAAGGTGTTGCTCACAGCCCCCTCTCTTTGGCACAGTGATCGTAGAATGAGAGTGCCTTGGATAACGACTGCATTAGTTGATCGAAAGGTCATAACGGTGTTTGTTATGTGGCTCTGGTTCTTCAGAAGCACTGACTGAGAGGTTTCTCCATCTTATTGCAGGCTGTGTTTTGTGAAGCTCAAACTCCTAATGATAGCCATTGAGTACAAGTCTGCCAACCGCGAGAGCCGGTAAGTTTGCTACAACTCAGCGTCCGGCTGACGTTCATGATGGTGAGAGTGTACCCTCGGAACTTCTTTCTTAGGCATTATTTATTTGTTTGCAACCCTGATGCAGCACCACTCTAATCCTAGGACACATTTCAAGGCATGCTCAACCAGACACTGCTATTTCTGTCCTAGAGCCGCCTGGCATTCTGAGTCTCATTGGGCAGAGAGTGTTTCTTCGGGGGAAAGGGCTGAGACATTCAAATCTCCATCTGATCATGCCAACTTACACTTTTTACTCTCTCAGCATAAAACCGGGACAGACACTGTCCTATAACCCCTTTTTACTGTCATGAGCACAAAGCAGGTGGACTCTGGCCTCCTTCACAGCAGGCTTGGGGCAGAGCTATGATGGGAGATATGAGCTCTCTTGATAGCCAAATTACAAGCAGCCTATTGTGTACCATATGCGCTTCTCCCGGTGCAACCGAAATCCAGGTGGCAGAATATCAACTTCATGCAAATTAACCAGGAGAGCAGGGCTCAGAGGCAGGGACCCTTTTTATTTATTTATTTTGTACTTAATTATGTGCAAATCAGACTGATGAGAGATTAGGTCTGGTTGAAATAGATAACGCCCCAGTCAATATATGAGTTCACACTGGAAAAAGGAATCCTCATGTTAATATGGAATTTTGTTGATGGAATTGTATATGTATTACAGATAAAATAGAGATGATTTTTTCTCTCTCCACCCCCACCCCCCATTCTTATTAATCGTTTTGGAAGAGAACTCACTGAGAAATGCTCAGGCTTTTGTCCTCTGAAATGACATCCATGGTTTGTTTCTAGCTATAGTCAATAAGTCTCCCTTAGATGCCCAAGTGCAGAGTGCAGGTACCCTCCAACATACACCTTAATAACTGAGCAGAGTATAGGTTCCTGCTATCATCATTTAAGTTTTCATTATCTGGATGAATGACTCAATAAAGCCAGACTTCCAAATGTGCAATCTGTGAAAAAAAAAAAAAAAAACTGGATTGTAAGAAAGTCAATCCAATGTTCTCTGTCACCTTAACTACCAGATCAGATTGCTCACAATCTGATCAAATGTTAAGCTGTTTTGAAAATCCAAATCCACCAGAAGGAAGAAAAAATGGTAGATTTGGTGGCCACATGTAGAACATGGCCATAGCAGGTAGAAAATATGTATGTAGATACGCATTTTCCTTTCTGTGTTGGCAAAGTGAAGAATATTATTTACAAAAAACAAAAACGAAAACTGAGCATCCTGGCTATTTCCTGTACAACAGATAACGCAGATGTTTCTGGGACTGCCGCTTGCCCATGTTGTTGCCAGTAGTCTCCTGTACCTGTCTAGGGGGAAATGTGTATCCTGGATTTTTGCAAATGATATTCTTTGTCTTGCCAAGTCAGTAAATCTTTGTGTAATTCAGTGTTCTCTCTTTATCACTTTTGTGCATTTCTCAAAAGTGTCATAATGTGAGTGACTCTTCTGGAATAATTTCATGGCAGGAAACTTCACCCTGAACCTTGACTGGTCATCTCTCACCTGCCATTTTTCGGTCACAAGAAGGGAGAGAGAAGGGCTGTTAATGGTTTTGTGTGAATGCGCTGTCACCATTCTAAGAAAAATGACTCAGAGCTTTCCCTGAAGACAGAATCTTTTCTTTGATGGACTCTCCGATTAATTCATAAATCAGAGATGTTTTCAACAAAGCCATATTTACAGTTAGAGGTTTTTGTTTGTTTCGTAAAAGGGCAAAAAGAACTTTGGCTTTGATTTGGCTTTCTGTGTGCCGTTGCCAGCTTTAATCCTCAAATGTGGCTTGGTCTCAGTGTGGAAGCTCATTGGTTCTTGTGGAAAAAGGTGTGTTTGAGGGAATGTGGATCACGCCTCTGAGAAAACACAGGACTTATCAAACACAATATCCGTGTTTAAAAGAATCAAGTGTTGGACCCTTCCCTAGATAACAATTTTGATTTTTGATGTTTTTCTTCACTTAAAAATTCCCCGTTTCTTTTCCTCTCACATTTTCTCAGTGACTGGGTATTACAGTTGGGAGAACCATGCTTCTCCTTCCCACCCCCTCGCTCCAACCTGTGTTGAACTACCTCCTTTGTTGTTTCACCCCATGATATTGTTTCCATGCTTTGCTGAAAAACTTTGTTTTCACGTGCATCCTTCAAATAATTTGAAACAAAGGTTTTATTCCTTCTTTTCTTTCTGGTGTCAGTCAATTTATTATCAAATTGTTTGATTTTAAATTCTTTTCTTGTCGTTTTGCAGAAGCCGAAAGCGGTATGCACTCTTCGTTAACTTTCCTCCCAATCTCCACCCTCTATCTTCACTTCTAACCACAGGACTAACCATTTGCCAAGAATTCAGGAAGATAGAGATTATATATATGCGTATATGTATATATAATCTCATTCCCTTGTCTAGTGTATATATATTTATATATATTTATATACGTATATTTATATATAAACTCTTCTCCAACTTAGAGTACCTAAAAATGGAAAGTAGCATATTGCTTTTCTTGTTTGATTTGTTGATTCTTTCAGATGACGCACTAACTTCTTTGCAGGAAACCTAAAAAAAAAAAAAAAAAAAAAAGGCACAATCCTGTTTTCAGTCATGGCACCAATGATGGGAACAAATGCCATTCAAGTTGAAAAGGAGGACGCTTCTCTCCAGCCTTTGGTGTCTGTTTCTGTCCTGTCCTGATGTGTCTTGGTGTCCACCAGACTCTGTGGTGCCATTTGTCTATATACCACATCCACATTCCCAGTCACCTCCTCCTCTCTGTGTCCACTTTCCAGTTTATAGAGCAGAATTTATGTCCTTTTATCCACAAAACAGAGACCAAGCCCTTACACTTAACTCTTTTTTCCTTATGCTTATTTTGATAACATTTTGCAGATTTTATTTATTGGGCAGTACTCAGTACAGACTTAGGATACTGCTACTAAATTGCCAGATCATCACATTTGATTTACTGAACGAGTACTGTTTATTGAGATGAACGTATGGCTTTATGTTTTTTCTAGTGTGTTTGGGCATATTTCTTAATACGAAGTATCTCAACTTTCACCATGTGACCTCACCCTATTTTGCTGCTGTTATATGTTGCATGAAGCATGACCAAATCCTCATCGATAACTTTTTTTGAAAAAAGTTTTTAGGTTAATATTTTTGGTGTAGCTTTTCAATAATGTGTTCTCTAAGGAAGTATTGTTGAAAACATACTATTGAGATGCTTACTTGTTCATCTTCTCAAAAGTTGTTTTTCTCTGTGATTGTAATCACTGTCACACGTTTGTGTTTGTAATTGTGTGCGAGAGTGTGTGTTTTGTGTGTGTGTGTGTGTGTGTTTATTTGTCTGTAACTCCTTCCAAAGTCAGTTTTTTTCTGTGATATTTTGAGTAGTTGTGTGAAAATAGAGGTGGCTTCCTGTCAGTTTGGTATTATTGATATGATCCAACTGCAAGAAGTTACTGCAACATTTTGCATCTTCAAAGGTCCACAGTGGTTGCACCTCTGCTGTTGGCTTTTGGCCTTTGAGTCCTTTTATCTTGTGGTGAAGGCATGTTGTGATGTAGGCATGACTTGTCCTAAAGTGTGCCAGAAAGTAACATGGCTTGCTCCCAGAACTAAATATCCAGCATTGTTCTGTCTAAATGAACTCTCTCTTCCCCATCTCATATGGATACTGTTTTTCTTATGTGCAAAATCTGTTTTAAAATGACATTTCTAAAATTATTGAGATGGATTCAGGATAAACAAGTCCTTGCCCCTATCATTGTTGGACCACAGTGGTGGTCTTTTGAGTATGACCAACTGGGAGCAATCTTCATTATGCTGTCTCTGTGTAAGTGAACTGGGCTCAAGTATATCGAAGCATGGAATGCACACTGTGAAAAGTGTGTGTGTCTAGTTGTGTGGGACTCCAGCAGCATATATTTTAATGCCCAGAAGAAGTGAAAAGTTCCAAAAAGGCAGTAAGATTTGAGATTTGGGGTTTCTGTAGGCTGTGCCCCTAACACAGCCCATAAACCCCTCAGTTGTACTCCCTGAGAGGGGAAACAATAAGTTCCAACAAAGTTCCATCCAAATAGAAATAGTATATGACCTTGTGTAGTCTAAGAGCCACTTTCAGTGGCATGATTCCTCTGGGCGCAACACGAACTGAAGCCCTAGATGGTTCTTATTCTCTCACTGTAGTTAATGAAGTCCCATTAGCTTGCTAGACACAGATATAATTACCATGTTATCAAGTACAAACTACGTTCTCATGTGAGTGATATTTTTGTAATTGCTCAGGGAATGGTACATTACACCTACTTGAAATCGAGTGGAGAGGAGAGATACATACCTTTCATATTTATCCATAATGGATAGAAGTTTTCTTTAAAAAAAACTATGTTTTAGTTGAATTACTAATCATCAGTTGTCTCTAAAAGCAGCAAACAAGTGAAGTTTATGATAATTGAAGAAGAAATAACTAGATGTTTCCCAGTTGTTATGTGTATGTAAGTGGTAGAGGAAGGGAGTAAGTCATTTTGCCCCATCAAACCTCAAATCTCCACCGTGACCAAAATTCAGATACACAGGGAAATGCATCACAGCTTGAGACCTGGAACCCCTCCTGGAAGAACCTGACAGTGCCATGTCCCTGGTGGACAGAGCCCTGCGGGCCAGGTTCACGTGAATGTGTTTTATGTTTAGGAACACGTATTTCAGTTCAAAGCAAGTGGCGTTTTCATTATTGAAATCAATTGCTCCAACTCCCCAAGCGGCTAGCTGTTTATATATTTGTGTATTTACACATTTATACTTAATGTCTCTGGGATATTGTTGGCTCATTTGCCACCCCCCTAGAAGAGGTGTGGTTGCTTCTTTGTTAGGCCTGACTGATAAGAACTATAGGTTAGTCTTTGAAAGAACAACTGTGATTGACTACCTTTGTCTTTACTAGAGAAAGAAAGGAACACTTTGGAACTGAGACCAATGACTCATGTTTTTCACTCATTCCACAAATAGTTGAAAAGTGCCTATTACATGCAGGGCTCTCAGCTGGCTACTATGATAAAGTTATCTATAAAAAGTAAATGAAATATGATCATGCTTTATATTCCTTTACTCAAGTATGAGTATATATTTGCTCTCTATAGTGGGCAAGGAGTCAAAGAATAAGCCTAGATACAAAACTAAAGGAAAAAAAAAGAAAGAGAGAAAGAGAGCGCGAGTAAGAATCCTTGGGGGAAGGGACCCCACCAGCCCTTTGCCTCTGGCTGTCATTGAATGTTTTCAGTTGAAATTAACAAGGTCATAAAAGAAAGAGGATAATTTATAGATCGCTTGAAATGAGAGAAAGTCCACCTCTGCCAAGAAGATGTCCCTATTGGAATTCTGCTAATTGATATATGGACTTTTTTCTAAGAGATTTTCTTGATTCTTCACGTGACACGTCTTGATGTTTATCTCTGATAAGCTAGTGAAATAGACAAAGTTGGAGCCAGAGGCCGATTTAAAGTGATACACAGGGAGGGAGACTTTTGGAAGTCACAAGAACAAAGAGACCTAACACTGGGTATTTTAAGAGATGTAGAATCTTTGTAAAGATTTACATATTCCCATTAGGAGGTCAATAACATATCCTAAGGATAGTAGGTACTTTTTAGAAAAATGATTACTTCTGTCTAGTATTCTTATCTTTTCATATTTTCAAGAAGAGGAAGGTTACTATTTTATTTAAACTTTCTACATTTGGAATGCATATTGAAGACTTAATGTCTAAAATATCAAAAAGAGTAATATATTTCCTTAAAGAGTCTTTAAAACTTTGTATCCTTACACAGAGTGTATTATATGCAGTGGTCCCCTGCAATAAGACACATGTGTTTCTTTACCAAACCCTTAACTATATGAGTGGAATCCAGCATAATGAGCATCTTTATGTATCTAGATTTCTTAACTTCATTATTCTCAAGAGCTGGGCTCACTCTTTTCATTGCCACCCAGAAGACTATCTTAGCCTGATCTGAATTGAATAGCTGCAAATGATACAGCCTCACACCTCAAGTGGAGGCGGCTTAAAGCCTTTCATCCCTGTCTAAGTGAGAACAAGAGAACATCCTAGACTCGTGTTATCAGTGCTGTACTAGGAGATGCTTTCAGTGCTTTACACCAGCGGTCCCCAACCTTTTTGCCACCAGGAACTGGTGTTCCTATGAGATGATCTGAGGTGGAGCTGAGGCAGTGATGCTAGGTAGCACTGAGGAGCTGCTGCAAATACAGACGAAGTTCCTTTCACTCACCTGCCACTCACCTCCTCCTGTGCGGCCCAGTTTCTAACAGGCCAATGACTGGTACCTGTTCACTGCCCAGGGGTTGAGGACTCTTGCCTTACACAATTAGCCATAAGGTTTAAGGAACATAGAAGTACTCCACTGTGCAGCTAAAAGCCAGTCCACATTAGCCCATCTCCAGATATAGTATAGGAATAAAATGTTACACATACTGTCTTCAGTAAAAAGGTCTTTCAATACCAACAGAGTGTCTCTTGGTTAGTTTCTTAGCACCAAGGGCAAGATGGAGAACTGATGCTGTGAGAGATTACTTACCTTTCATGTAGTCGTTGTAATTACCCTGCTTACTATTAATAGTGACCATGTATTAAGCATCTGCTATGGAGAGGTCACTCAGCACACAGTATACACTTTAATTCTCTCAGCAATACTGAGCCATAGTGGCATCCACATGCCCACGTCCAGGACCTGAACCCTCAGGCCTGACATCTGCTTGCTTAACCATCAGCAGCAAAACTGTGATTTGAACACAAATCTGCCTTATACCAGTGCCCAAATCTTTCCTCTCCACCATACTAACTTGACTGAAGGAAGCTCGAGGGCTGTAATAAATTTTCTTAACCTGCAGTCTCTGGAGTGACAATCTCAAATTTTCATGGTAGGCCAATTCTTGTTCACTGTTGATAAAGAACAGAGGAAATTAAAAGAGACTTTTCATTGATGGGAACCTCGCTATCACCACCATGACACAGTGGGATCGATCATTGGAGTGCAATTAATGAAGCATATAATGTAAAAAAGGGAAACGGGTTCTGTGTGAGGCTTGTTTTGTGCATATATGTCACCAAGACATTGATGAGTGTCAAATTTCCTCTTTTGAATTACGTTGTTGAAATCATGATAGGATTTTTTTTTCACTCAGAAGCTTTTTCTTACACTCTTATGTGAATACATGTCAACATGTAGAATTTTTCAACTTTAACATTAAATTAGCTCTTTTAGACTCCAGCAGTACCGGGAACTTTTTGGAATTTTTTGTTATGTTCTTGTCCATTATTCTGAAGTGCATAGTTCTTTACCCTGTAACTTCATCTCATTATGGTCAGGATGTTTTATTAGAAGCCCTGCGTTCCATTTCATGGGGCCAGCTAAGGAAAATAAGACAATCCACTTAAAACGAAATACCCTTTTTGCTTTTTTTGCAATAATGAATGATAAAAGGAACAATAACCACTAGGCATTGAGACTTCTGTTCATTATCTCACTTAATCTTCTGAAGAAAGACTAGGATTATTATCATCCCCATCTTGTAGGTGAGAAAAATGAGTTCCAAGGAGGTTTAGTAACTTGCCCAAAGTCAGACAACTACTAAATGGCAGTGCTGGAATTTGGACTCAATTTCTGCTTGCAGAGCCAGAGTATACCAGCAATATCTTGAAGGAAGCGGGTAAGAAAGTGTGCAAAATCCAGATTGCTGCCTTTCTAAAACATTGCATTTAAATGTCTTTGAAAAAGGAATCCGTCTTAATCGTAAGCTCTCACTCTT
>NW_006438113.1:8278804-8297035 GCF_000325575.1 Pteropus alecto
TCCTCATGATTAAAAAGTCAGAGGGTTGTTAGACGAACGTGAAGAGTTGGCGGAGGATGGTTCAGAGGTGCCTGTACAGTGCTGCTGCCGTCTGCAAGCTGTGCTATTAGTGTGGCCTGCTGCTCATTGTTGCTTGTAGTTCTAAGGCAGAACAGTCAAATCTTCATGGACTCTTGCTATTATTTAGTGTCGATAATAACAGTGACACAGGATTGGTTTCATTCTGTCAGGTCTTGTTATGGGTAATAGTGGATGTTCTTGTGACCACAAACAATTATTTTGCAATAATGATCTACTTATTTCTTGCAACAGAACAAAAGTTCACCTGGGTCCTTCCTGTATTGCTACAGACACATCATTCTGTTGGCTGCAGTACTTTTCAAGAATGACTTTACCAGCAGAAAAGGATTATATGTTAATCACCATCCTCCATTTTGATTGTTTTAGACAGTTAAGGACTTCCTTTAGCCTAATTCCAAACATCTATTACATTAAACACCCCCTTTTCAGATCAAAGACTCCATCTGTTATAACTGTTGCTGCATTTAGAGTCCCTAAACACTGTATTCATTCAGCCCAAAGCCTTGTCTCAGTCTCTGTGCAAGACATTCCTGTATTCTGCTTTTGATCTGCAGAAAATTGAACTTGTTTGTTTCATCCATTTATTGGATTAGGATACATTTATCACTTCTGTCAGTCCAAACACAACTTGGTCAGCTAATCTAGTTACCCAACTTTGAAATAGGACAGTGTGTATTTAGGTTCATACCTTCCTGCAGGCAAAGTTTTTTTAGTGCTAATTTGCATTTGTTTTCTAATTACAGTTTGCCCCAATCAGGATGTACTAGACATGCACCTTATTCAAACACGTCCATAACATTTTTGTAAACAGCAGACTGGAATAATTAAGTATTTCCAATCTCTGGCATTTTTCTTTTTCACTTTTCTAGTAGACCTAATTCTTTCTACATAGCTTGCACATGGAATCTACTTCCGTGTCCTTATTAATGTCATGCAGATGTTCTGTTTGCTCCTACATTGGTTATGGGTGTTTTGTACCATTCCCTGCAGCGAAATGTGGTGTGTACACATGTATGTTTCTGTATGCATATAGGGGACCCATTAATGCTCTGTCATCTAACAGAAAAATGATGTAGCAATAGCTTTATTAGACTAATGACACTCAATGTTGACCGTCAACAGCAGTTTACAAAGGGGTACATTATTAGGAACTTTGCTTCAAATCAGAAGCCTGTGATGGCAACCCCATTATACAAACCCAGTCCTAAAACCTAGAGTTGCTTTCATTTCTGCAATCGGGAAGATGCCAGCCTGGGAACTGAGCATCTGAGCTTTATGATGGCATTATCCAATTAAATGTGTGAGAAAGTAGACATCAGGCTCTAGACAAAATTTTTAAGGAAAGCATTAGACTAGTGGGCCCCCTATACAATTAACAGTATGGCATAGCCTTTAAGGTTTTACTCAGAACGTGGCCTCACAAATGTGTCTTCTTTGTTTGTTTTTGTTCACTGAGCAGTATATTAATTAATCCTGGAAACCACCTTAAGATCCAAGAAGGTACTTTAGGATTTTTCATCGCAAGTGATGCCAAAGAAGTTAAAAGGTAAGAGTTTATTTTCATCTGCCTTCCTTTCTATTCCAGCCATAGATATCTTGATCCAATGAAGTGGGCCATACGTACAAGGCCCTAACCCCAAAACTTCTTAACTTGTCTAATGGGCATCAAATGAAGCCAAGTCTTAGGAAAAAGAGATCGTGCTATCATCACATGCTTCCATGCACCCCTCTTCACGTAATCAATTCCACATCTTCGAATTAGAATAATAACATTTTAGAACTAGGAGGGTCTACTTACCTGTTCATTCATTTCCCAAGGGAAGAAACTGAGTTCCAGAGAACTGAAGTGGTTGTTCAAGGTAGTCCTGATGCTTGATCACCCAGAACAACATAACATAGGACAACTGGTTCTTTGTCTAGTATTCTTCACTTAATATTATCCGGGATAATTTATCGGGAATTATCAGTTTTTTACTTTGAGTGTCAAACGGAATCTCAGAAGGTTTGCGTTAATTTCAGATGAAATACTTAACTGGCTATATTTCTATCTGTGGCCTTCTTGGTAGGTAGCTGAAGTTGTCAGCTTCGATTCTCAAGCCTCTGTAGGTACAGCCCAGAATTTCATTGGCCTCAATGGTTTATGACACTTTTATTAACATCTTTAAACCTGTTTAAGCAGCCTAGGAAATCATAGAGCTCTTTGTAAAGCACCATGGAATATTGTTATATTTGATACCATCCTGTGAACTAGGAAAAACTTACTAGCAGAAAATGTGATTCAAAAGATCAGGTCACTCAGCTCAACAATAACATTATATAAACTATTTTAAATAAATTATTAATTGTGGATGTCTGTAATTATTTATTTGAGCCTGTTGTCTTCATTTCCATGAATTTCTACTCAAAGCCAGGCCTGTACTAGATGTACTACACTCTTTATTGCTATTCCTCAAAATAACTTTGTAAGATAAGTCTTCTAAAACTCTCAGGGCTTTGGTTTTGTCATCTGTAAAATTGAGATAAATGATTTGTCCCGGCCACACAGCACATAAGCAAGTGGCAGAGCCCAGAACGGAGGCTGTCTTTTCTTTTCTAAAATCTGCACTTTCTATCGAATTTAATAATACTCGCGAATTCTTATGTAGAGTTTAACATGTGCCTGTTCTGATACCAAGTACCAGGTATTGATAAACTCATTTAATCCTCTCAACAACCTTATGAGATGGTAGCATTATTATATTCATTTTACATATGAGGATACTCAGCACATAAGTAAATTGGTTAACTAACTTGCCCAGAGCCAAACTGCTAGGATTAGTAAAGCCAGGATTTAAAACCAGAAAGCCTGAGTCTAGAGCTTACATTCTTAATTATTTGATAAGAGGCAAGCCTGACACTATGAGCACAGAACTATGATATTTGACAACTGATGCTTATTATTTTCTTCCTTGTGACCACTCTTGCAAACTAGTCATACCAGTCATAAAAGCTCTCAGGAAAAAAATGGATGAAGAAGCCAAAAAAGAAATCCTTAAAAACTGAGCTACTAATGACTTAAATTTACTTTTGCCAATTGGGAAAGGATGGCCATTATTCAGGTGTGGGAGAGGAAAACCTCCTTATCTAGTTCATGGATTCTCACTGTTCTTTAGGACTGCCCCAAGAACTGGGTTTCCTTGAGAGAGGAGAGTCGGGGAGAATGGGACTGAAGCCTCCCAGGTCTTCTAGAAGGGGAGATTGTACTCACGTTCAGACTGAGACATAAAAGTTGGAAGCAGCAACTCAGCACCACAAACACAGGGCTGGGGAGCACAGCGGCACCATAGATCACGTGTACCTCCCACATAGCCAATATAACATGAAGCTCCCATTTGTGTAATTCTATTTCCTATTGCATCTCTCACTAATGAATGTCACAAATACCAGGCAGTCTAAAAAACAAATTACCTCCTGTATTAGGGAGTGCAATATGTCTCATTTCAGTGCTTTATGGTATTCACAAATACATGCTGACACAATCAGCTACAACACCAGCCTGTAATTTTCTGTGGTGTGTGATGTGTCAGAGCAAATGCTGTCAGTTAGGGGATTTCAAATAGATGAAGACTGCAGAAAACCACAGAAAGGACATTGGAGATTTGAATGAAACTAAACAAGTTTTGTAAAAATGGAAAAGTAGATCACGATGCTCTAGTATTGAGTTTGCACTGTCTGCTGCAAAAAAAACAAAAAACAAAATAAGTTAATGAATTCTGGCTCACAGAAACTTTCAGATGCAGTGTTTTAGAAAAAAAAGAACAATGAAACCATCCAATTCCAGTCTTAACAAGATTTGGGGCCCTTGTCCTTTACTCATTGCCACTAAATATTTTGTTTTTTGAATAACCTTAACATAGTCTTTAATGGAAGAGTCACAAAAATGATGCCTCACAGACCTAGCTTACAGACACGATTCATTTGAGTTACAATTTAAAAAAATAAGTAGCTATCAAGATGAAGAAGTCCTAATCTTTTATATAAAAATCCTTATTACAGGTTTCTCCTGAAAAACTTGCAGATCCAGCATTACTGGGCAGCGTTCTCATACTCTTTCATTCATCCAATATCTGTAGGTCACTCACTTTCTACGACACTCTGTACTTGGTTCTAGGGAAACAGTGGTGAACAATGGCCACATTTTAGAGAGGAGAGAATTGTAGTTATGTTTATTCATGGTGCAAAGTATTAATGCATCCGAGTCATTGATTTAGATTGGGTATAAGTGAAGTTTGCTCGGAGGGAGTGACACTTGAGCAGAGATTGAAGTGATGGGAAAGAATCCATCATACAAATATCTGAAGGGAAAAGGAGACATGGTGGGAACAACTGTGTTGTGTTCAAGGAACCAAAGGAAAAAGAAGTGCCACTTGGGGGAGTAAAGTGGTGAGATGAGGTTAGAATGGCGAGGCTGGTCTCCAAATGACTTTATACGGAAGTTGCATTTGTTATAAAATGGAGTCATGGATGGCTTTAAGCTTGGTATGATGTAGTCTGATTTATGTTATTAAAAGGCCTTTCCACCTGCAGGGTAGAGAACAGGATGCAATGGAGCAGGAGGGGAGTTCAAGAGACTCAGAGACTACTGTGTAGATTAGGTGAGAGATGGTAGCTCGGTAAGTGGAGGTGAGCAGTGAGACTAATTCAGAATATATATTGGAGAGTTCATAGGACCCACCGATGAACTGGACATAAGAAGCGAGGGGAAAAAAGAGGAATCAAGAATGGAGCTTTAATTAGGGCCTTATGCAATTGGGATGTGAAAATGGGAGGAGGAGTAAGTTTGGAGTGGTAAGGCATTAAGAACTCAAACTGGGCGTGTTAAGTAGGAGATATGTACTAAACATACACATGGAGATGTCATAAAGGCAATTGGACCTAAGATTCTGGAGTTCTGGGGAAAGGTGGTTGTTGGAGGTATAAATTTGGGTGCTATGTCAGTAAGGGTCCCAGCAAGAAACAAATGACACTCTTAAATGGGAAAAAGGAGGAAAAATTTATGAAGAGAATCTATAAAATTGTGGACAGAGAGTTAAGGAAAACCTACAAGGAATGGGCAAGGCATCCCAGAGCCAGCAACAGAAGGGAGCCACTCTCAGCCCTAGATTTGGAGAGTAAAAGGGAAGGAGGGCTGTCAGAACCAGACAGTGAGGTTGTGGTGTACAAAAGGCTGCCTCGCAGGATCTGTGTCCTTCCATAGAGAAACGTTGCTATTTTATGACCTGGCAGGGAAGAACTTGTCTCTTCTCACTATCCAGCCTCCTACTGGCTTCCTCCATTGACCAAACTCGATGAGAAACCAGAGGATAAGAGATCCTAAAGGTCTTCCTTGCAGGATGCTGATCTAGTCTTGATGATGTATGTGGCAAGGTCACCAGCAGAAGGCTGCTTGAGGAAGGTGTAGGAGAGGAAGTGGAGAGGAGAGCAGAGAGGGTCAAGGCGAGAGGTGGAGTTATGGGATAGATCCTGGTAATATTAAAAGGCCCCTGGAATCCACAACCATGGATTTAAAGTGAGATCAGGCAGCATAGTTGTGTTTTAGCTCAGGTGCAGGTCTGCAGTAAGATGGGGGCTTTGCCAGGTGAGCATGAGAGAGGCAGAGGTGGGTGGGGAAGAGAATGGTGCCTGCAAAGAAGTGCCACGAGGCAAAAATCCACTGGAGCATAGATGCTCTGCCCTCTCCAGTTGGGGGATGTGTCTCCAGGTCACCATAGACTGCCATCCTCACCCTGTCTCACTTATTAACTTTACCTGTCTGGCCCCTGTGGGTATTTCACTTCTCAAATCTAACTTTAATTCATGAAGTAATCACACTTTATCTTTTCAACGGTCTATTCAGACTCATATCATTTCATCATCATTCAGTAGAGATGTGTTTAAGACTTTGAACTCTGGAACTAGACCGAGTGGATTTGAATCCTGGCTCTGCCACTCAGTTGTGACCTTGGGCAGGTCGCTTAAACTTCTCTGTCCTTCAATTTCCTTATTGTAAAACAGATAATCACTATACCTCCTTCAAAGAATTGTTTGAAGTTCAAATACTTTAATACTTATAAAATCCTTAGAACAGCTCTTGGCCTATCGTTTGTGCTCTATAAATATTAGCTATTATTAATATGTGTAGTAACATCAAATAGGGAAGAAAATGGTCAAAGGAAGTGGAAGCGAAATTGCTTTCTTCTTTCCTGCCCTTCCCCTTTCAAAGCAGTTTGTCATTGATTGATTTGTTAGCCACATTGCCACTGAGGGCAAACAATCAGCTACCTTTTTCTTTTCTTTTTTTTTCTTTTCTTTTTTCTTTTTTTTTTGGCAACATAGATGAAAATTGACATTTAAAGAAATAGTGGATGAGCTGCTAGGGTGAAAAGAGCATTGGGCTTGCATCTAGAAGTCTTGGGGCTGGCCAAGTTCCAGCACAGGATGACGCTGGGCCAGTCATGACAACCTCTTCCATTTACAGATGAGAACACTGAGTCCCAGAGACTGTGGCTGCAAGGTCTCAGATCTCTTCCAGATTCAAAAGTCTCAACAGTGGTTTCCAACTGGTGCCAATCATAAATGCAAGTCCTATGAAAAACAAAAAGGAACCTAGGAAGAAAACAGTCAAGAATTGTGTTTATTTCTTTCTAGCCCTGGCCAAGAAAAGACCACTTTTATCCGTGGCATTCAGTTTTGTGTCAGGAGTGGTGAGGTGTTGAGCCAGGGATTTGGTTAGTCCCTATACCCAGAAGGTTTAAGGTCATTCCGGTGAGTTTTATCACCTCCCCAGTACTGAAAGGACATAGGCCTCCTGTGCTGTTCTTCTAGGCCCCGTGCACTTTAAATAGTGGTTGAATGATCTTATTTCGTCTCATCTAGAATGTCTGTGACATGGCCAAGGCATTTCATCATCACATATTGACACTCGAGTCAGATGAGGGGGTTTTCCTGTTCACTGCTTCATCTGAGTCTCCTTCTACCGATCCCAACCCTAAAATACCCTCTGCCCACCCCATTCTGGTTGTCAGCTGAGCTGTGCTGCATCGTGAGAAGAAAACCTTCGTTTGTTGCATGTTCTTAAGGCTGGAGAGTATGGAAGTTGGTCCAGCCAATTTTGGAGTAAATATGGGCTATGGAATCTCAAAAGGAATTTGACAAGGGAACCCTCTGATTCATTACTTTTTGCTTTCCCTCTCTACTGTCTTCTTCAACCCCTCTCACTTGGGCTGAAAAGAAAAAGATGCTTTCAAAGTGACAAGGTGAATATTTTTATTAGACGAGGAACATCATCCTTATGCCCCTTTAATAACCAGACTGAGGATTTTGGAGATGTATGTGACTTCCCCACCATGGGCCCGGGGACGGTTGCCCACATGTTCTAAAGAGCAGCAGCGAATGCCATTCTCAAAAATGAGAGACGAATGAGCAGACAGTGTCATATTGGCACCCTTTCCCCCCGTTCCTTTTCAAATGAAAGTTTATTAAAAGAAGGACTAACTCAAATCGCAGAGACCTGTGTTTGAAATAAACGGTCTTGCAACAAACATTTCCGTCTATAAACGTCTAAACCTTTCAAAAGATTAAAGGAAATTAGTGCTGGCGTGTTTCATTAATTTGGCACCACAGTGGAGGAAATGTGGTACTCATTTCATTTGGGTGGATTATGAAATGTGTCAGTTTTTCCATTCTCTTTCTCCAGGGCATTTTTTTACTGCAAGGCCTGTCATGATGACATCACAGATCCCAAAAGAATAAAAAAATGCGGCTGCAAACGGCGTAAGTAATGTTTCTTTCCCCCTTCCCTCCCTCCCTTTCCTTTTCCCCAAATTCATTTCCTTTCTCCTTTTCCTATTAAAGAAACAGTAAACATCAAGAGTTTTCTTGAAAATGTTTATGTTTCACCCAACAGTTTAAAGAGACATGAAATCAATACCTACCCTCACTTAATTAGAGCAGAATTTGAAAAATCACCACCATCAACACCTAGGAGTAAACCTAGCGCTAGTGCCTAACCCTGCGTCTTGTCTCTAAAGGGTGCCTGGGTAGAAGTGTCCAGTCGAACGCAGTAAGTACGGTATGTGAAACAGAGGACAGCTGGGGCCGTGGAGGAGGAAGTGATTTTACACAGTGATTTCCAGTAGATGGGAGGCTGCCAGGTGTGAAGACGGCTGTACTGGGGCAGAGAGGTAATTGAGTCTGAGGACTCGGTCTCTTAAATGGGAGCTGACTCTCTTTCCATTTGAGATCGCCGCAGGCTTCGGTAGCAAAGGCCATAGCTTGCGATCGCAAAGGCCATAGCTTAGACCGGCCCGAGAAAAGAACTTGGCCATCACCAATGGACTTCATTTGTCATTGCCCCAGTGACCCTCCTCAGACATCATTGCTCTTTGAGGTAGACTAGATTGGGTTCAATAGCTTCTGGCATATCCTGTCTCAAACCCCACCCAGAGCAGCTTGCCAATGGGGCCTCTTGAGAAAGATCTGGGGAGTCAGGAATATTGGATTGTGAGCTCTTGGGAAACCAGAACTTAAAGTGAGCTTGGCCTTGAGAAGGCCATGCTTTCGCAGTGATCATGTTGCATTACCTAATAAAAATTGTTCATAACCCTAGGGAAAACGGTAATAATGACACCTCCCTTCCTATGGCGATTTAGTGTTTTTAAAGCTCCTTATGATCATTATTTCCTTTGATCCTTACCATAATAACATCCCCTGCAAAATTGGCAGGGGATGTTATTAATCCCATTTTACAAAAAGAAGAAACTAAGGCTGCAAGTTTAGTGAGAGGAGGAGATCGCTGAGAGTCATACGGACCCAACAGACAGGGTTCAGGCTCAACCCGGAGGCCTTTTCGATGCTGTACCCTAATCCTGTTTTCAGGAGAAAGGTCAAAGTGGGTGACGTGGTTCTGATGAGTAAGAACAGAGTTTTAAAAGATCATTCCATGGGATGCTTTTTCACAAGCAGAAAGCAGTCGAGCACTATTCCTGGGTTATGCCCACTGAAGCAAGGGCTTTATTCACCGCCCTCCTAAAGAGGGCACAGTAAATGTAAAACCAGTCAGACATAAGCATTGTTGTGCTGGATCATGGAGAAGACACTCGAACTCTTGGGCAAATATTCGTAAGGAACACGCCTGGTCTAGAGCAGTTTCTGTAAAACTCCTCTCAGGCTGCTTCCCAATTTGGGGTAGCTTGGGTCCACTGTGTTGTTCCCCCTTATCCACTGACTTAACACACAGGGCTCCCTCCTTTCAACTCTGACTCCTCACCAAGATAGATAGTTATTGAAATCTCAGAACAACGGCCTCTAACTTCTTAGGGCCCAAGAAATCTCTGATTCTGACAATCTACCAGGAAGAGTGTCTTAGGATGTGAAAGGCGCAGAATAAATCCTCGTCCAATCCCTCCAATTCCAGGACTCAAAAGGCCCTTTTCACCACGTGGTCCACCCAGGCCCGCTTAGTTGGTTGTGAGCACAAAGCACAGCTCAGCTGACCAGGCATCTTCTGGATCAGGATTATTTCCTTCAGAAGGAACACACCATCCCTAGGTGGAAGTATACAAGAGAGAATAACAAATGCAAGAGGCTGAACTCCTTTGTAAGGAAACTCTCTGAGTGGTAGGGATGGGAAACTCAGGAGAGCCTTGAGGCCAATAATCCATGACAGGATATTTCCCAGAAAACCTGGTTCCATGAGGGTTTTAGGGAAATTCACTTATTGATTAATCATTCACACAGTGTTTTGAGTACCTTCTTTGTGCAAGGCACTATTCTTGGTGCTAGGGATGGATTGGTGAACAAAATAAAGTTCCTGGCCCCCTGAAGCCTCACTCTGGTGAAGGAAAACAGAGAGTGATCACAGAAACAATGAAATACATGCAGATAGAGACAAGTGTTGTGAAGAGCTTGGTGGAACCTCTTAGAGATGCCGTTTTACCTAGAAAGATCTGGAAGACCTCCCTTGGGAGGTGCTATTGATGCCGAGACCCAGTCCAGGAAGGCAGAAGAGCAAGGGCAAAGGCCAAAAGGCCAGAATAAATGTGTAGTGTTTGAGGGAAGGAAGGAAGGCCAGTGGGGCTGGGGGATTGGGAAGAGAGTGTGGTACAAGGCGAGATCAGAGAGGAAGGCAGGAGCCATAGTTAAGAAACTTGGGCTTTAGTTTTATAATAAATATAGCCATCGAAAGATCCTAAGCAAGGAAATGATATCATTGGTTCCTATTTTAAATGATCTCCCAGGTGACAGGACAAAGAGTAGACTCTAGAGAGACAAGAGCAGAATGGAAGCATGAAGAGAAAGCTGCTCTGACTCCCACTCTGATACTGGGACATCCCTCATAGGGCCTGTAGTGGAACCCGGCAGATGGTTTTTCAGTCCCTAGAAATGAGGATTCAGCCTCTAGGACGTTTTGCCATCTTGGTTCCAAGCAAGCAAACAGCAACGAGCATTAACATCATCCTGGAGGGAGAGGCACATAATTGTTTGCAATAATTTTATTCTCTTCATTTCCCTTAAAGTTGGTTCAGCTAGTAAAGCGTATGATCTCTCATCATGCACAGCACATTTTGCTGCAAAAGGACTGCCTCTTCAAAGCCAAGCCAGTGTGACAAGGGTCTCATTCCCTTCTCTCTGAACGCCCCTGCCACCTTGGGCCCCTCTTCTCATAGAGACCGTCAGCTGTGAGGTTAATGTTTGATAACAATCAGAATCACCCAAATATTTTTTTTTCCTAATTAAAAACCATAGCAGCCCATGTTACAGAGAGCAGGAGGCCGATGCGTATGTGTAAGGGGTGGTTAGAATAAAATCAGTTATTAAACAAGAGGCATACCAGGCAAATTAGGAAATTGGGGAAGATAGGGTTTTGGTTGCAAAGAAACTTTCCGTAGAAGGAGCTAGAATTCTTCATAATGTCTTGGAGGGTTCCTGTCCCTTTCAGTACATGGTGCTTGGTGCCCTAAGCTGGAGAGGGCAGCTGACCCACACAGTTATTTGTCCAGAGCTGTTAGGCCAGGTATTAGTAATTCACGTGGAATGACACATCTCCGTGAGGGCAGAGCTGGTGACAGCCACTGGTTTATTCACAGCTGCCTAACCCTCCTCTTCCAACCTAGCTCTTCCCCGTCCAACCCCACCCCCACCTCCCCATTCACTGCCATTCAATAACCTTAAAGGTTTCATGTCATACTACCTGGAGAAATATCGAGTGTGGACATTCCATTCCTGGAAGTTCTATGGTAGTATAGTTTAACTTTTGCATTTCTTTCCATTTCTTCGTAGCTCTCCATCAAGGAAGAGAGTCAAATTCAGCCGCCTGGCCAAGGAGCAAGCTCTCAGAATCTATTTACCTCTTTTCTTTTTTCGTATAACAAACCTGGTCTAATGATTTACATTTTTTCTCCCAGCCTCTGAAGTTTGCCAAAGGGTGGACTCCTAGGGGACAAATCATGTCTAAATTGATGTGTTTGAAGGAATTTTCTTGAACTTCTAATCATTGACATATTTTTGATTTATTTTTTTTCTCTTTGCTGCCTTGGAATACGGCCCCTACTCTATTTTAACTGCACACTGGTAGTGATATATTGTGAGTAAACGGGTTCCCAGCAGCCCGGAGTCCAGTTCCCCCTGTCTTTCTCTAGAACAGATACTTCTTTTATTTTCTGTACAGTTTCAGTTTCTTTTTTTCTTTTGGTATTTATGTTGCATGTAGCGGTGACATCATGCCCCAACTCCCTCACCCAACTCAGTCTGCAGAGTAGCCTGGAGCTGGAGAACCCTGAGAGCAGGAATCCTTCTCTGTTCATCCACCCCTCCCCACAGCTTCTTGCCAGCTTCTGGTGCTGTCTTATTTTACCATTTGAAAATAAGACCTTGACAATAGTGTTTCTCTTGAAGGCCTTGTCTTGGGACCTTTAGGGGACACTGAATAGGCTGAGGTAATTACCACTATAGCTCCAGATGCCTCATCAGTCGGGGGTCATGGTCATGCTTGCCTTTAATCAATTATACTTGGTCTCCTTGGCTATTGAGCTTGAATTCCTATCTTGAAGGAAACACATATGCTACATATGTATTCCTGTGTTGTGGTATATATATGATACGTACCGGTACTTTATATGTAAAAATGTATATTTTACATATAAATGTAGAGGTAGTTTATAGAGAGAGTGGTATATTTATTACAATATATGTGCCTCTCTATATGAGAAAGTGCTTGCTGGAGATTAAATGGACACCCAGCTTCAGGACTGTTAAGTATCAAAACTGCCTCACTGGAGACAAGTACTTCAACAGTGGTAATTATTTACTACAGTCTATGAAGTTCCCTTGCTTTAAAATAAAGTTTCTCCTTCAATCAGTACCCTCTAGGACATACCCACTTCTTCTATGGGTCAGGCATCTTGGAAGGTCCATTTACTTAAGGTGGAAAAGATGGCTCGAGGAGCAGGTTCAGTTTCATTAATGAGCTATGTAGAAGTCTGAACAAGTAAATGTCAGTCTCTGAGCCACTAACGTACTCAAGGAGTAGGACCCCTGTCACCCAACAAGATGTGGCAGTTGAGGAGAAGCTTTTAGGCCAATATTTCTGTGTGTGGCTTAGAGCAATGCTGCTTTGAGTGGCACCACAGATGAGCATGGGGTCTTTACTCAGGTATATAAGACCACTGAAAACGAAATCCAACCTGCAAATCAGTGCAGTCCAACAGCCCTGGATGTTGGAGAAGATGTCTCAGCATTTGGTCCTCTCATATTCCTTTGCAGCAGAAGAGGCAAGTTGGCCATCTGCTTCTGGCTAGTCTTCAGAGTTTGAGGGTATAGAATGCGCAATGTATGAACAAAACAAAACAGTGACCTTTGATTCGATGCACAATTCTGCCAAAATTGACTCCGCAGAACACCTTCAAGGATGGCTTGAAGGCACGAGCCACTTTTATACCTGCAGAGCTGCCTACAGAATCTAATGATCCTTAAGAACCGGAGGGAAACCATGATGTCAATCAACAAACAACTCTAGTGCCAGATTCTTCTGCCTTCTCCAGCCGCAATATGGTGTTAAGAGCAGGATCAACTAGCGTGGAGTGCTCTGTGCTGCTGACATTAACTAGCTTTTTCTTCTGACTTTCCATACTGAGGAAAGCCACCTGGAAGATCTTTCTTCTTTCTCCAGAAGCTCATAGGAGTAATTTTGCTAAGTGAAGACATCATTTCTCATTTATAGGACTTGAAAGAATGCTCTCTGATTCCCAGTGTCACATCAAACAAATGCCTCAACCTTACACCTCGGTGAACTTTTTCTTCCGTGGATGTTTTTACCTGAAATTTTAGTTGCTGTGACCATATGAACACCTCTAGGGTTCAGGCTTTGCAATAATCATTCCTGCATTGGATTGATTTTAAACACAAGGTTACGATCTGAATAGGCTGAGGTAATTACCACTATATTCAATTCAATTCAAGTTACTATGAATTGAATGGCAGATTTTTTTCTTCCCCACCAGTCTTCCCTTGAATTGCTCCATTTGAAACCTAAACTATTTTCTCCCCAGCAGTTGGAAAACTCCACCTGAGCCTCTCAGTCCAGCACTGCTTCTCCTGCCCCTTCCAGTCCACCCTGGAAATTAAGATTCTGCAATTGGAAATTGGCTGACAATTTGGTTGCTGATGCGGGAGGCAGATGGTGCTGAGAACAGGATAGAGTCCAACTCCCTCTTCCATTCCAGACTTGGCTCGGAAGGGCCAACCAGCAGAGAACCTGAGTTTGACAGCTGATTGTCAGTTTGATGCAAGGAAAGAGCAGTAATAAACTACATCGGCAGTAGCCACTTCTCCACAGGTTTCCTTTCTCATGATCATGACCTTTGGATATATAGGAAAAGTTGTCCAAGAGTATGTCTGAGAAATCTTCCAGTTTTAAACACTTAAGAGTAAACACATACCTTTGATGATGTCCATTAGAGAAATACTTTTATGCTGTCTCTGTAAGTAGCATTAGGAAGTCATAATGGAAATAGTAGATTAATATTCTCTTCATTGTGGTGAAGGAAAGCACATAAAAGCTGTTTTTTTTCCCCCAAATTGTAAAACTGGTAGGACAGAGTTCTTAGGAGGAAGGTGAGACCCAGGGTCTAATTCTTGGCAACCACATAACCTCTTTGAATCTGTGGCACCAGTCCAAGAACAAGAACCTTATGATGTGGGCCAAAGGGAAAACTGAGTCCCCAGAGGCTTATATTTCAGCTTTCCCAGAGTTAAGCTGGCCTATGGGGGAAATTAATTGAGCATAAATTCCAAGAGCCCTAACGTGGAATGACAAGTAGCCACAGTATGTACACCTACCAGAGACACCCTCTTGACTGTTCTGTGTCTCAGGAAGCTGCAGCAGGGCTTTGAGGAGACCAAGCCAGTTGGTGCTGAAGTGGTCCCACTTTGCTGGCCATGGCTGCAGAGACAATGTGCTTGCAAGTTGCCAGTTTTGACCACTCTAGGACCATCTCCTAGGACCTCTCACCCCCTTGTCCCTGATGCCCCCTAAAAATCTGCTGTAGAGTGTGAGGAAATGACACCGCACACATGTCACTTCTTAGAGGCACGCAGGTTCCTCTTTTCTGCTCCCTTTTAGAGAAAGGCCCACTAGTTCAGGTGATCTGTTAACTAGCTGCTTTTTCATACAGATCCACTAGATGTCCTCATAGATCTACTTTGTATTACCATTGAAATCTTGGAGAAACTCCCTTTTCTGAGGATTGGGATTTGGGTAGAGAGCACTAGGTGACTATGTAATAAAGAAAATCAGCAAACACCAAAGGAGAGAGGGCACTTTATGTGACCAGGGAGTAGATATGAAATTTACTTCTGTTTTAAATAAATACTAGAACTTTCAGAGTTGCTCTTTGAAACCCAACCTTGGGAGTTTTAAATGGCACTCTGTTATCTGAAATTAACCTTATAACCTACATCAGCTCTCTAAAAGGAAACAATCACAGAGAAGTGGAAACAAAATACCAGTAGTTCCGAATATCCATGATTCACTAAAACTAAATGAAAGGATTAGGAAGCCAGAGAGCGAGAGTTCGGGGAGATGAGGAATAATATTTTCCAAATTAGGAGATCCACAACTTAATTTTGATGTAATTTTATTTTCCAAGTGGAGACCATAATTTTACACACAGTGTCCACATCTTCTGGAACAACTACCATCAGGGAGACAGATCCTCATCCGTTTTTAGTTAAAGAGCTTGCTCATGACTCGAATCATGGCCCAAAGGAAGCCTCTTCCTGCTGGGACACACATCCTTCAAGCCTGACGGATCACTCCACCCGATGAGAGTCATATGGGCCTTACCTTTTAAGAGAGTGGACCTGGAAGTATGTAGGTGAAGACACCTGACAGGGGGTCAATGAAAATGGACTCTTCCAGCAGTAGAGCAAAAGAGCCACCTTCCCAGTTGGTGGCACCTTGGTCTAGACATTGTAATTTACGAAGGTTTGTCAACGTGTGGGGCTCAATCATTTTTAACTGTTTCTGTCTTGTCTTTGAGCCTCTCATTGATCATTCTTGCTGATTTTGTGTGTGTGGTGGTGCTTGTTTGTCTTATGAGATTTCTATTTTGTATTTGGCGTGAGTGACGACTGGGAAGGAATGACGAGTAATAGCATGTTTTCTTTTTTATGCATATGCTGCTTTGGAATGTGATTGCTTATAATTAACATTTAATCTTCTTATAGCAAATGGTTTTTTGCTGCTTCGATTACCAGTTTCAGCCTGTTCCTGCATGCTAACAATACGAAATTTTAGAACAATGCATGGTCTCCAGAACAGCCAACAACAACAGTTGCACAGTCCCTGAGAGGCACTGGTTTGAAGTCGAGTTTCCTCCTGCAGTCTTATCAAGTAGGAGGTTTAAATCACCCATTATGATGGGCTTACCTCTGACGAATGGTTTCAAAAGCTATTCCACCCGTCTTCCCTCTCTTGTCCTCAGAGATGGGGTGTGTGTACACACACACACACACACACACGCACACTTTTTTTTGATAAATGTGTCAGATTCTATTATTGTATGTGAACCCAAAATGGCAGGATGAAAATGAAAACCAGGGACTGTTGCTAATGAGAAGCATAGCATTTCAGAGTTTGATGGGCTTCTCTTCTGCTACAGCATTTGATTAAAAAATTTTTTCAAAACAATCTATCTAGAGTGAAACAAAAAATCATCTTCGTTTTCCTCTTCTGTGTAAATAACAAATCAATATTTGCAGTAAAAGAATGAGGAAAGAAAAAAAACAAGCGCGTGTTCTCCAAGTTGCACACTCGATCTCGATGCATTTAAAATAACTTCATTTTCATGTCTTCAGCTGAAGACTTTTCCCTGTCTTGATTTCACCAGCTGCTCTTTGGAGGTATCTGGGCATTCACACCATGTCTTCTAAATTCTTCTAATTCAAATGCTGTAGTAGAACTTTTTCCCCCTGAAAAGCTAAGTTCAGGAATGATGTACCACACATCGAACAGGGCTGGGGCGGCATGATGGTGATCTGAACAACTGTCTAGCTGGGATGCTAAAAGAATATGTCACTAAAAATATGAGCCAAGTTTACAGGAATGGAGTTGCTGCTGAGGAGATCTCTCATTCATCTCCCCCAGTGCCTGTTCTTCACAACATAACGTTACCCCTGCTTGACAAATATACTGTATGGCAAGTCATAAAGGTCTTAGAACAGGACTTGACCCATTTGAGAGATTTAAACCCCTCTTCCTGGTGACTGTAACATTCAAAGAGGGCAAAACCACAGGTCGTATTTTAAAGTAAGAGTACAACCATTCTTTACAAAGAAAAAGAAAGGGGGGGAAATATGACTTTCAAAATGGAAGGTGTGGGCGCAGGGAATAACACCTCCCTTTAGTTCAGGTTACTATTTGGCCATGATACTTGGCATAAATATGAATTATTCTCCTCTCCCGTGAGAGGAGCAAGCCCGTTCAGGTTAAGTGATAAGCAAACATTTTTGCCTGTCGCAGCATCAGAATGAGATACAAAAAGCTTCTGGTTGTACTGAACTGTAAATTGGATTGCTGGTTAAGTGGAGGACATTGAGAACCACTGCAGCGATGTCCAGCAACATCCATAGGTTAGCGCTTGAGATGGGTCCCTGGGCCGTACAGAACCTTTGATACTAGCTTTGGAAGTGCTACCAATGCTGCATGCAAGTCTCAATATGATATTTTACATGGGGTTTCTTCTCTTCTTTCATTGTTTTGTAACTTTTAACCTATTTTGGCCAGTATTTTCTGTATAAGAAAAAAATATGATTAACCAATAGTCCAGCCGCTTTCTGAATTTTTGGTGGGTGGGGTACAATGCTCAGATTCTCTCGGCTTTAAGCAGAAAATACACCCATGAGTAGCTAAATGTGTTCCAATAGACCAACATCTCATATGCTTTGGGTGATTTTTTATTTTTGAACTGCCTTTAATGTCAAACATGCAGCGTTAGCCTTGAGTAGCTACATTTCTTATATGGACAGATTTGGATATTTGTTCTGTCAAGAGTAAATTTAAATTCCTGTAGGCATCATGTAAACTCACTCTGGGGAAGTTCAGCAGAGGCATCCTCAGATTCTATATTAACACGTAATCGTTTCACATCTAATTTGATGAAAGCTTGTCCTGGGCTCTGCCTAATGCCCAGAAATGGATGGAAATTAGAAAGCCTACATACTAGATATTTTCGCATTCTGCAAAAACCATTTATTGTACCAAGTAAGCAATTAATTGACTGGCTATGTGTATATTTTGTTCTCCTGTATTAATTGTGCCAGGGGAAAAATGTCGGTTGCATTTTTGCTGTCTATAATGTACTCTTCTTCTCATCCAAGAACCCAGTTATAATCAGCTATGCCCTTTTCCTGTAGTTTCCCACTTTACCTAGGAGAGAAAAATCATGCACAACAGCCTCGGGGGACGATAAAGGCAATTTATATTTTCACTGCTTTTTTGGATGTACAACCAAACCGTTACCAACAGTCACTCTGCATTTTTTTCTGGGTCAAGACTGTTAATGTGAGCTAAGACCTGTATTAAATCCTTCCAGCTCCCTTCCGGCCGCCTCGCTGTGTGTGACCTTGCCATTA
>NW_006438113.1:8297073-8310531 GCF_000325575.1 Pteropus alecto
TCTTCCTCTCCTCATCCAACCACATGGTTATAGCCAAGATGTCCATCTACAAGAGAATGAGACGGGCATGTTGTTTTGATTGCGGACGTTCTGAGCGTGACTGCTCGTGCATGTCAGGCCGTGTGCGTGGTAACATGGACACCCTTGGGAGAGCCTTCCCACTTTCTTCTGTCTCTGTTAATGATTGCTCCACCAGTTTCCGTGCCTGTAAGTTTAACCCCGACATACGCAGTTCTATGTCTGTGCTGTCTGTGCCCTCATCCCCGTCTTGTGTCGTGCCCTGTGGTGCTGTGTGTCAGTCGAGCTGATGTTTTCTTTCCACCGTGACCTCATATGTGGTGATATGTTGCCCCACTTGCCTGTGTCATTGTGTACGTGCTGAGGAAAGCCACCCTCCCCATTCTGTTAATTCGTGCTTCTCGTATTAGCGTGCAGGGCTGTGACGTTACAGACTAGTGAGATTCTCCTTCTCTCCTTTAAATAAATATAAATGGAAAGCAATGTGGCAGCAAATCAAATACTATATTGATTCAGAGATGTGTGGAAATATATATCTCGATATTTGGGGAAGGGTTAGACACTGGATTGGGTCAAAAGGAGGAAGGAAAAGGGCGTTGAGAGAACAAGCCAACTCTAGCATTAAGTAGTTTTAGTGAGCTTCGATAGTTTCCAGAATACAACAGGGTTTTGATGCGGGTGGATATTCTTTTTTTACTGTGTCTCTGTAATCTATATCTCATCCCTCCAGTGCCAGTTTGTGTCATATGTTCTGAAAAAGTGTGTCCTAAATCCACCAACTTATATAGACTAGTGAATTCTAGAGCTTCCCCGCAAAAAGGCGACTAATTCAAAGGATCATTCCATTAATATCTTTGATTTTTCCAAAATGCAGCCCCCTGTTTAAGTTACCTTGTAGCAATTGTGATTCCAGATAACAACAAAAGTAAGCCGTGAACTTCCATGAATTCCTTGAGTCTGTTGCGTGGTCCTTTGAAGTCAGTTTCTTTGTTACCCACAAGCTCAGAGATGCTAAAGAACCTGTGAAGGCCTTGCAGCTGATGGCTGGCAAAGCTGAGATATGCCAGATTCCTGAGACATCCCTCATCCTGTCTTCAGCATGGGCTTTGTTGGTGTTTTACCGACACAGTTTGTAGGTGATGTTGTTGAGAGCTCCAGTGTGTACACAGATATGCTGGGATGCGGGTCCTCATCTAAGGGCAGAAGAGGTTGCGGGTCTGTGTGAGGACTCGGCTGTCTTAAAGTGCAACTATAACCTTACTTTTACATTTTTGGTAACATGGGAGGTAGAAGACAATACTTCCTTCTGTGTTTCATCCCTTCCTCTTGAAAGCACCCAACACATTTATTGGTGACCATATTGCCATTCGTTCTCTCTCCTAAGTGTCCAGAGCTGGTTGACTTAAACTTTCACCAGCAGGGGTTCATTCATACTGGCAACAAGGATGAAGAAGAGCACTTCACTCTTCAGCATTTGCTCCCATGAAAAACTTGCTCGACTCACCTTTACCAGTGTTGAAGGTGATCCCTGTACAGTGACAGTGGATCCATAGAGGCTTCTAGGGCTGTAGGAGCCCTAACTCCACTGTGTGCAATAGAGTGGTGTGCCAGGCCAGGTGCTGGCGTTAGTACCTGCAGGTCAGGTCTGAAGCATGATCTGTGCATTGAGCTGTCTTAGTCATCTGGAAAAGTTAGATTTAGGACCAGAGAGTTATTCTCCCAGATTCATGATTCACTACCTCTCCAGAACAGTGCCAAGGGACAAGATTCATTTGTAAAAGTGATAGCTAATGGAGGTTGCATTGAGAGGGATTTGGGACTGTCTAAATCTTGTCTTGACATTGGCCTAAAAAAGAACTTTTAGAAAGAAGGCCTCCTTTAAAATCTTTCTTACAGATGCCACAGTATGGACTCTTACCTCTTTATTCTCATTGAAAGAGTTCTCTCTAATCATATGGCACTACCATATGGACTAAGACACACCACACAAAGAACTTGTGTGTCTGCGATGTGTGGAAAGATACCAGCTTCAGAGACAAGAGCAGGGGTGGCGAGGAGCACAGAGGGGTGAGCTACGGTGGCATGATTGGCCACATCGCTTTGACTGATTGTGGGGAATATAACATGAGCCACGAGGTTACCCTTCTGCATAAGGCACAACTTCTGTTTTCAGATAATTGCTAAGCTCTAAAACCTTGGCCAGAGATTCAGTAGAGAAAAGGAAGGAGCCACTTGGGCTCTAAACTAGGGCTTTGTGGTCATGCTTTGGCACTGGCCACCCATATCAATCAAGGCAAAATCTGTGTCCCCTGCATGAGGCCCGTGATACCCAGTGTGTATCATTTCCATTTTATCCAGGAGAAATCATGCTTGGAGGGATTTATCAGCTCTGCAATTTAATCTTAGTGTTGTAGGAGGCCAGGAGAAGAAATACTTAGGGTGGGATCGTCCTGTCCTCTCAGAAACATCCTGTGTATGTGATTGTTGTCCTTCCTACCCCTCCCAAATCAACCCCACCATGGAAAACATGGGGCTTTGAGCTGTGTGTTGAAGCCTTAACTGGTACTGACAGCTCAGGGGGGGTTTGCCTCCTCTGTTTCATCAATCTTTCTGCCGTCGTCACTCCGTCAAACAAAAGCAGATTTCATCTGTCCCTGTGTGAGACCACTCACCTTTGACCATTAATAATAAGTTAGAAAAATCCATTCCAATTTGAGCCCCTTCATGCACCCACATAAGCCCTTCTTCTCCAATTAAAAAAATGTCTGTCTCTATGCAGAATTCTACTGGCAGTACTCCAATGGCAATTCCTGGCCTTCCCTCGCGGTGGTGGGGTTGGGTGGTGCCCATTTGACAGAGCTGGTTGACTCAGAGAGCAGTGGTGAGAGTGGGCTTTTCATTAAATATGAGCAGATGTGAAATGTAGAGGGTTTGACAATTAGAAATGGCAGGAGAAGGGCCCTCGAATCAAAGTGAGGTCAGATGGGCGGATCAAATTACTTCTCTTACATTCTTTAGTTGTTCTGAAAATCATTTTGAATTAGTGTCAGCAGAGCCTGATGGGTTTTGCCCTTTGTCTTTTATGCTGGGGCTGTATTGTTTCCCAAGACACTCATTAAAGGTCATTATATTATTAGGGAGCTTGCTTTGGTCGCAGTTTCCCAGTTGAGCCAGTGTGCTTTGGAGACTGCCTAATTCGTTTCTCTCTCGCCTTTCGTCTCCCTCTTTACTATTTTTTTTTTTCTTTTTATAAAGGGAAAGATTTCCGTTTTGAAGGGACATTAAGTTGAAACACAAAGTCCCGTTATGTGTTTTCTGAAGTGGGAAGAGAAGTAGCCATTGCCCAGGGGAGCGGTAATATATTAAAAGTGTTCACACTGTTTTGGAAATCTGCCCTCTAATTGCGGGACCTGCCTGCTCAGCTTACCTGTTCGTGGGCGTGTGGCCTGTTTCCACCTTTTGGTTGTTGTTAAGTCACCTACTATTCCAACCTTTGTCTCCTTCCGTTGAACTCATGAGCGATGTAAGGCCAGTCTGTGCTGACAAATAGATCTACAGAGAAGGACTCCTTTGCAAAAGACTTAAAAAACTGTGTCAGAAAAATAAGTGACCAATAAGAGTGACCAATAAGATTCATCATAAGGCTATGCTATTTGGGGCAAGACTGAATTGTTCAATATAGGGTCGGCGTACACGGAGCATCATTGTCTGATTATTACGATGTTGTTCCCACTTTGGATGATCCTGGGCAGGAGTACCAGCTCTTTTAAAAGCCACTAGGATGGGCCCCAGGCTTTTCACAAGCTGCTATGTTCTAATACTATCAAATATAAAAAATATTTATATGTCTAGCAACATACACACACATAAATATAGATTTAGGTTCTAAATATAGATTTAGTTCTATTTCCCCTCCATACGATTTTGTAAAATGGTCCTTTTTCTATGTTACAAATTTATTCTTGTTAGTTCAGTCTTGCCTGCTATCTGATTGCCGAGTCTAACAGAAAGGAACAATTAAAATTATGATGCAGTGACAACATAGGGCTCTATTGATTCAAACCTGCTGAAACCTGCCTGACAGGATGCTGGCCACAAACTGTCAGTAACCCTGGCATGAACAAATTAATCATGTGTTAGAAGAGAAACAGATCTTTAGACTTGCACTTGGAAATAGTTTCAGCTAGAGTACATGTTTGATCACTCACACCAACCTTTCAATTTACTAATAGTTTAAACCTGCACAATTACATACACCCTTTTCCAAACTACTGTAGCTAATTTTAAATTGTGTATGACTTTTATTCTGGGTATAGCTATAATATAAGGAGGCATTCAACTCCAATGGTTACACTGAGAGAAGTCCAATGCGATTAGGTTGAAGGGAGACATACCAAAATCAGTTTAGTGTAATCTCGAGTCTTGTCAGATAATAAACAAAAATCAGCTTATCCCAAGTAGCCTTTGGTTTGTACAGGCAGAGAATTAACATTGTCGATAGAACTAAAGTCACTCGAGTGCACTAATGGCATTTTGAAGTACATAAAATCAGATACCAGGGCAGGGGTGGAAATAGCTCTAGGAAAATGTCTATGATAGGACACACCCTATGCTGACAGTCTCCAGCACCTGGTAACGGGAGATTTAAGACGCTGAATTTAAAAAACCAACAACCTATCATTATCTCATTCCTTTTATGTATAGAACGCCAAACACTAAAGCAGCATTTGCATCGTATTCTAGCTCTTTAGCTAGCCTGGCCCATACATCTTGATTTGGTCATTTGCTCTTCGTTACAGGAAGCAAACATAGGAAGCCAGATAGGCCTGGGCACCATTCTATGGGACTGATAATATACCTAGGAAGGCCTCTTAGGGCACTTTTACTGGTAGCAACAAAAGCCAGTGCCTCTCACTTGATTTTGTGGTAGCCACTTTTGGCAATGAATTGACTGGAAATAAGCTTTTCTATGTGCTTCTGCAGTGGTCAGCTCCTTAAATCAGCATTGTAAGGCAGTATTCATGCTTGGAAAAAATTTCCTTTGAAAAGAATCCCTTAAATTACCCATCTCTAAAGAGCTCCAAACAAATCAGGTTTTCATTCATAATAAATAGCTGGGGTTTTTTTGTTTTTGTTTTTGTTTTTGTTTTTGTTTCAGTTTAGCATACAGTGATGTAGTCGACTTGCATTTTGAGACCTTGTTGTGCTCTCCCCTCCCTCCCCCAACAGTATTGTCGAATTCTTTAAGATAGATACGCTATGAAGAGACACCACATATAGATGAAAGAGAAAGGGAACAGTAGGCAAACGGCAGCCAATTTTTCAAAAGAAATCCTTTTTAACAGAGTTGGGAGACAAGAAGTAGAAAGGTCAAAATGAGGAAAGACGGAAGAGTCCTTGGTGTGCGTACCCCAACACTTGGACACTTCTCTTTTCAGAGACACGGTTAATAGGTGACTTGGCTCTTCAAGGACAAACTAGAAGAGACGTTGGCATGCCACAAGTAAGCTGAGCAGAAGTCCTTGTGCAAGGTGACATGGAAATTATGTTTGCATTTTTATTCAGGACAGTGGCCAGTTGTCAAAATACTCACCTTGACAGATTCTACCACCAAGCAGCAGTGGACCCTCCATCTTACCTCTGTGGTAGAGGACAGATGTGGCCAGTTAGCTCTCCATCTCCACCCCCCTCCACTATCTTGGATGACAGATGCCAAGGCCAGCCCGCCTTTCACTTGAGCTTTCTTGTCAAGGCTCTGCCTTGAGCCCAAATCCTGACCTTTACTGCATGAAATAAAGTACTGATGAACAAGCAGAGGTTTGAATTAGAGCAGGCTTGGAGCAAATGTCAAGTCCATCTCTGCCCCCTCCTCCACCTGCACCAGGAGCCTGGATTAGACCCAGTCTGGAGTCTGCAATGCCTTAGGCTTTATGGGTCTGGGGAGACATAACTTATTAACAAAGAGTTATTAAATTTTTATCAATTTTACAACACAATGTAAATGCCTCCTATGAATCTACATTGTATTCATTATCATTTAAAACGTTAATTAAGTCAAAGTTGCATTTAATTTCTCTCTAAATGGGCCTTTGGGAAGAGGCTCTTAGAAACATCTGTGGGAGCATGCGGCTCATGGAGACAGAGAATCCCCCGGCCCGCATTCAGGATAGCCCCCAAGTTGATTGCAGTCGTGTGTCTGTGGCTAATTTGTTGTGATGAGATTGGGCAATGTATCAGATTAGTATCAGACCAATAATGGTGCAGAGTGACTGGAGAGAGGCTTGCGGGGCAGCGGCACTGCATCCTGCCTTCCAGTTCCGTCCAGGCGGAAGCGAGCAATTGATCTGCAGCACCCCTGGTCTCAATCAGGCCTTGGACCCTCCCCTTTCATATGGTGCCTGTCATTTCAGTGGGATGTTTTCTTCATCTGAGATGGACGTTTGTCATCTGGCCCAGTCAATTTAGGATATGTGCCAGCATGCTCATGGGAAAAAATCTTAGAGTCTGGGGGCTTTGACTTGCATTGAAGCCAAGAAGCAAGGAGCACAGAACAGCGTATTGGGAACCATTTTCAGAACAGAGAGGTTGTGGAGATTATAAAAGGATCGTACTCATTGGTGAGGAGAGAGGAAGTTGAGGCCTGCTAAGATTTGCTGAAAAACGGCTTTTCCCTTTGGAAGCTCAGCTGATGCTTTTGTCTCGTCTGAGTATAGGCTGCTCCCCAGACAGATCTGTTGTTATATGTGTACTCCTCCATCTCCCAGGAGGCGAGGCTTGTTAATGTGGGGGTACGTTACTAGGAAATGGCTATTGCGCAACTTAGATTCATGTTAAGACTAAACTCAGTGGAGTCTCTGTTCTTACTATATGCGAAGTACTCTGCCAACACAGCAAGGGTGTGTGTGTGTGTGTATGCGCACGCATACATATACATGTGTATATGTTGTTAAACTTAATAGTTGCATAGCATTTGCTGCATTGCAGGCTCTGTTCTGTGTCCTTTACAAATATTAATTTAATTCTTGTCATGATTATTTGTAACTGTTATTTGTAGTTGAGACAGCTGTAAACTGAGGCACCTATAAAGTTTTCGTGCCATTTACAAAGACGATACATAACCTGCCAGGGGTCATTCAGTGAGTCACTGGCGGGGCTGGCATTTGACAACAAGCTGGGTGGCTCCACAGCCTATGGAGTTATTTGAGTTACTCAGTTACTCACACAGTTGAAGAAGATATACAGCCTATCTCCAAGGAAGGAGAAAAAGACAAGGACTTCAGTAACAAAGACTCAGGATGACGCGGGGAGGGCTGTGAGAGCCAGGTGCAAAGTGCTTGGCAATGCCAAGGGCAAGAGGTTGCCTCCTGTTGGTCAGCTGAGGTAAGATCCCATAGGATGTGGCATTTCAGGTGTGCCTTGGAGGACAGAAAAATGGTGTTCCGCCTAACAACGTGAGAAGAGTCATGGCAGTGGGGAGGCCTGTGTGGCTGGAGCTTGAGACCTGCTCGGGAGAGTGCAGGGAGAGATCCCTGAGGAGTAAATGGGGCCCGTTGTTGACGGGGCCCAGGTCATCAGGGTTTTGTTCTTCATCTGAAATACAACAGAAAGCATCCAAGGTATTTGGTCAGGGAGGTGACATCAGAGGCTTTGTTTCAGGGAGAGTTAGTTCTGTGGCGGCTGTGGAGGAAGGGACAGGGGCAAAGGAGTCCGTTGGGAGACACCCTGTGAAGGTGGAAAGATCAGCAGAGGGGAGGCTGTGGCAGGAGGATGCGGCAAGGAGCCACTCTGAGGAGGGCGAAGGCGCCATCTCGAGCCTGCAGGATCTGCAGCTGGAACCCATTATCCAAAGGCAAATCCAAGAAGTTAAAATATTTTTAAAGAAGGTTTGATTAATGGCTCTGAAGCAGTTGAAATTCATTAGTTAAATTTCTTGAGCATAATTCTCCCCAGCTGACCTAGAAGTCGTTGAGATCCCTACTCGGGCTCAGTGGAGTTTTCTTCTTATTGGAGGAGAATTTACTGAAGTCTTGTCCAGGAATGGAGACCCACAGGGCTGTGTCCATCCACTACCCCTGGTCCTGGGGACCTATTCCATCTATTTTCTTTTTTCTAACTAGTGTTTCTTCTTCCTCCCTCACCATCCTCCCAATTTCCAATAACACTCAGATCTCGAGAGTGTCGAAGGTGGTAGAGGCAGGTGGCTCTCAATTGCTGGCATGGATGTCATTGGCCTAGGCTAGGTGGCAGAAATAAAGCAAGCGGGGGCCACCAGTTGGGACACGTGACCAGCCCCGAGGGTCTTGGCTCAAGCTGCATGTGGTAGCTTCGGTTAGAGCTCATGGGAATTTTTTTAAATCCCTGTGTATGGCAATGAGACTCTTTTTCTCTCATCTTTTTCAGGGAGACAGCATGTCTCCTTACATCTGTGGAGGGAAAAAAAATTATAAAGTACTTCGCATCCCATTCACTGAAAACCCACTGTCGTTTTCAACCACTTATCCTACTCCAGTGGAAATACAAAACACATTTCCTGTGAAGTACTGCCACACAAACTCTGGGGGAAGTCATGTGGCATTTCTAAGTACCATGGCACAATTTTCTTTTCCTTTTTTATTTCTCTCTGCACAAGACCTTTGTGTCCATTGTGTCTATATGTTAGCATTCATGACTGTAGAACTTGTACACACCACCAACCCACAAAGGTCGTTAGAACAGCATGGAAAAGCACGTGAGTCCTGGGTGGGGCATGCAAGCTGATCTTGGAGGAAGGGAAGGCAGCCAACTTCTGGAAGTGGAATGGAGTAAAATGCAGCCACCCAACTGGCTAAGTGTTATCCTTCCTCTTGGGGGCTTTCTCCCAAATCAACATGTTGAGTTACCTAGATAATCAGGGAATCCACCATCCTCACATTTACTTATAAGAGTTCTGTTTCCCTAGCCAACCGTTTTCTCAAGAGAAATCTAAATGGAGAGAAAGAAGTCCAGCATTGTCAGACCCACATATTTGAAATCTCAGAGGGCATTGAAAACAATTTTTTTTTTTTTTTTTTTTGTAAATAGTTGGACTGCCTGATTTGGAAGGAGATTTTAGATATACCTATAGATTCTTGTGAGGAGACATTCTTCTGATGTCCAGCTCAGATAAGCTGGACAAAGGGTCTAGAGATCCGAAATGACCTTTCTTCTCTGACCAGCTCATTCAGTCCTCCTCCTCATGAGGAGCCATCCCCCCACAACCCAAGAAACAGCAAGAAACCCCACCCCCCAGCTTCTAGTAATCCCGAAAGCCCTTGTCTATCCTCTTTCATACAGTAGGATGAATACCACCAAATATTCCTAGAGCTACAGAGAAAACCTATGCAAACTCAGAGTGAAAGCTGTTGAGGAAGATCTATCCCAGAGATGACCAACCGCACTGAGATACCTTTAAAAGAAGTAGGAAAGACTGCCCCTGAGAGCCACAGCCATGACAGATGTATGGACAGTGCAGAGAGAGGCATCTGTAGACCACAGAGCATGTGCCTTCTCCTGGGAGTGGAGCTGATGGTTGCCATTGAAGGGATCACATTTGGCCAGTGCTGGCTTTCTGCACTGGAGCCGGTCGGTCGGATTATGCCCAGTCAAGAAAGGACCTAGGGGCTGCCTTCCTTCTCTCCAAGGTCAGAAATGAGGCATGCTGGCATCCTTGGCTGGGTTTCACATGTTGGCAAGAACACTTGAGTAGGAAGTGGCCTGAAGGATTCCAGTTCAATAAATATTGATGAGTAAAAGGATGAATAAATGAAGGGATTCTCAACCATCACTTAAAGCAATAGATGGTATGCCAGAATCAGGATGACTCTGGGTCTGTGAGGTTTTCTAAAACTAAGCAGTTTACAATATTGTGTGTGTGTGTGTGTGTGTGTGTGTGTGTGTGTGTGTGTGTGTGTGTGTGTGTGTGTGTGTGTGTGTGTGTGTGTGTGTGTGTGTGTGTGTGTATAGTGGGATATATGAAGATTAAGGGAGAAAAATTTAGTGAGAGAAACAGACATAACTGAAGGATCTTGAAAGTTATCAGCTACTAGGTATAATCCACATTCTTTGTGAAGGTTAAGGAAGGTTATCTTTGTGAAGAAGGTAAGGAAACGGAAAAAAATCACAGTAGGCAAAACTCCATCAATGTTTCAAGTGAGTAGAGACAGGGATACATTTGTATATAGAGTGTATGTCCTAGAAAATCAAGGACTTACAACACTTGCATTCAGTTTTACTAATTTTGATGAACCTGATCATTTTCCTGTGAGTCAGGGTGGCACAAAAATTATTAGTTCAGCGGGTAAAGCCAATATGAGCAAAGGGGCCCATTCGTCGAGAGCTGTAACCGTTTGCAGATGGTCACATCAGCCTGCCCAAATGTGGAGAAACATTTGAGGCCACTCATGACTATTAGGATCATTGACTCTGACTTGGGATAGGCAAATCAAATCTAACAGCACCCGAGTGACAATCCCTCCCACCTAGAGGTGTCCAAAGGCTGAGTGTCTCATGGCTATTTTCTATTGAGTGTCATTATTCTGTTTATTCTGCTCAGACAAGGAGTGGGCAGGAAGCTTTCTCGATTGCTCACAGAGCTCTCTCAGGCCACACCAAGCATTCTCTTACTTTTGAGTGGCTTTGAATTGCTCTCTGCATTTCGTCAAGGTTGATCTGGCTATTTCTTCAGTGCGGATGAGTAAATTTCCACATATGGCCTGTAACGTATCCAACTGAGAGAACATGTCCAGCAGGGATGCTTCAAAGCTAAAGCCCTAAATAGGTGTTACTGAAAAAGGAGGTACAATGACCTGCAGAGAGGAGAGGTGTTCAGTGAAAATGACAGGATGAAACTTGCTAGGAATGCAGACTGGGAGGAAGGGGCTCAGGCCATGTGATCTGGAAGTCTTGGGATGTGGATGTGAAATGTGCAAGGGGCTAGTGCTGGAAAGGCCACTTCACAGATTTCTTTCATTAAGATGAAGATGGGTGTCTGTTAAGCAGAAATCTCCTGTCTTTTCTCTGCTGTAAATTGGGGGAATTCCCAAGCCTTTCTCCTCACTGTTCAGAGAGCTAAGTGGTCTTGACAATTAAAGCCCAGAATTCTAGGGAACCTCAGAGCAAGGAAAGGGAGAGACAGGATGGGATAGTATGTTTTCTGGGGACTTTGGAACTCATTCTTGGCACAAGCATGTTTTGGTATGTTCACCAAATGGATGCTCAGTGAATGCCGATTGCTACGAGAGTAATGTCTCATGCGTGTGTTAGTCTTCATAATTCTCAAGGCACTGATATCTTCTCATTTCACCTAGGCAAACCCAGAATAGACTTCATCCCTTACTACGTTGGGACTGTAGGCAAGTTTGAGAACTTCTCTATTTCTTAGTTTCCACATCTGTAAAATGGAGATCATAATAAGACCTACCTCACAGAATAGTTGTAGCCGTGACTTTGGGTCTCCTCATTCTTCATCTTGCTGAAACTGCCTCTATGACTTTTCCATCTCTAAAATGGACACAGATAGTGAATTTAGTGTGTTCTTGAAAGACGGTGGGAAGCTTGGAGAGCAAATGAGGGGAACAGATGGCAGGGAGAGAGGGTATATTTTAAATTCTGTTCAAATTTCTTTGATGATGGTCTTGATATCAACCCATCTTTGAGGTCTGGGTGGTGTTGGGACTTCCTATCATCACCTCTCCTAAATTGCTTTATTAATAGTGGGACTTCTCGTTGATTTTCTCATTAGTGGGATTAGTGCTAGGAGTGGGGCCAAGACTGGGCCAAGCCCTTCACTCATGTCCTGCCGTTGCCCTTTCTTTGAATAGACTGATGAGAGGACAGTCTAGAGATAGTCTGAATGAGTATTGATATGCATTTTGAAATCCTAAGGATGCTGCTATCCTGCTCTCTCTTCCATCCTACTGATGGCCCAAGTCCTCTGATTTGATCTCTGGATTACCTTTCGAACCTTCTCTTTTCATTCTCAAGCACTCATTCCTCCTTGCTTGGTCTACCACCACTGACCTCCAGTTAGCCTCCCTTGCCACCAAACAACCACCCCATGTATTATTTTAAAACATAGATTTGATCATGTCGTCACCCCAATTCAAAGGATAGCCTTCAACCTTCTTAATACGACATTCGATGCCCTTCACTGTTTGGTCTCGGCCTATTTTTCTAGTTTTATTTTCCGTATAAAGTATCCTTCATCTAGTGATTCTCTAAGAATGCCTTGTTTCTGTTACTTAACACATTTCTATAGCTTTTTCCTGTGCCTGTGACTCTGTGTCTCTACTGTTCTAGCTGATAGAAGCTTACTTATCTTTTAAAGTAAGGTTGTGTAAATTATAGCCTGTGGACCAAATCAGGCCACTGCCTGTTTTAATAAATAAAGTTTTCTTGTAACACGTCATGACCATTCATTTGCATATCGTTCATGGCTACTTTCAAGTGAAAACAGAAAGTTGACTTGTTGCAACAGAGAGTGTGTGGTTCATGAAGTCCAAAATAGTTACTACCTGATATTTATGGAAAAAGTTTGCTGACTCCTGCTTTAAACACACAGCTCGAATATTGCCATCTCTGTGAAGACTTCTTAACTGCCCTGCCTCCCACCTCAGATCAGAGTTAATGGGTCTCCCTTGTGTAACTCTATATAACGCTTCATGTAAACCCCATTTAGAGTGGTTCTATACTGAGCTTTTTTAGAAGTTAACAAAAACAAACAACTCTCAGTGGTCTTTGAGTTCTCAGCATATTTCGCAGAGCAGTCAAGGCACACAGTAGGTATTCAACAACCGTTTGCTGAATCACATAGAAACTGAGTCGGGAATGTGTTTTCATAGTTTATTACGCATGTGTCTCAGGTGAAAAGAGCATCTTGAGCCTAGCAATCTTGTTTCTTGTTTGCTTGTACCATCTCGAACAAAACATTTGTTTCTGAACAGCTGCTTCCTTTGACTGCTGAACAGTCTTGAATACCTTGATCTAGAATTGATCACGGCTTCGTTTGTTTGAAGGTGACAGATTTCTTCCACTGCTTCTGCTGACAAGCACAGTGTTTGGACGCTGTGTGAGTCTTGGGATGCACATGTATTCCTTCCCCCTCCATAAGTCATTGGGTATTTTCGTCCCAGTTAGTGGAGGTGCACATTGGGAAGGTGTGGCTAACCCATTGTTTTACCACTCCCTGAGTGACCTCACTTTTCAGGTCTGCAGTACATTTCTAACTCAAACAAGCTCTTTTTGCCCACCTGTGATTCCACATCGATTTGAATTTAGCCCAACTGCCCCGAACGTGGGGCTTGTGCCTTTAATCATTCAGGCGCAGGCCAGCTTCAGGGACCTTCTCTTGCAGTATTGCATTGGCTTATACACTGGGAGTTATGCCTAGGCAGGGCGAGCGCCACCTCTCAAATCTTGACATCC
>NW_006438113.1:8310613-8312644 GCF_000325575.1 Pteropus alecto
CATCTGCCCAAAATGGCTCCTAGCAGCTCTGTCTCTCCACAGCAGTGGTAACCAGTTGAAGTGGGAGATGTGATGCTCTTTGCTTTTACCCTCCTCGTCAAGTTCCTGGTGATAGAAAACTAGAGACACTCAGACCCAAAGGAAGCACCTCAACGTTTGATTCTCTTTATACATATGCTTTGCCCAGCTTAGATAGTTGGAAGAGCTGAATGTAAAGGGGTTCTACAGTTTCCATCGGAAATAACACAATTTAGTGTGTGTGTGTATGTGTCCCATGTGCTTAAAGAATACCCTTTTGGTTGCTGCATGAGCAATTTTTATTATTGTTATCAGAGATTAAATCTCAATAACTTTTTGAAATTAGAGAGGGCTTCTCATCAGCTGAATGGGCAGTGGCGCTCACCCCCTTCCCATACCAATCCAAGAACGGCCCTACCGTCCTCCTAGCTCTGGGATGTTATCAGCATGGTAGTTTTGCTTGAGATCAAATCAGGGCAACATAGGAACTGTCATTTTTCATTTATTATGGGCCCTTTGATCCCATTTGGGGTTTATTTGTTTCAAGCGAAAAATACGAGCTCAATTGCATACATCTATCCTGTAGAGTACTTTTTTTATTTTTTTCTATTAGAGATCAAATCAAAGTTGTAAGTAGTGTGGTCATTAGTTATCACCAGCAGACTTCACAGCCTACACTTTATGTCTGTTCTTACAAAAATCACCAGCCTTCTCTGTTGCATAACGATCACTCGCAGTGAAGCCACAATATGCCTTTCGTGGGCGCTTGGGTGTTAATTTATTTCACAGTTTCCTTTGCAGATTTAATCAGAGTCACCTATCACATTCCTGTTTCTTCCTTTTATTGTGTTCCTTTGCTATCGCATTTGTGTGATCTTTTTCTGCAAAATGACAGGTAGTGTTTCTCTGCTCGCTCTTTCAGTGACTTATATTCTCCATGACTTCCTTATTGCCATTTTAAAATATAACATTTTATAGATGTAATCTTAGTTATTTATAACTCAGGTTTTGTTATATGAGAAAATTTCCTAAATGACACCTTGGGTTTAGGTACATTTGTTTTAAAGACAGGGAAAAATATTCTCTGCGAGAATATTTTCCTCAAAATTGTAAACGAAGGAAAAGCTCTCAGTAAGATTATAATGCATTTTTCCTGATTTCTCTGTACATTGAATGTGTGAATATTATTTTTATGTAAGTTATCAAATTGTGGTATTTAATAACACTTTGTTAGCAGAAAAAAAAAAGCTACCCCTCTTGATTTATTTGGATGTTTACTGGGTGAGTTATAGTACTTTACATATTAGAATTGGTTTGTCAACAATTAACATTCTAGGTTTTTATATAACCCATACTTTGGGTAATAGAAGATTATTAAACTGCAACCAGTGTGTTAGAAATCTGCCGACTGGTAATAAAATTCTTATGTATAACAGCAGCTGAGAAATACTGCTGTATATTTATGCATAGATTGCAAGATAGATGATGGCTAGCCAACCAGAGGGGCTTGAAATGCAGGCTTACCAGCAGGTGGCGCTGCTTTTCTATAAATGGAAACCTCGACCAGAATGTTTTCTAGATACTACCACGACTGCCCCGCTTTCTTCCGTTTACAGATTCTCTCTTCTTTATTTCTCTGAAAGGAATGTCTAAAACTGTGTGTGTTCGTTCAGTTTTTGAGGAGACATGCCCCCACTAAGATAATACCTCTCGATTGCTAAGATTCTTTAAATCCAACTTGCTTGCTTAAATGCTCATTTGGAACAAGTCCTAGTTAAATCAATGTTACTGTTTTTAAAAGGTAACTACACACTACCAGGTTCTCACTCCTAAAACTGGATTACCTCCAACATCTGATTATTGTTATGCGACCAGTCCCCATTTTTATTGAATATTTATTTGTATAAATTGATTCCCTAGGCTTCGTTCCACACCAGAATAATGAGAGACATTTTTATAAAGGTGGTTTATGTACTAGATTAATGTGCTATACACGAATAATTTCAATGTGAC
>NW_006438113.1:8312662-8315279 GCF_000325575.1 Pteropus alecto
GAATCCAAGTAACCAAAGAATATCGCTTTTCTCTCTGAGCCAGAACTAAATTTCTGACAAACAGGGTCACACTTTTTTGTTTGCTTGTTTGTTTTTTAAATAAGGTCCACACAAAGGCTAATTGGCTCATCAATTTGGGCATCAATGAGGCAAAAAAAAAATACAAGCAAAATTAATTTTGGGTTCTTGTTTTTCACATGGCCTATTTTTCATTCTTTTTTATTTTTTAAGACACAACTATGTCTTTCACTAACTTTTTTTTTTTTTTTTTAATCTGCACTATTCCTTTATGCGGGGTGTTTGAATGTAAACATGGCCTGTATAGGAGACAATAGATTTATTGAGGTAATGGAAAAGGATCATTAAAATACATCACAGATAACTCATTTGTGAATTTTCTTTATTAAGTGTTGCCTATCACTTAATAAAGAACTTTGAATGCAAGTATTTTACTCTTTTTGTATTGTAATCTAAAAATTTGAAATTCATTTTGAGAATCCAATAGTAATTTTCTCTTCTGAATTTTAAAACTTTTTTTTTTTTAAGCCTCCGGGGCTAAAGGGTGCAGGTCAAGGATCCAGATAATATAATTAATGTACATCCTATTTTATTCACTTATATGCTTTTGACAGAGAAAATCCTGAAGTGTTATTGATTAGGTGAAACCAAGGATACGTGGAAATATTTCCTTCTTAGTAAGTTCATTTGAAAACCCTGGTTTTGTTGAAAATGTTTTTCAAAATATTGATTGCAATCAGTTCTCTTGTTAAAGTGAAACCTGATGACTTTCCTTCCAGTTCTCTGTAGGGGACTGGATCAAGACAGGAAATAACTGTCCCACAGTAAAGGTTGGATGTACCTGGCTGGGCTATGAGGCAGCAGCCTTGTGAATTTCACAGGACCCCTTTCCAAGGCATTAAATAACTTTATTTTCCTGTCAAACACACTCTCCAGAATAAAATGAGACCTCCAATGGAACTAACTGGACCATTGCCAGGGCCTCCTCGTTTTTAGTTTCATGCACATGTGTGCATTTTATCTTGGATCGTTACAGCTTTTAAATGGCCGAAGAGAAAGTAGGCCGAGTTAGGGCTTGTCGAGTTTTTTGTTTGTTTGTTTGTTTGTTGCCAATAGATTTTGTCAAGATGCAAACCACCCATTGTCCTCTTTGAATCTGAGTATTTAAATTGAAAGGAACTTCCAGAGGACCCAGATTATTACCCAAATTCTGTTATTTGGAATTTAAAGCCTCACACTATCTGCCCTTTATACCCCCATCAATACTCTTAAATAAATCTTTCTGCTCCAGCCAAATTGATTTTCTTATAGTTCCCTAGCTTAGTACTTCCCCACCTCCTTGCTTTCGTTCAATCTGTTCCCTCCACTTAGCATGCTCTTCCCACCTTTTTCTGCCGTGCCTTAGTCGACTCAGCATCATGGTTTGAGTGCCTCCAGTGTGTCAGGCCTTGTGTTTGATTCTGGAGGTGCACAGGCGAACAAGGCTGATATCTCTATCTATCTGACTCATGTTTTAAGTCTTACTTTTCCCCCTGACCATCCCAGATCTTCTAGCACTTACTGGTTAAGGCATTTCATTTAGCCCTTACCTGCTATCATCGTGTAACACCTTTTGTACTGTTGTTTAAGTAACCTGTGAATTATTTTATTTATATGTGTATGTTTAATGCAGTTGTCTCATTTCTTTAGCTAGACTTGTAGTTCTCTCTTGTTGTGCATCTTTATAAAGATTTTTGGAAAAGCAATGCCCAGCCTTGGCCCCTGCCCTCAGGATATTTGTTGAATTGGTCTGAGGTGGGCCCCAGCATTGGTGTTCTCTGTAAAGTTCTCCAGTTCATTTTACCGAAAGGCAGGCTTGAGAACCTGTGAGCTAGACCATACCTCCCTTCGACCAGGAATCCTGCTTTTCCTATTCTGTGGTTTTTCGGGGGGTGCCGAATCTGGTTGGAAGTACTGGATAATTATATGTGGGTGGAGAGTTATGAGGTTTTCAGTCCATGGCTGGCTCCTGTGACATTTGTTAAGTAACAGAAGAGAGCATTAAGCCCCAAACCATTACTAATCAGAGCTGGAAAGGTCCTTCCTTATACATTATTTATGCCCATCCTCCAGGAGTGGAGGTGTCTTGCCAAGGCCATGTGGTTGATCCAAGTCAGGACTAGAACTCAGGCTCCTCACCACTGGGCTGGGCTCCTCCCCTCTGGCAACTAGGAGATATTCGTCAGGAACATTACCAGGGGCTCAGCACTGTGAGATAGTCAGAGATTTGCAAACTACCAGAAAGGAGCTTATAAGTTTAGTTGGGAAGTAGACACTGAAATGAAAAACAAATTATAATGCAAAAAATGAGACTTCAGAGGGGTGTGGGATGAGAAGTGCCAAGAAAGGAGGGATTCTATCTTGTTACTGTCATCTTGGAAGGCTTCTTGGAGGAGGCAGGCTGACCTATCTCTTGAAGGGAGGGTAGAGGTAGGTAGATGAAAGGAATACCTGGTGGGAAGGAATAGTGAAGGAGTTGCTGCCCCTTTACCTCACCCGCTGCTCCTCACACTGTCTCTTAAGTTCGTGCCACAAATTCCATGACCTCCCACCAGAAATT
>NW_006438113.1:8315318-8349041 GCF_000325575.1 Pteropus alecto
GGGAACTGTGGGGTTTCTCCATGTTTCCATCTGATTTTCATTTGTTGTTGCTCTGACTGGTCCCAGCCTTCTCCAGTTGTGACTCATTTAGACATTTTCTGACTTTTCTTGTTTTTGTGACACTTGGCAATAGCCTAATTCTTTTGACTTGAGCAGTTTGTTGGGGCCACATGAAATACAGGACAAAGGTGATGGTCAAACACGGTGCCCCAGCTGGGGGTGATGAACCTCACCCTGTCCTAGTGCGCGGATACCAGTTCAGTTGCTTGGAGAAGGGAGTAGAGTGTGAACCGATTCGAGCAAAGTCAGAAGAAAGCAGACTGGCATTATGGAGAAGGACCCAGTGTCCGAATGCTCAGATTCCTTTGATTTCGCAAAGCCAAGGTAAAAATGGTGGATAGCATTTATCAAGAGCTTGCCAGAAACTCTTATACTCACTTTGCTTGTTTTCAACACATTTTCACAACAACCCTATGTGGAAAGTACTGTGATTATTTCCATTTTATAGGTGAGAAAAACCGAAGTTAGGTAACTTGCCAAATCCTCAGGTTTGGACCTGACAGTATGGCTTCAGGGCCTGTGTACTTAACTATTACCTTCTTGCAACTCAATATGAGTTGACATTTGTAGAGGGATCTCTCATATCTTAAAATCTTGTCTCAGGGATGGCACATTGAGTGTCACTAGAGCCAGGGCCAGAGTAGTAAGAGGGGTGCCTGCCACATGGTTGGGGTACAATAAGCATGTTGGGGTATTTGACCAGCTGGTGAGCTCACGCCCTACTAGACAGTTACCCTCCTGGAACAGGAGCCCAATCTTTTGCAAGATTTTAAAACAGAAGTTAGAAATCCATATTTTTATGGATCATCCTCAGACTTAAAGATTGTCCTACGCATCCAATCCCGTGAATCAGCAGGATGGTGCCAAGTGGAGCACACCGGGACAGTCCTCGGACTGTCTCTGGTTATCTGTTTAACCCCATAGCATCTCCAGATCTGTGTGTCATCATCTGTCCAGTGGGGATAACAACAGATCTCGTGACATTACAGGATTGAGTAACTTGTCTCAGATCAGAGTTCTGATAATGGTCAGAACTGAGACTTGGGCAGGTGTCCCAAACCTAGAAGCTCATATTCTTATGCGATTCTCACGAGCAGAATTCTGGTAGCAAATATTCTGGATTAAAAGTCAGCAGACCTGGGCCCTGGTTTTGGGTCTGCATATTAATGTCGCCTTGAGCCCAAAGAGAGTGAGGTCAGATCATCCTTAAACCCCTTCCAGCCCTGCTCCTGCTGCATTCCACAGCTTGTTCCTTAACTGTGTTGACCAGAAAGGAGCCTACCGTGCCCTAGCATTTTAAAATGTTGCACAGAATATATCTGAGGATAAGTTATAGTGGAATACAGATAATGATTTTATAGTTCAAGAACATCTTTTAGAAGGTGACTATGCCCTTAAGAAGTATACTAAATGCTGTGTTTAGTGTAAAATCACCATCCGGGACTGGTCTTCCCTCCCAAGGTTAAAAGCATACAGTATTTCTAAAGCATCCTGGCAGAACATTCTTCATCGGGCCATGTGGTGCACTGGGGTTGCACTAAAAACCCATGCATTTTACCTTTATCTGAGTTTCAGAGAAAGTATCAGTGCAACCATCTGGAATACATATTAGAATTTGAGGGGACTCTTGACACAACTGGCTCAATGGAAAATATGATGTTTATGGATGAGCCGATAATAATAATGATATTAATAATAATAATGGTCTTTATCTGAATAACATCTTATGGCTCAGAAAACATGTTTCACATATACACAATTAGATTCTAGGCTGGTCTTCAAAAAGAATCATTGGGGCAAGCATTAATTTAAAAAACATAAATAGCAAAGTGAAAATGGAAATGAAAATATGATTGACATTTTCTGCCAGTCATGTTTCCTTGAAGCTGTTTAGGGGGAGGAAAAATGAAAAGAGAAGGAAGGTAGCATCTGAGTCAAACATATAAGCAAATAAAAACGTTTACCCCAAAGTGGAAATGTAAATCAACATTGTGTTAACCAGGAGGATTTGATGAGAAGTGTGAAATAAAGTCCATGAGAAATCTGCACCTTTCTCTCTTTTCTGTTTCTCACCCTGGGCAGGTGGCAAATCTCAGATTCCTGAGGCAGCATGATCTTTTCTCCACTCCTTTGGATGTCTGACAATTTGTAAATCCACAAGGAAGGCTTTCTTGCAAGGATCTTCCTTAACAATCTCAAGCAAACAGCATGAGGCAATCAAAAGAATAACTCTTGTCTTACATTTGCCTTGCCCAGTTCTGAACAAGGGAGCATACAGACACACATGCAGATACAAACTAAGAGAGCTTCTTTGTAATGCCAGGCAGGGTGGCCCAGCCAACACCTTAGAACACCCTTAAGAAATGGACAGGGCAGGGCAGGGCAGGGACTGAATGAGGAGAGTGAAGTACTTGCCTTGGGGACCAAACTTAAGAGGGCACCAAAAACCTCAGTAATCAAGGTAAATGATAGTTCAATGCGGTGTTTTTTAAAAAATAAGAATGCAGAAAAAAAAATCCGTGATGAATAAAATGTTAGAATTTTAAATAAAGACAGGATAAATAGTAGTTTTAATGCTGACATTTAAGTACTGAATTTCATAAATCAGTAAGGGTTATAACAATAAGTATGACAAAAAATCTTGTGGCTGCTGCCACGTATGTGAGCACTTTCAATGTGCCAGGAACAGTGTTCCATAACAGGCATTTTCTCTTGATAATGTTTCAGTGGGGCATGATTTGTCCTGTAGTAAATCCAAATCTATTTGATAATAAATCGTATTAGAAAAAGAATTTTTTTACAGGCTCCATAAATTCCATTAAAGTCCATTTTGTCTTTGTTAAATGTGTAAGTTGAAAATTACAATCCCTTTACTCACAATGATCATTTTAGATACACAGCTCAAAAAGATCAGCATTAACTTAAAAAAATATATTAGCATGCTTGTATCTATTAAGCACTATTGCTTTGTAGGCTCCGGCTGATGATTTTATTAAGTATACTGCAGGAGGGGGGAAATCAAGGATAATTATAAATTCATAAATACATAATTCATTGGCATAAATTGATTTTAATGGATGGATGCAAAATGATCTATTTCCTTCCAAAAATAAGAGATGTTCTGATTAAGCCCATAATCTAGTACATGTGAAATTCTAGCCAAACCGATGGGACACATTTTCTTTTCTGAAACTACCTTTGATAAGAAATGCATTACAAACTCATCAGTTTGGCTTCCTGTTAACAAAGAGACAGCAGCCGTCTGGATCATTCTGGATTCACAGTGAAACTGCCACACCACGTATCCTCCAACTAAAGCTGTGCAAGTTTGACAAGGGGCAGATGAATCCAGGAGTTATCGTGCAGGGGTTTAAATCTACACGGCAGCTGACGGTTGAAATAATCATCTATATATTGCTCTGAGCTAGCTGGGGAAAGGTTGAAGCTGTATATTTTCAACATATCTAGTCTAATGGTTAATCTGTTGTCTCGTACAGGCTCTCGCAGGGTGGACTTGCAGCAGACACTGACAGCTTCAAGGAATTGCTCATGGTAGATGTGGTTTGCCTTGATTCTCAAAGTGCCAGGTGGATGAATCTAACTTAGCTTGAGTTGGAAAAGGGGAAACTCACCTGACTGGTTTCCCCAAACGCAAGGGGACCTGCAGAACAAATATCAGGTCTGGTGGTAGGGACATTCAAGTCGCTAAACTACCTCTATCCCTCCCAACCTCTCCAAATCTGTTTACTTGAAGAGGTTTCCATGCGAGTTTTGTTTGTTTTTTTTTTTTCTTTCTCTCTTTATTTTTTTATTGTTTGGCTGCCTTGGAAGATGGCGAAGAACATTGTCCTTTTGGAAAACTGGAAAACTGAGAAAATGTGAGAAGATAAGTGAAAGCAGCGATCAGCAAACTTTTTCTGTCAAGGGCCAGCTAGTAAATATCTTAGGCTTTGTGGGCCATACAGTATCCATTGCAACTACTCAACTATCTCGTTATAGAGAGGAAACAGATATAGAGGACTGGTGAACAAATGACTGTGGCTATGTCCCAACTAAACTTTATTTATATACATTAATTTAAATTTCATATAATTTTAATGTGTTATTAAATATCATTCTTAGATTTTCCCCTCAACCATTTAAAAATGTGAAAACCATTTTTAGCTCATGGACATACGAAAACATATTCCAGACTATAGTTCGCTAACCTCTGAACTTGAGAAAAATATAAGAAGAAAGAAGGCAGCTGCTGGTGCCAGGGACTTGGCAGGTTTTATCTCTGTTCTGTATGAAGCCTGTCCCCCACAAACACGTACTGCCCATGCCAGGGCTACAAAAAGGAGTCTGGAACACTTTTGGGCCGCAAAGCCTTTACCAATGGGTTGGTGTTGGGAGTAGGGAGAGAAGGAAAGGAAAGATGAAAAGGGGCTGTTTTTGTTGGACTCCTATGCATTTTTTTTTCCATTTTAATTCAAAGTAAAAGTTATCTTTCATCTACTACCTCCCCAATCTCCAAACTCCATAGCAATAATTAAAGGAAATTCTTGTGTTTCTCATTTCAATCATGTATTTGCTCTGACCTCTATTGTTTATCTCTGTGTCTCATCTCTGAGGTGCTAATAATACCTAGTGATCTTTGCTTGAAATTTTTCTTTGCCCTTGAGGTGATGGAGACAGTCTGTACCAGGAAAAAAAAGAAAAGAGCCAAAGGCAACCAGATCTCCAAAAGGAATTTTCTACCAAACACTGAGCAGAGCGAGCATTGGGCAACTTATTACAGCAGGTCAAGTTTTTAGTGATGATATATGAACTGAGATTCTAGATACAGGGGACTTCGATGAATGTTGTACTCTTACCAAGATACATATAGAACAGGCTTATGATTTGAGATTGAGGCGGAGGTGGTCTGGTTAAGGTAGGAACATCTAATCCACCCAATTCTAGAAGATCTGTTAGGCCCACAGTGTTTTGCTAGAGAACACTGCAATCCAGGTCATGTAGATTCTTTTAATATATTTATATAGTACTTTTTTTCTCTCTCCCATGTAGGAACTGAAATTTTTCATTACTCTGTGTTGATGGACTCAAACTTAAACAATTCAGGTTTCCTAGGCAGTGAATAGAGCCAGAAATATACCCTGTGATTAACTTCTACATAATCTTTTGTTCCTTACTCTCCCTCCCCATTCTCCTATTAGCTCCATAAAAGCCAGAAATAAAAAAGTTCCAAGAATACTCCTCTTCCCGACCCCCCTCAGCTTACTGCTGGGTGGGTGTTCCCTGTGCCTACCCTAGGGCGGGGCAGGCCACTTGGAGACACTTTCCATCTGCGTTGTATGTCATGACAGGTTGAGGTTGTTGTTTTTTAGCTTATATCCTCTAGGTTTTTCAAATAAATGTATTTCCTGTTTCTCAGTGAGAAGTTGTGAAATTACCCTGCCTGATAATGTATATGATAAAGTGATTGTCCAATTGTATACACACACACACACACACACAACACACACATATGTATAATTGGCATTGATTTTAAGAGATAGCATCCTTCATCTTTTCATTATATGCATATTAATATTCACCATGATCTTTCAAAAATAGCTTTATGGATTGATCTTAATAATACTGCAAAGTGTTCACCAAACTTCTTGATAATATTTGTTATTCTAAAGTTGTCAGGCAGAAACTCTCATTCCAAATATATCACTCACTTTAACTCCCTGTGTTCTGACCCTCTAGGCTCTGGTGCCTGTCTTAACTTATTCTGTCTGACCTTAGTTGCTCAGCCTCGCTGATGGGCACATGGCATTCCCCACTACAAGACTCATTGAAGTGCTCCTTAACAACAATTACAGGACCAAATTCACAGTATGAGTTATTTATCTGACATTTTTTTTCTTGTTGTTGTTGATTTTCCTATATTGCTTAAGGAAATAACCTTCACACTCTCACCAGTCTGATATGTTTGACAGGCAGCCAGGGTTCTTGTAGTCTGTGATTAGAAGACAGGAAATATCTCTAGGTAAAACAAGCACCATTCTGTGCTCCAGTCCAGGGATTGCTTATTCGTGGCCATGCTGGAAGACCTTGCAAGTTAAGTAGCCCAGACTTTCTGAAGAAAGTCTTAGGTGGTCATCTTAGAGAGAGGTTGAATTAGCTTGGAAGTTTTGTCCATCGTGAGTTCCATATAACAAAATGACTGTGTTACTGTGACTTGCATAGGAGCGGCAAACCCATGGCATTTAATGCAAGGATAATAATTAAATATAGTTTATATTCTACTGATGAAAAAGAGGTTATCTCTGCCTCTCTTATTGGCTCTAAGCCATATATAATAGCGGGGGGAGTGTTTGATAAACCCACAGAAATTTGTAAGCGCACTGTTCAATTTCAAGTCCAGCAGTTACACCCTCTCCCTTTACCCTCAGTTTTAGTAAAACATTTCCATCCTGAATGACTGGAGACACACCTGCACTTTTCATTGATGTCACTGCTGAGATGAGGAGGTACTATGCATCCCCCTTTCATAGGAGCGGCAAACCCATGGCATTTAATGCAAGTTAGGCAGCAGTATTCCAACCAAGGGGTTTGACCAAGCCAGTGGTTTGAGATGAAATGGTAGTTTAACATTATAGGTCAATGACTTGGCATATATTAATTATTCAGTGGGATGCGTTTTAGCAGCTTCAGGAGATGATAGGTCTCATACTGCTGCTAAACTATGTTTTCTATGTCTGGTATGGTGTAGGGTAGAGGGGAACTCTATGTTTTTGGAAATTATTGCACAAACAAGATTATCTTCTGACACATTCGTTATCCCTTCTGATATCAATGACAGTAACACAGCAAAAAGAATTTCAAGAAGTCATCAGGGTAAAAGAAAAGGCAAAAAACAAACAAACAAACAAACAAAAAACCCAAACCTTGATTTAGCTGTGAGGGAGAAACTTCCGTTTTAATTTAAAGCTATAGTTCTGTTCAATGTCAAACTGATTTGCGACTTTTCTAATGAAAAAATTTACAAAGGATTAATTTCTATTTTCTTTTCTCATTATTGTTTGACAGTCAAGGTTGAAGCTAGATCACGCTATCCTAAAGACCCATTTGAATTCAAGAATGCAACTCACAATTCTCGGCTTGTGACCAAGCCAGGTGAAGGAGTACTGGAACCCATCCCAATCTTTAATAACTGCCCTGCACCCCTCAATGCTGTACCTTAACATGCCGAGCTCAGTTGAAGAAGAAAGATGCACTGCTGTGGATTTCAGCATGCACTTAGCTTGTTGGACAGCAAAATATCAGAGAGAAACCATAGAAAACAATAAATAATAATTAAAACTACCATACCCCCAAACTAGCAGCTTGCTCAAGACTTTAGTCAGAAGCCCTGTTAGCTAGATGCCTTTTGTGTTCAAGCCACTTTGCATGCCTCTTACTCTGAGTGATTCCAGTGTGAATATGACATTACTAATGACCTGCTAAGTGTGTGCAGATGTGGGTTTCTCCAGATGTGGTGATTAATAATGTAATGGAGATAGCCAGTCAACTCATGTTTATGGGTTGTTTGCCTTTTATTACATTTCCGAGTTCATTTGCTTTGAATTATTTCTTAACTCCAGCCAACAAACTCACCTTTAAGTCTCAAAGGGCATCATCCCCCTAAAACCTGTTGAGGAAATAGGGTGGAAGGAATGTGTCCCAGGCTGGAGCTAAGCAGTGGATCCATCACATGTCAGGGCACTGGACTGTTTGGGAAAGCTGAAGGTTGGAATCACTGCCCATTTTACTCAAAGGGCCCAGAAAGAGGCATCAGTGAACCTTGATCTAGTGTTTGCAAGCTGGCTAGGCCAATAAAGAAAGGGATTTCTTTTTAAAAAATCCAGTAAAATATATGATCATCTTGAAGTAAGCCCAGAGTTCTGGCCAGGGTTTCTGGAAGATGTTGCTTTGCTTTTGCTTGAAAACAGAATGACGATGAAAAGTCGAGTAAAATGTTGTTACAGATGTTCGATGCTGCATTAAGGCTGTTGGAATTACCACCACATCTTAAATCAATTCCCAGAACATTGTCTGGAGGTTATGTCATCGAAATAATGAATCCTCTTTATTCAAGTATAAGCAAACATGTTAAAACATCATTGTAACTTTAAATTAAACTCTAGCGCCAACCAAGAGATCTGAAGCCTCATTAGACTTGCCTGACATTTTTCTAGCACTGAGTCTTCCCAAACTGTAAAACTGTTAGATTCAGTGCCTATTAGACAAGCGAGCATGGGGAAGTTACAACAGCACATTAAGTGTTGTACTTAGGGATGTGCAAAAACAAGCCCTTGAATTTTACGAGTACTTGGAGACTGGATGGAGGTCAGCCCCTGTAAAAATTCCGCATTGGATTCCTGAACTTGTTTGTGTTTTAAAGAGCCTGGTAAGTCAGGCTCCTTTAAAAGATCATATCTTCATGCAGCTTCCACAGCATGATGCAAGAGAGAATGCTGGAGACAGAGGTGAATTGTAATCAGCCCTGAAGTGGGCTAAATACGAGCCTGTGAATGTGCGTTGGCATCAGGTACTAGCCCGTTACTTTAATACTTTTGTCTTTCCTGAAAGTAGGTAAATATAAGTCTCCCTTTTAATTCAATTTTTATTCCTCTCATGTAGTCACAGAAACCATGAAAGGGAAATTATATTTTATAGCTTAACTAAAAGTTTTCCTAGATTTGCTTTCTTTAAATATGCAGAAATTGATAGAATCTATATAGAGGATAATAATTAAATATAGTTTATATTCTACTGATGAAAAAGAGGTTATCTCTGCCTCTCTTATTGGCTCTAAGCCATATATAATAGTCTCTATCACACAACGTTCATATATTACAGCTGGAGACATTTTCCCCATCTCTTCAGGGAATGGATCTGCATTTGCAGGCTGTGAGTGCGGGAGAAAACCTTTGAACACGAGTTTCATTTAAGAGAACAAATCCCACTTTAAATGCAGCATGATTATGATGGATGATCTTTCTGACTTGCAATGAAAATAAATAGTTTCCTTACATAGAAGGAGGCATAACTTTAGCACCAGAACAAGGTGTCTCCCTGGAGCTGGCTAACAGGTATTAACTTGCAAGTCTGCCATCTAAACATCACTGCAGGTAAACAGACAGCGACAAGGTGCAAGGATAATAGGCACTTAACCAAAGAGGGTTATTTATTGAGGGCCCAGGACGAATGGGGAAACAAAAGTTAAGCAAAATAATCCAACAGAAATGCCAGCAAGGGTGACTTCTGTTCCAGTCTTAAGTAATACAGACAAAACCATGACAACGTCTGGTGGCCTTGAATAAAGTGAGCCATAGTAGACTAGGTGAGGTAAAAGACCTTTTCGGATATTTCATTAGAAGGTTTGTGCGATAGGGAAGAAAAGAACTTTCACCCTCATTAGACCCTCTCACATGCACACATCTTATTTATTCTGGCACGCTGCTTAACTAATCTAGGTCACCCTGAATACGATACAATGATTACAAGTGGCCCACATTATGGGTGGAGTCAATGCAAGACTTTCTACCCCATCCTAAGATGGGGAATGTGCAAAAGTATACTTATACACACGCACACGCGCGCGCACACACACACATTCCCTCCCTCCCCCCTACCAATCTCACTGCCTTTCTACCCCATTATTGCCTGGGATGGCCAGCCCCCTATCCTGTGAAAGGAAGATGAATTCAGGTCAAGCTCAGAGTGCCTGTTTGCTTGCCGAGAGATGCATATCAACTCTAAGTGATTTTTCTCAATACCATTTATGTGGCTTGTATTTATTTCCTTTAATCTTTTAAGTGCTGTTTAGTCTCGGTGTGATTTGCTGTGGATACTCATTTCTGATAAGATGTGATATCCTCCCAGCCACATAGTTCCGCCTGGAGCCCTAAGTGACTGATATGGTCGCAGCCGCCTGAGCATGGGCCTCTGAGGCTGCGGGGGTAGGGTAGGAGTAGAGGACAGGCTGGGGATAGAGGAGCAGGTGGTAGAGTGAGTGGGCTGTGGGCATTTACAGTGCTTTCTTGCCTTCATCTCCTCTGGAATAGCTCTCACTTTGAACCACATTCTTGTTTCCTTTCCCTGTGTCAGCCAGAATTCAGGTGACCCCAGACTGACGGTAGAGTAGGGGAGCGTACCAAGTGTGATACTTTGAAGCAGGTTCAGAGGGTAGTTGGATTACTGTAATCTCTTTGGAACCATGTATCATAACATACTAAATTTATTTAGGGTTTTCAGAGAATTACCATATAATGCATGTGCTGATATAGGTCTTCCTGGATAATATCGAGTAGCTGAGATGGCATTTTCTCCCCCAACTAAGACTTGTACACCATTAATATGTCGAGCTTCTTTTGATGTTGCCACTGCTAATATTTTTCTTCTTAGATTTAAGGTAACTGCTGTGCTTTCCTGGTTTCAGGGGTGCTTCCTCCCAGTTTGTGTTGCAGTCATCTTTAAGAATCTGAGGATGCTATTTTTTTTTTTTTCTTGACATTACAGCTTTAGCCTGAATTGTGGGGGTGGGGAGAGAAGGACTAGAATTTTGCTGCTGATGCCCTTGGGTGACAGGCTGGGTACGCATCTGCTAATTATCAAGCAGCTCTCTTAAAAAGAAGCATGATGCAGGCTAATACATCTACAAAGCTTATTAGTGGGTGTCTTTGGGCAAAGGCAGTAGAGTGTGCTGTGTCGTTTGTGAACCAAGCTTCACATTGCTTAGCTGTCTGTGTGGTTTAGACTTTTGGAAAACAGCTTTTGGTTTCCAATCCCTTGTGCTGCCTTCCCTCCCTGCCCCTCACTGCATCATCAGAGATATCATTCAATGGCAACCTCCTCCTTCATTTGGGTGCTTTTATCTGGCCCCGTTCTATACCCTCGCAGCCCGGTCCTCCTGTCTTAATGAGTTAAGAAAAGATCCCATGTGCACACGGCCCCAGTGCCCTCCTTTTTGGGAGGTGGAGGGACAAGAGCGAAGGGATGGGGATTCTCGAGCCAGCATGCACCAATGTTCCCAGTCCCGACGGATTGAAACATTGGCTACGAAGGCCTCAGATCCTCGCCTCTGTCCAAGGCTCTTCCTCCGGCGGGCAGGGATTAGGAGCCAGTTAAACTGGGTTCATTTGCAGAAGCAGCAGGCTGGCAACTGTTACACTGCTGTTTCAAATATAACTTCATTTCTGATTTTGGTTACAAGAAAACCCACTCCATTACCCAGCAAAGCGAAGTAACCAAAATTAACTCTTAAGAATAATGATTGAGCATTTCCATATATATATATATATGTTTCGTATACAGATAAATCATAATTTCTTTTCTTTCTTATGGCAGGGTTTTTACGAACTGTTGTAGTCTGTTTAAAGTGCATGTTCAAACGCAGGAGTGTAAAGAGGTGATGCTTTCACCTTTTCTAAGCCGGCTTCTTTGACTAACACATTTGGTCTTTGTCATTGGGTCCTAAAAGACAGCCATGAATTCCTAGTGAGTGACTGAGCCGTGAGTGTGTGTCCTTTGATATCTTGCCTGTATTTCACAGTCTGCCCTCAAACTGTTCATAATCTCATGAGCTGCCTGTATTTCCAGTTGAAGATGAGCAGCCCTCAACGCTGTCACCAAAAAAAAAGCAGCGGAATGGAGGTATGCGGAATTCACCCAGCTCCTCGCCCAAACTGATGAGGTAAGGAGAGGGGCCTCAGGCCGTGGGGGTTCCCCTTCTCGTTCCTTCCCTTCCTCTCTTCACTCCCTCTCCACCCCACCCAGGCCCAGAGTCTCCCCTCCCCGGCAAGCAGGAGGTGGGGGAGGGGACTAGATCGTTAGATGGCTTCTTAAAGGCTGGAGTATTTATTCTGTCAGCTTGTCAGCAGTTAATGATAGAGCTGAAAAAATTCTGTCATGAAAAACAGTTTGAAAAGCTGTTTGAAAAATACATAGGCTTTAAAGTCTTAGCTGTCACCATGTCCTGTCTATGTGTAGTTCCTAAACAGCAGTGGCACTAATGACGGTGGCAACCAATCAGAGGAACTTGTGTGGTTAGTTTGCCTCCGGCAAGTCTCTTTCTGCTGGAGTCCCTTCGAGGACTGTTGTCTGTACTTAAGGCCATATGTGAGATGTATCATCACAATCAAAAATGAACCTGAAGATTACCTTCCTTTTATCCTGTCGATTGAAATCAAATTTCTGTTAATTGATTTTGACTGATAAAAAAGTTTAAATAATCTGTGGACTTGCCAAAGCAAAGTTCAAAAGTAATCCAGTTCTGCTCAGGCTAAAAGCAATATTAATTATGAAATACGGCATGTGTGCATGCTCGCTCGCTCTCTCTCTCTCTCTTTCCTTCCTTCCTTCCTTCCTTCCTTCCTTCCTTCCATCCTTCCTCCCTCCCTCCCTCCCTTTCTCCCTCCCTTCTCTTCTTTTTTTATCTTGACTATAGCTTCTTCTAGGAAATGGCAAGTGAAACTAAATTTCAGCAGATTTCTGCAGGTTCCTCTTCTTGGCCTCTTCACCTTTCATCTTCCCTTTTTTGTCTTCGATTCATCTGGCAGTCCCAGTGCTTATTCCCTCCAACATCCTAACTCTCTAGCACCTCACTGAAATGGGGGTGATCTCGGATTGGCACTGCTCCCCCTACGTGGTCACCACTGTGTAAAACCTGCCACAGCAGGTTACTTTCTTCTTTTCGTTGTCATTGACCACTCTCCTCGCTTTGATTATTGAAATAAAATGATGGTGATTTCCCCCTCCCCCTCCTTAGCCATCACATTCACGTTTTCCTGGCCCTCCTTGACCACCTTTCTGGGATGCAGATGGGGCAGCTCTCCTCCGGGCAGTTGGAGACACCAGCTCTCGTGGAAGACTCACTAGCCCCATGTCCTTTTCCATTATGGCCATCTCTTCCTGTTAAATGTTTCCTTAGCAGTTCTCTGCCTTCCCCTTTGCTCGGTCTTGCTTGGGTGTCGCTGATTTACATGCTTGTTTACAGTTTATGAGGAGAAATAAAATGCACCAACTGCCAAGCTTCTCATTTTTATGACGCCAGTTGTCATGCTAGCATTCATTTCCTATTTACTCACCTTTAGGTAATCACCTTATCTAATGCTAATAGTTCTATCCATTTAAAGTAGAGAAAAACCCAGGCGCTTTCCTTTGCCTAAATTTAGAGAAGCAAATAAATAAATAAAGAGAAGTCTGAAAAATCTGAAACCTTTGGAGCCAAATTCCCTGTCCCTGTTTGCTATGTAAAGTATGGCTCATTTCTTTGATCTTGAGTAATAATAATTCTGAGGAGTTATACTGTTTTCATATGCTTCAAAGCTGTGTCAAAGTTTTGCTGCTTAAGGGTACTTCTTTATTCTGTTGGCTCTTGGGTACCAAGATGACAGGTCTTCTATACGAGGTGGAAGCTTTTTTAAGTCGTAGCCTTCAGCAAAACATCAAATTACCAAATCCAGGGTAACATACTTCTACACAAATGCCTTTCCTGTAGATATATTATACCATATATATTAAATACTTTAGTGTTACACGCTACATTTTATGTGCAATAGAAAGTGATGGTTTGAGGTAGCCTTGAGGGGACTTTTTTTCCACAAGCAGAAAAAGCTAGTGTATACCGTATCAAGTATGGTTTTTACAGGACTTTCTGCCTGAAGGCCTTTGTAAATAAGTAATGATCAACAGATTGGCTGTGGGTTTTTGAAAAGCATGCCTGTGTCAGTTTGCATGATGGGGGAGAAATTTCAAAGTGGGTCTTGCTTTCATTGCCTGTCGGAGAGGGACTGAGGGAGGCAGTCATCCCGGGCTGGAGCTGTCTGCTCCATGGTCCATCAGAATTGCTAAACGTGGGTCAGGCGGTGAGCTACAGACCTCAGGTTTCTGGTGTTGGTGCCTTCAGGCTGCTGCTATGGCCTCGGCTACTGTCACCAAGATGCTTTACCCCATGAGCTGCGATGGTCTCAATCACAGCTCAGCTAGAAAAGGCTGTCTCATGACAAGTCAGAAAGTCTTAAGACGCTCCTCCATTACCATGGCTTTCTGTGTGCCGGGTGCTCTCCATACTCTGTCTGAAGTGGGAGCAAGAACAGGGTGCTGATCCTGCTCTCTATTTCCCTTCACTTCTAGTGTGTGCAGAAAGACCCCATAGGTTTGGTTTGGTTTGAATATCTGTCACTAGCGATGATGTTGCCAGGGCCTGCTTTTTGCTAGATCCCTCTTGTTGATTGAGAGAAAACACGGGGGTTGGAGGGCTCAAGTGATAACTTGTGGCTTCTGCAGGTCCCCCCACTTCTTCAAACACTGCCTTTCTACTCTACAGAAGATGGTACTCGCAGGTCCTATTCCTTATGACCTGAAAAATCCATAAAGAAAGCTAATGACTTACTTGAAGTGGGTTTTTCGACATGAGTTTTGGCTTGCTGTTTGAGCAGAATCAATCATTCCAAAGGTGGGCAGGTTTTAGTGGCCTATCGGGCAGTGATAGCAATAGCTCCAAGAGAAACTAGAGGGTTCGGAATGCGCTAGGATGGGCTTTAATTTACCACTGCGTCTCTTGTAAATAAAACAGGCTCCTACGTGAGGGTTTCTTGCAAACCATCTGCCAGCATGAAATGCTGCTGGGACTCTGCTCTAATGGTCTTTGTCTCCCTTTGTTCTGGTATCAGGCTCACCCTGATTTTTAAGTGTCACTTAGCTCTCTGCGCAATCATTAGGTGAACAGCCTTGTTTTGTGTGTCTGGATCTTGATGTAGTATGTTTTTTAGTTGCCCTGACAGAAAGCAACTCTCATAGCCAAATGGCGAATGTCTGTGCTCCAAGGCAGAAATTCCTGTGTCATGACAGATAACCGTTGGCTTTGCACCTTCCAAGGACGAGCAAGCCACGGAGGTTCCCAGGTCTCGGTTATTTGCCTTCCTGCTGGTCTCTTAACATGGAATACTTTAAGGAGCCTCTCCTAGTTTTCATCTAAAATCACCAAGTATCCATTGGTCGGTTCTCCCCAGCCAGTGGGGTTGTGCCTTGTAAGGAGAGTCTTCCTTCAGTTGGAAGCACAAGAACTTTGTCTCTAAATAACAAGGTCAAGAGACTTAATTTGGAGGTCTCACAGACTCCATTGAACATCCAATGAAAGCTTTCTGGAAAGTCTGTTTAGAGAAGAATAAAGTATACTGGACGTCATTGTGACTGCAGTTGAAGCAGACTCATGAATTCCCTAAATCCCTGCCCAGGTTATACTCACACTCGGTTCTTTCTGCAACTATCTTCAAGTTGTTGCAGTCTCAAATGCTTTTTGGATACTGAGGATATTGCTCCAGTGGGTAGAAGTATAGAGGCAGTATGTGGGCTCTCACACTGTATCCTCAGATGGAACCCACACTGGCTGTGCATTTCAGCTGTCTGCTTATATTCCTTTACTGAGATTAATTCTCATCCCGCAAATGTTTAGTGAGAGTTTACTGTATTCAGTGTTGTGGAAGATCTTTGATGGGTGTAAAGTAAGATGGATTAGCGTAGGTCTCTATCTTCAAAACACTCACAGTTTAATGTAGGAGACAGACAAGCGTATATGGAGAAATAGAATAGGAATGGCTTGGCTATCTCCCAGCATGGGCTGTGAGAACAGAGAGAGTTGATACCACCTCTGGTCCGGCAGGCTGAGCCTGGTGTGTGAGGGAGGTCACATTTAACCTAGCCCTGTGTGATGAGGGAAGTTCTCAACTGGTGATATCATGTATCCTGTTCACTGTTCACTGGGTGCCAGTCATCATTCTGAGACCATCAATGCCTGTGAACTCATGGGATCCTCACCAGAACTCTGAGGGTAAGACTTACTCTGTCTCACATGTTACAGATGAAGAAGCTGAGTCACAGATGTGAAGTCTACTGAATCCAGTAAGTCTTAACTAATTAGGAAGATCTGAACCCAGGTAGTTTAGCTTCCCACCCCATATTATTAACTCCTTCCTTATTCTGCCCTGTGGAAGAAATAGGGAAAGTGCTCAGGACATAGGAAGTAGCTTGATGTGGCTGGACCAGGGCATCCTTGTTGTGACATAACTGGAGTTAAAAATATAAGCATAGTCTGGTACCCACTCACGGAGGCCTTTCCGGTCATAGGCACTGGGGCAGCCTTGCAGGCTTTTGAGGAGGCAGAGCTCATATTTGTATTTCGGGAGGATCACTGGTGATCGTGTAAGGATGGATTTAGAACCCTCCATTAGAGCCTAACAGAGATACATGTTCTGTATACTCAGAGGAGTGAAGAGAAGGCCCAGCCCACCCCAGCCTCTGCCAAATGTCCTCTGGGTGCCAAACCACCCAGGGTCTGCTATTGGAATGCTGACCGGAAATAGGCTTTTCCCAAGAAGGACACACAACATTCCTCATATCAGTTCGTATTACACCTATTTCTGTGGGAACTAGGGAACTTGAAGTAAGACAGAGAAGCATGGGCCATGAGGATTTGTACAGGATGTGTCAGGTAGACAATTTACCGAAGAGATAGCACCCAGCTGGGCTAGCAAGGATAATTGACGATACCAAAAACATAAAAATTGAACACTGTGAGGGGAGCTTCATGTCATGAGACCCAGAAACTATTAGACATTTGTTTTCTGAATGGGAGGAGAAATATGATTTGAGGAAAACAGATTATCGTTTTGGACATTTACTGATCATTAAGTGAAATAAACTCATCTGCTTGTTAAGTCCCATTCCCTCTTTTTTGACTTATACATTTTGTGGGGTGTTTTTGTGAGGAATGCCAGCTTAAAAGGTTCTAGTAATAGAAAATGAAAAGGGTCCGAGCCTAGTCAGTATCGGGGTAGAATGCCACTATCACAATTCCTTCCACTGGGCAGAATAAAGAAGGAAGGCAGGGACAGCTTAGTTAAGTAAATTTAGCTCTTAATGCACAAACAAATAGGAAATGACAGGCCCCATGGTACTGAAGAAAAAATAGTGGGTCTCATCATACCAGGGCTTGGGTGGATTTGACACAAGTCCCTGGACAAGTGGAATGCTCAGCAGAGGGTCATTATCCTGTCCTCCCATTTCAAGAGCATCTTATTCACTCTCCTCTAGGACTGAGGGACATGTCAGTTCTCCCAGGATGTCTCCCAAACATAAAGGCAGTAGTTTCCTTTTTCCTCTGAGAATGGTGGCTGCCTAACAAGAGATGACATATTAGGTGGCAGTAGTTCTTGACTGTTTGTTAGTCGGGAAAAAAAAAAACCAACATAAATAGACAGTTACAGAGAAGTCGAAAAGGACTCTAGTTTTAGCAGAGTAGCTAGATCCTGGCCTGACGGTTTTGTCAAGGCTCCAGGCATGGCCGTCTGGTGGGAGATGGGGCAGGGGTAGTGGGCAGCCACATCTCAGGAGAGATGATCATTCTACAGGAGGGTGGAGGCAGTGTTGAAAGATGTGCTAAAGCAGGAGCTAGAATCCAAAGGTCAGGATCCTTGCAACATAGCTGGAAATAGTATTCATCCAGAAATAAAATGCACCCCAGAATAAAGTAGATCGTTTATGGTGGTGAAAACCCAAATATGATTGCCTTTGGAGAGATCCCCTGAGACCCTCTCTAGCATCCTGTGGCAGGCAAAGCCAGAGACGCACTCACATGGCCTGACACTCTTGAACATTGCATTCAAGGACTTAGTTACTAACTACCAAGTTTTCTTCTATAGAGTGGAAAAAGAGATAAAGAGAAAGGAAGGTAGAAAACTGAATTATGAGTATTGTACTTCACAAAAGCTAATATTTCATTTGCTTTTTTTGTGTTCGTTTATTTGCTGATCAGCTCATGAAAATAGAGGTCAGCAAGAGAGAGTCATTAGTGAAGCATCCTGATTAGAAAATCCCATCAAGTGTTGATACAATCTTTCAAGTTCCAGACAGACACAGAGATAGAGTAGGCAACCTGGATGTGCTTTTGTCTCTTGTCCTATAATTTTCTATTTGAATAGGAGGGTCAGGACATGCAGCACCTCCTTAAATTTTATGCCTAGCCTCTCGCTTGCTTTACTCTAGTCCTAGCCTTCCAGAAAAGATCCATAGCCTTCCAGTCTGTAATATTGCAAACAGTTGCTAACTTTGTAGAATTAAGTCAAACCACATAGTTTCTCCATCTGGGCAAAATTTTATAGCAGCGGTTCTCAAACTTTAGCACATATCAGAATCATCTAGAGCACCTTGTTAAAACTGAGCTCGATGCAGTAAGTCTGGGCTGGGCTGGATAATTTGCATTTCTCTCAAGCTCCCAAGTGATGCCAATGAGGCTGGTGTGGGACAGTACTTTGAGAACCACTGCTTACACGAATCAGAACAGTGAGAAGCTTCATGTGATAGGGGCCCTTCTCTCAGAGACTTTCAGACTGGGCATTGCAACACTGCATAGTTGCTTAATTAAGAACACCTGTCCTGACCACCATTGGACATCAAACATGAGTCCTCCCTGCTGATCGGTTACAGCAGCTGGCTCCAGGCACACTCCAGGCAGCCTGACTTGTTACAGACATATTTCAGCATCTCCCTTCAGATCACAATACCTTACTTCAAATACAGTCCCTGTGAAGTAGAAAACCGTGCAAGAGCCTTTGGTGGTTCCCAAAACAAATTGTTGCAAGATATCAAAGGTGAGTGGGCTCTCACTGGGCACATTTTCTGATATCCATAAAAGGTCCAGTGAGTCTTTGTTGACTGGTTAAAAGTGTTCAGAGACTAGAAATTATTCATTAGTTTCTCTTGTTAGGATGTGATTTATTGAGCATCTACTGTGTCCTCTGCTAGACCCTAGAAATACACTGAAGAATAAAATAGATGTTCCTTGACCTTAAGAAGATCACTATCTAATAGATGAGACAGATACGCAAATTATTATCTCTCTAGGAGCTCCTAGGAAGGGAAAACAACTAAGAGGGCAGATTCCGGCAGAACATTTGAAGCAAACTTTGAGGTCTCAGAAATTTCTGATAGCCTGCTATTATACTTGACATAATACATACTCAATAAAATTAGTATTTGCCACTTGGATGAAAACCTTCAGAGAGATGAGAAATTTGCCCACGTTTTCTCAACCGTCCCATTTCCCAAGGAAACCACAGCAAGAGTGGGCCTCAATCTAAATGGGATGCTTGTAATAACAAGATAGGTTTTATGGGATGAGAAATGAGGTTCTAAAAATCAAGCAAGGAAAAGGATACGATTTTAAAACCATTTTGTCATTTTCTTCTTCTATAACTTTTTTTTTTTTTTTTTTGGTTTAGTTACTTGTACTTTAATGTAAATTTCTGAAGTCAGCATCCGCTGCTGCAGGAAAACAAAACAAAACAAAACAAAGCAAAACAAAACTGGAATTTTCTGTATTTGCCTGTAAGGGGAACTGTACTCTTTAAAATATAATAACAGCTTCCTCACAGCAGGTTTGCTAGAAAAGGGATTTGTGGTTTTGCTTTAGGCTGTTGTCTTCAAGGCAAGCTTTTTGTGTTTCTGCTGGAGCAGGGCATTTAGTTCACTTCCTGAGATTAATTGATGGCAAGTGGCATTCCTTGCTCTGCAAACCCTCAAAACTAAAATCTCTTATTCTTTATTTGAAGTCAGGCATGCTTGATTTCTAGCTGTGGACTTTGGAGGTGGAAGCTGAGATTCAAGAAACATAGATATGAAAAATTTAACTCAGTGCGGCTCCTCATTTGCTATAAAAATGTGGATATTCCTAAAGATAGCCTTCAGATATTGGCACATGGCAAAAGCTCACCCAGCCCGAATTGATTAATTGAGGCTCCCCTGCGCACGTTGTCCTGACAAGGGCTCATGGGGTCATTTTCTACTGATTATTCACACAAGCTGTGCATTTCATAAATTCTTGCATGCTATTCTCTTCGTCTTTGTAGCTTAGGGCACTGCAGTCGGGGGCGCTGTGATGTAGAATGAACAAGATCCAGTTGCTTCCTGCTAGTGGGAGGGGTCAGGATGGTGGCCATGCAGCACTGGCTTCCCGTCAGGAAGACCTTTCTGTTCAAAGACTTGCCTCTCCTCTCACTAGCTATGCTGCCTTAGCCACATTACTCATCCACTGTTTGCATCCATATGAATGGGTGATAATAACAGAAATTACCTAAGTGTTATTGTGATGAGTAAGTCATAAAATATAGGTAAAATTTTTACTATAGCAACGTTTATAAGGGTTCAACTCATGGTAATTATCCATCGTAGTAGCAATAGTAGTAGTCGTAATAGTAGTATCAGCAGCAATGGTAGTAGTATTAGTAGTAGTAGCAATAATAGTTAAGAGTAGTAGTAGTAATAGTAGCAATAGTAGTAGCAGCAATAGTAGTAATAGTACTAGTGGTAGTATATAGTATTAGAAGTAATAGTAGTAACCCTATGTCTTTATTATTGAACTGCTATATCTTTCTGGTCTCCTTTCACCATAATAAGAGCTACAAGATATATGAGTGGATTTTAAGCAAAGCATAAAGAATGATAATAATAATGGTAGTTAACACATTTTGAGGGTATGTTCTGTGTAGGTACTATGCTAAGTGCATGATAGGACTTTATTCGTGTAATCTCCAAATAGAATCCGTTAAGTAATGACAATGATTAACACTCCCATTTTACAGGTGAGGAAACTGAGACAAGGCACATTGTATGTAGCAAATAGTAGATGAGCCAAGACTTGAAGACAGACATTTTGGTTCTGGAGCTACTATGCTATATTGTCACTAAGGAAATAGGTGGTTTCCTGCCCTCAGCAGTCTCCATCCCCAAAGCACTCCCTTTGGAGACAGACTCACCTAAACAAATTAACTGAACAAATTAACTGGCTAGTGTCCAGCCTTCCTCTTTTTATTGGGTTGGCTGTTCATAGGTATTTATCTTCAAATGTGGATATAAGTTAAAAACCAGGGAAAAGTTCCCACTTGGGCAGAACAGCTATAATTATGTAGGTATGTTGGGGTGGGAGATTGTGTATTTCTGGCATATTTCCATGTATTTCTAAACTGACGGCAGGACATAAACCTAAATGAACAAATAAGTGAGACTAAGGTATAAGAAGGGCAGCCAGGGTCATCAAAGAAATGATAGCTGATACACTGTGCCCATTTTTCTTCAAGGTGGATTAGTGTATTAGTTTCTTAGGGCTGTCATAACAAAATGTTACAGACTGGGTAACACATAGAAATTTATATTCTCACAGTTCTGGAAGCAGAAAGTCCTAGATCGAGGTGTTTTCAGGGTTGATTCCTTCTGAGGCCATGAGGAAAGCTCCTTGACTTGTAGATGACCATTTTCTTCCTGTGTCTTCACATAGTCTGTAGGTGTCTGTGTCCAAATTTCCTCTTATTATAAGGACACTGGTTATACTGGATTAGGGCTTACCCTCGTGACCTCATTTTAGCTTAATCACCTCTTTAAAGACCATACCTCAAAATAGTCACATTCTGAGGTACTGGGGGTTAGGACTTCGACATACACACTTTGTGGGGGACACTATTCAGCCCTTAACGACTACACAGCAGCAAATGGACCTCACTCACCTCACGGAGTTTCCGTTACCTTAAAAATAAGTCGTATACATTGGCTAAGTGGCAAGTGACAAATGAGCCTTGAATTAATTCTAGTTCATTTTAGGGGAGTTGGGATTACTTTGTGAATTGAGGAACTATATAAAGTAATTAAGACGTGAAAGGCAATAGCTAGTATTGGTCTTTGGTTCCAACTAAGTGGTCTTTGAGGAGTTGTCTGAGAGCCTGTGGAAGTGGTTCTCTTCGTCATTTTATGAGCCGATGATGTGGGGATGATTTGTCCAGGTTTCTGTTGCTCCTCCTTTTCTTATATAACAAACTACCTGATCCTTCTCCTGGTCCTCCCCTGACCACAGCAGTGTTGGTTGTTCTGCTCAGTGGCAAATGCTTAGACTTTCTTCTGTTAATATAAACTCCAAAAACCTCAGTTTAGATGTGGATATTCCCATGGACAACTAACTCTTTATTCTTCACCTATGTCAGAGATTGCTCAGCAGCATAAGCTAAATTAAGGCATTTGCAATCACTACAGGAATAAATATGGTAAAAAAATTTATCCTGTCTGGCCTGAAGTAGTTACAGACTCTCATGTTGCTGGATTGAATCATGTTTCAAGTTTCCTCCCAGACAGTGGAATCCAGTGAATGAGGAACAATTCTAGCCCTAATGGAACTATAAAGTAATCAGTCTTCCATGCTTCTTATTGCCCATCTTTGCTCCAGCAACTTTTCTTCACTTGCTCAGTGCCTTTTGGTCTTTTGATGCCCAACAGTGATTCAATATTTCCAAAATTCTTCTAGCCATCTTTTTCCCTAACGAAAGCACACTGCTTTAAGACCCTTTTAAAAGTCTTCTAGGCTCACCCAACCCCTATAATAAAATACCCTGTATATCTCCAACTCCTCTAGAATCTCTCAAATGATGAGACATCCATTGCCTTGGGAAAGAACTCATTTCATTTCTGAAAAAATAAAAAAAAATCTTCAATTTCATAACATTCTTTCTTTTTGGAAACCTGATGTTTGTTCTAGCCAAGTCTCATCCATTGTTCCTAGTCTGTTCTTGATCAGTCATAATCAAGTGAATCCATCTTCCACTTGACCACCATTGCACATCTGAGGACTGCTAGTATGCCTGGCCTGAGTCTTCTATACCTCAGGTTAGGCAATACCATAGCCGACATCTCCAACCATGGTTTTGGATGCCATTCTTTGGCTCTTATCATTGGGCCTCAATTCTCTGAGCATGTCTTAATGCTTACGACTGGATCGACACTTAAAATATGTCGAGATTCCTCCCCATCAGATCAAATGTTACCTTCTCCGTGAAGCCTTCCCTGATGGACTCAAACCAGGCACTTAACAGCTTCTTTCTTAGTGTTCTCCTACCACCTCGTACATTATTTTCTAGAACACTTAACTTAGTGTACCACAACTATTGGCATTTTCTCTTTCTGCTATATTATGACCCTCTCTTTGACTAGGGATTGTGTCTTGATCATCACAGTATCTTTTATTCCTGGCTCAGAATAGGGAATTCATGGCTATTGGTTGCTTTGCTGATTTAAGAAAACAAAGTTTAAATTTCAGTTATCATGGCTGGTCAGAAAAGGAAGTGTTTGGGGAGATTTTTGATGGTTCTAAGGTCAGACCCTTTGAGGAAAATCCTAGATGACTTATATTTAAATTATCCAGGCCAGTCTGAAAAACTTGTGGGGAGTACAATGTGCTGTGTGGCATACCACTGAGACTTCCCAGATGCTTCTGGAAGTCCCAGTGCCAATCATGGCTTTCAGCCCTAGTGTCAAATTGTACCTAATGTCCCCAAACTCTCATGCCAGTTAATGAGATGTGACATTAAAAAGCTATCTTTTCTTCTCTCATTGAGGAGTAATTGATCATCAGACTTATTTTTTTACTTTTCTAAGATGAGGGTTGAAGGCCCGTGTTACCAAGGAATGATTTCTTCCCAGAAAGAGAAGGAACCAAAATGTATGTCCTATCTCCAAAGACACATATTTTCTAAAAGGAATTTTGGCCAGCTTGCTATATCATTTACTTGCTTGCTGATGGTATGTAAACATTGTCCTGGGTATCTTTTAAATCCTGAACACATTAGGGGCAGGTCTCAGATCTTCCTGAGACAATACTTCCTCTCCAACTGATAAAAAATGCTCTTTATCTTTAGGGCAGTTATTAAGCTCTTCTTGCAACTAAAATATGTTCTTCTAGGGCTGGGAGGAGTTCATCCTGTTCATTTTCTCAAAACTCTTTTCTATGGTGGTTTCTGTCTACCTAATTATCCCAGAGAATGGCTTTCTATAGAACTATTACACATTTCCAAGGACAAAAAAATTCAAACTTTCCTCTTGCACCCATCTGTGACCCATTCTTATCAGCAACTTTTTATTTCAGCATTTTTGACTGAGTTCAGAATTTGAGAGGTGGCCTGGTGGCTTACAACACCTCCAGACTCCCGAACAACCCAGCTACTGAGATGCTATTCCAAGGGGGATGTACTTCTTCTTCAAGACCCAATATGACAGTTTCTATCGTAATCTAGTATGTTCGTTGAAGATAACTTTGCAGGATTGCCTCACGTGGTATTTGTCATTTGATGTAGCATGAAAGCAAATTCTTGAGAATAAATAAATACAGTCAGAGTTTTCCCATCTTAAGTGGAGGTGGGAGGCTATTTAGAAGGGTCATGGTAGAAATTCCGAAAGCTTAATTCTAGGTCTGTGAACCACACAGGAGGGATTGCTGTCTCATTCTCTGTATCCTGAATGTATAAATGAGAAGTATAAGAGAAATTTCAGAGAGAGAAATATTAAAAGCTAAATAAAGGTCACCCTTCGATACTTGAAATAGATCATTTAAAAAGTAAAATCACTGTATAATAAATATTTGGAATTTGAGCCTATTTATATTTTCTATTTTAAATGGATAGTATCATTCAAGGAAAATAGCTCCACTGCATGGATAGCTAGCTTTGCCTGGGACATTGTTCTCATCGTATGTGGTCATTTTGCAGAAACCCAAATGACCTCCCTTAAAGCTGAGGTACAAAATCACTATCAGAGAGAGAACTTGGACATGGATATGGCCCGAGACGCAGGAGCATATTTCTCATGCTGTAAGCTTGTTAGACCTGCCTGATTCTATTGTAATGCTTAAGGTTGTTAGCGAGGCTCTGCTAATCCACTGGAGAGGAGGCCTTTGTAGAAGTGTCTTCCTTTTCCACAGTAAACACAGAAAGAAAGGGTGAATGTAGCCCTGAGAATTCCAGAAAAGTTTATTAAGATGCACCTGAGCTTGAGGCTCTCTTGCAAGGAATGCTGCAGTCGGAGGTGAAGGTGGGTGGGGGGAGCGTCATTGGCTAACCAGTGTGAATGCAGTTGTCAAGGCAAGGAGAGAGGGTATTGTTTAGTATTGAAATCATGTATTCCAGATGTGGACATTTGGTAGTCAATCTGCTCTGAAGTGACATGCTGCTGAATCTTTAAAGGGCTTCAGCCAGGGAGAGCAAAATCTGATTGGGCAAATTGCTAAAATATTTAAAGTGCAGCCTGTTAAAGCTTTTACTGCGAAGAGAATCACGTCAGAAGTTGTAGTCAGAAAGAGCGAGTAATTGGCTTTCCATCCTCATGCCAGTCAGTCAGCATGAGACTCTGTTCCTATTCCTTCCTCTTCATTGCCAGTGCTAATAACAACCCTTTGAGGTGTGCGTGTGTGTGTGTGTGGTGTATGTGTGTGTGTGTAAGCATGCGCATGTGCACATGTTGGAGAGAGAGGATAGCTGGTAAAATGAGAGGAGGTGGAGTGAGATAGCCATAAAAAAGGAGACCAAATCCACAAAATAATGTGAAGACCATGTTAGATAAAGGAGAACAGGAGAGAATGGCAGAATTATGCATGACAAAGGTCACCTGCACTTCCAGGTGGTGGTGGTTTGGGGCAGTTGTCTTTCAACGGATGCATTTTACAAGCACAAGAATGGCCTTCGGTGACAACCGTTTCCTCTGCATCTTTCATCTCCTCTGAGATGTAACTCAGGGGGCACTTTCCATTTATAATTTATCACATTTTCCACTTAGATTTTCCTGTCCTTTCTCCCCAGGCATGACCCCTTGTTAATTCCCGGCAATGATCAGATTGACAACATGGACTCCAACGTGAAGAAGTATGACTCTACTGGGATGTTTCACTGGTGCGCACCCAAGGAGATAGAGAAAGTCATCCTGGTGAGTGACAGACCGCAGAATCGACCATCTACTTCTGTCCCAAACTGTTTCCTAGGAATGTGGTTTACCTAACTGGATCGGGGGATAATACAGTCCCTGGTCCTAATTGTTTTCAAAAATTGAAATTCAGGACATATATTGAAACAGCTAGAAATCTCATCCAAACATGAACTAAGAGAAGAATTTTCCATTTCTGAATATATATGGGCTCATTAAAATAGGGAGTGTTACATACTGTATGAAAGGCATCACGAGAGGCAGTGTGTACCATAACTTCTGTGGATGGGGCCCTGAGGCCAGAGCCTGACTGCCATTTAGTAGCTGCATGGCCTTGGGCATGTCGCTTGATCTCTTGCACTTTAGTTCTCTTATCTGTAAGAAAATGTGATGAGAATGACCCTAACTCATAGGGTTGCAGTGAAAATTAATACCTAGCATGTGACTCAATAGTTAACCTATTATCACTATTATTATTAAATGCCATGAAGAAATATGAATGCTGCCTGTATTGTTTATAACAATATCTTGTATTTGTCTAGATAATAGCTTTGCATATTGTGATCCTTCTTAGCATGCAATGTAGACAGGTAAAATGCATTTGCTGATGATGACAATGATGAATCATGGATCACCTCAGTAATGTGGTTGTTGGGGGTAGGTGCTCAGAGCCCTATTTCCTGGTTGGCTCATCTCTGTAGCAGCCATGTGCTTCTGTTTTTTTTCCAGGAATGTCAGCATAGATAGCAGTCTATTCTACTCTTTAAACTTGTCCTATTAACAGCTTTAGGTTTTAATGCCTACATCAGCTTTCCTACATTTTATTGTCTTGCTAATCCATGGAAAATGGATTAATATTCAGAAAGGTCAGATAGAAGGGTGCTTTCTCCCTTGTGCCTCTAATCCCCGGATTGCTATGGCCTGTTCTCTTATGTCAGGCAGGAAAATCCTATCATTTCTGATGTCATGGCCACCCTTCCTGAAAGAGAATGGTTCCAGTTCTCCAGAATGGCTTTGTACTATAATCCACTATATTTTTCCCTGTGTTTCATCTGAATGTGCTTGTGTTTTCTCAATTTAATTGCAATCAAGCATTAACAGCAAATACAGCGTTGTGCTGGAGACTGTCTTAGAGGTGTGAAAATTGCAGACAAAAGCACAGAAAGTCAGAATTCTCAGGAAACAGCCCTTGTTCAACTTACCAGGAGTGCAAATTGTTCTAATCACAAAGGTGCTTGTGTATTTACATCCTGATATTGTATTCACCGCACTTTTTCTCTGGTGATCTAAACTCAGCCTGGTATTCCTCACCTGGGGCAGGTCAATGGCTAGGTGCCATATCTGGGATCCAGGGTTTTAATAACTAACGGACATCCAACCAAAGTATCCTACTGGCATGAAAGAGTTTACGGAAGTGATTTACTACCTTTCTCATCTGAAAAATAACATCATTTAATAAAACATTTATGACAAGTCTTTTATGTATTAGGCACTGCTGTTGTTACTGGAGGTATAACCTCTCACAGACCTTATAATCTAGTAGGGGCTAAGAGAAGATCTTCAGGTAGACAAATTAATATATAATAACATGTCAGATATTGATAAAGTGCTTGAAGAAGATAAAGCAGGGTCATGCACCAGAGAAGGACTGGGAGGTGCAATTTAGACAGTGTAGTTCAATAGGCCTTCTCTAGTCACACTGGAACATAGATGAGAATGCTCAGAAGATCCTTTCTGGTGTGCGTACCCACTGGGTGCAGGACACTAACCACTTTGGGGATTGGAAAAAATGAGATGGACTCAATCTTGAGGAAATGATCATCTAATTGCAAAGAAGACATAAAATGTAACCATGAAACAATATATGTAAAGCTAAGTGTTAAGAGACACAAAGCACTATTCAAATCTAGGGGAGAAGATTAGCATGCATTTAAGTGGCCAGGGAAGTCTTATTGGATACACACAGGTTATATTTTAAAGGTTTTAAGGCCATTAAGGCCCAGCTTGTATTAAGCCTTGAAGGATGTGTAGGAAACACAAGACACATATACTTTCTCTAGTGGGTCTTAAACCTAGAAGAATGAGACTCTCCAGGGCTGAGGCCCAGGAATTGGGGACTTTACAAGGTTCTCTAGGTGATGTTGCTGTAGTTGATCTAAGGATTGGTGTTTTGGTCCCCAGATCTAAGCTTCTGGGATCAGCATCTATGCCTCAGCCAGTCTGCTAACTGGTGCCTTCCCTACCTCCTTATTCTAGATTTCTTATCCCTCTTCTGGACCCAGTTTGTGACCTTGGGCTTGTTGGACAGAGCTAGCCTCCCAGGTTACCTGGGCAATTAAAAATAATTAGGAGCCCCGTCACAGCATGTTACAAACTAGTTGACCCTCTGTTGGTGGTACCCAGGCACACACACTTTCATGAAGGCAAAATAACTGACTCCAGGCCTTCTCCATGAAACAGTGATGTGAAGTGTGACTCCCCAGTGGGTCCACCTTGGTCATAGTTTATAAAACATTTCTTACAGACTATGTCTTAGATGTTCCTATATGTTGCAGAGGAAAATAACAGTGACAGCCCCTATTTTATTTTATTCTAACGATCAGGGAGTGAAAGCTAGCTTCTTCCTCTCCTTGGGGGTTGCTGTAATAACCCTGACATTGTTGAGAATTGCAATATTGGCATTTAAACAATCAATACACTGGTCAATTCTAGGGATTAAATGGAGCAGAGGTTGATGTGTGCAGTGGACATTAATATGCTTCCCCAAAAGTATTGTAGACCACATGGGGCCATCTAGGCATGCAGTGGGTAGACAGAGAGGAAGGAAGGCAAGAAGGAGATGTTGGACCAGAAGGAGAGGCAGACAACAGCCCACAGCTGGCCTTCTTATGTTACTCTCTTCACTAACAGTGAACCACCAGCAGTGGGCTATCCATCTGCATTTCCTGGAAAGCTGGGGTCCTCCTCTAGAGAAGCGGTCCCCAACTCCAGGGGCCAACGCGCCTATGAGAATCTAATGCCTGGTGATCTGAGGTGGAGCTGAGGCGGTGATGCTAGCACTGGGGAGCAGCTGCAAATACAGATGAAGCTTCGCTCGCTCACCTGCCTCCTACCTCCTGCGGTGTGGCCCAGTTCCTAACAGGCCATGGACCAGTACTGGTCAGCATCCCCAGGGGTTGGGGACCTCTGCTCTAATGGGTTGATTTGATTCTTTTATTTGTCTCCTTTGTAGATAAAGGCCTAGGGTTGAAAAATACATGGGCTGTTGATTTGCTGATCTATCTCTAGATTCTTTTAATGATTATTTGGGAATCTTCCTCTGGTGATTTTATACAGGTGAGCAACTCCAGGCATATTCCCGGAAACCCCAAGGCAGTAGTGGACAGGATTCAGAAAACTTTCTGTAAAGGGTTTTATAATAAATAATTTAGGTTTTGCTGGCCAAATGGTCTCTATTGACTCTGCCGTAATAATATACAAGCAATCATAGGCAATGCCTAAATGAGTAAGGTTGGCTGTGTTGGAATAAGATTTTATTGGAATTTGAATTTCATATAATTTTTGCATTTTATGAAATATTCTTCTTTTAATTTTTTTCAACCATTTTAATATATAGAAACTAATCTTAGCTTACCAGCCATGAACATACAAAAACCACTGGTGGACCAGATTTGGCCTGTAGGCCATTTTGCCAACGTCTGGCTTAGGATATTATGTTCTACTTACTTATACAATAATGTACTCATCATCTCACAGATAAGTCTAGAACTCAAAATGCAGATTTTTTGAGCTGAGACCAATTTAGGAGCTGACCATTTTATCATCATCTCAGCAAAAGAGGCAGAAAGAGCAGCTAATTTTATCAATAATTTAATAGAAACTATTTCTTCCCTTTTCAAATATTATAAATATTGCTATTCCTTCTGATTTTTGCCCTGAAAACCATTATGAAAGATCTCCTGCTCACATGCATTAATGGCATCTCTTTTTAAAATGTTTTGTCAAAAAGGGTAGTGATATGCATGGATATATGTTCCCATACATTTATTATACCAATATAGTCTATATATACATACATACTCAAATTATATGTGGCACGTGTATAACATTGTTGAAATAAAAATAATAGCACATAATAAGCACTCAACAAATGTTTACTCCATCTTTTACACAAATGATTTCTTTAGTTCTTACCACAACCCTATCAGATCTTCTCTCCAATGCCTATACATTTCTCCCCTGTTGCAGACCCGAAGTGAAGCTGCCATGACTGTCCTGAGTGGCCACGTCGTGGTCTGCATCTTTGGCGATGTCAGCTCAGCCCTGATTGGCCTCCGGAACCTGGTGATGCCACTACGTGCCAGCAACTTTCATTACCACGAGCTCAAGCACATAGTGTTTGTGGGCTCCATTGAGTACCTCAAGCGGGAATGGGAGACGCTTCATAACTTCCCCAAAGTGTCCATATTGCCTGTAAGTCCAAGGTCACGTTATTGATGTTGTTTTCTTCCTTTCATTCACAAAAGAAAATCCCAGATGGATGTAATAGTTGTAGCTTTGATCATGCTTCTGCTTCTTTATCTGGTTATGGGCCTGAGGACTCAGCCCTTTTTCCCTGTGCTCTGTCTAGGAATATCCAAACCCTGGAGACCTTATTAAAAGGAATTTGCAGCCAGGTTCAGTCGCTCATCAGACATGAAGTTTAGCGGACATCAAATATATTAACCATGTCAGTTTCTAAACACTCTCTCTCTCGTCTACCCAAATCTAGTGCTGTATGATATTATGGTGCTTAGAGTAGAATTAACCTATGAAACTATTTATTTCATTTTATTTATGACATTATGAATGCTTGGAGAACTCTTGATTGTACCACATTCTGTTTTTAACTAATTGTGTTTAACAGAGTTCTTTATTTCTGCTGTAGAGAAGGCTAACCCCCTTCTGCTGGTCAACTCCTACCTCCCAATTCATTTAGAAGCCCAGCCGTGTTTCCGTGGGTTTGTGTATGTGTGTGAACATGTATGCCTGTGATATTCTTGATTACAAAACACTGGTACCCAAATCTAAAATGAACGTTTGGGACTCCACAGTTTAGTGTGAGGATGTAAGATACACGATCTGGAGTCATGTAACTGACTGCTTCCTATCATTAATCAATATATTTGCCATCAACTTTCAAAAAATTATATTGCACATTTCAACATTTGATATTGTTTCCTATGTCACAAAGCAGTGCAAATATCATTTATTCTCAATACATTTTTCTTGGAAATTCACATCCCTAAAATTGAAGAACATGAATTTGGTGCTACATTTCAAGAGGTCTAGGGTTTTTCCCACTTATGGAGCTGAAATTCTTCTAGAACCTTAAAAATGGAAAACAGAAAGTCAAGTAATATAATTTAATAAAGAACATATGAGACTCTACCTACAAGTAATAGGCATCAATAGCCACCATTTGTCCTTACATATGCCTGGCACAATAGGTGCTAAATAAATATTTAAAGAAGTGAGAAAAATATAGACAGATATCTTTTGGATGCTGGGCCAAAAACTCACTGACTTAAAAAACACATGTAGTTAAAAATAGGCACCTACAGAAAAACAAATAGTCATACACATAGAAGAACACAAACAGATATATACCTTGTTAATTTCAGACATAATCCATTTGATTCTATTTTTCCATGATTATCTTCCTACATGTGATCTTATTCATAGTCCCTGAAAGATCTGGGTCTAAAAGTATTTTGTAAGGAGCTTATTATTTTGTTGGGCTTATATTAGTCTGTGTGTATGTGCGATATTTGGTGTGGGTGTTTGGGTGTGTTTCCTTCTGCGTGCCCTTGTACACATCTACTCACCTGCCTGTTTATATGTGAATGAGCTTTTATATTTGCAGGTCCTTTTAAAACCCTCCAAAATTTAGCATGCTCAAACACAACATATTTGTACAATAGACCTTCTATGTCTTCGCATATTTCATTGTTTAAACAATGCCTCACAGATAGGGCCAGCCCTGAGAAATACAAGATGTTTCAATGTATATCATTTGTATTTCTTGAGTTTTGAAATCATGTGTATATAACTGTGCAGGGTTTGACTTATATCACAATTACTATTTCATTCTCTACAAAATGAAAATTAAAAGTATATGGACGTAGGCAATTGAGGCTTATATACTGGTGAAATGATTTGAGAAGTTGGTCAGACTTATTTTGTACAAAGAGATCCCAGGAAGAGAGGGGATTCTTCTTCTCTTAAAAGATACTGCTGCAGAATCTAGAACCAATAGCTTCCCAGCCTCGTAGTACTAAATAATTCTTCCTCCTTAATTTTACTCTGTGGTAATATTCTGGGGGCTGAGAACTACTATTGAGTCATAAAAGAGAGTGGATGGCTTTGACTTCTGAGCCAAGTCCAATCTTCTCAAAGCTCCTTTTCCAGGAGAGAGAACCAGAGAAAGGCATCCAGAGATATAAGGCAGTTAGCAAACCCTATCCCTACATAGTCAGTGTGGTGAGGGCTGCTGGAGTCTCCATACAGACAAAGCAGAAGCCAGATTCAGGCTGGAGGACCAAGGAGACTGGGGGCTGGATGTGAACTCCAAAATGATATCCCTGGGGAGCCCTGGGATACCTGACGAGTTCTGCTGTGACCCCTGCTGAGGACACAGAGCATGTGTAGTTCATGCCCCTCACCTCCAACAATAACCCTGTGGTTGCCCTCCTGGCCCCTCTGTCATTATGTCCTTGATCTGGACATAATGATCTGGATTTATTCCCTTTGTTTTTTGTTGTTATGGGATTTTTTGAAAATCTGTTTACTGGCTTATTTATTTTTAATTACACCAGTAGTATACACATTTATGTTATAAAATATTCAAACAATAAAGAAGTATTTAAAGTCAAAAACAAACTTTTCCCTTCACTCCCAATCTTATTCCCCTCCCTAGAGGTAATTACTGTTATTATTTTAGTGTATGTTTTTCCCAAACTTTCTCTCTGAGTGTACATACATTTATAAATGCATTCATAAATATATAGTTTCATTTCGTGGGTTTCTTCCTACATAAATGAAATCATACTTTTCAAATAGTCTAGAATTTTTTTTTTCCTTTTTAAATTTATCCCTCTATTTTAGAGATTCTTCCATGGCACTGCCTGCACGGAGAGCCGTTTCAGTCCCTTTACCTGCGGTATAGGCTCACGATGTATGTACTTCCAGGGGTGTATTTAACCATTCCTATGTCGGACAATTAGGAGATTTTCTTTTTCTTTTATTTTTTATTTTTTATTTTACTATTTGCTGAAAATATGCAATAAAACTATATGACCTGAAGCTTAACTCCTTTCCATCTCCCCTTTGCATGATGCACATTAATTCTGTCCCCTCCCTCATCCTCCAAGGGGAGAGGCACTTTCAGCCCCACCTCATCACACCATGCTCACTGGCTATTTCCCCTTGGCTGCACTGGAAATTCTACTTGGAGCTGCTGCCTTTTGCTTGAGACAGAAGTGACCTGCTATTGACATAAACAGGCATTTGAAACCCACCCACCTCGTTACATTCTGAAAGCCAGAGGTTGCCACAGGACAGTTACTTAAATCAAGACAATTTCCAGGCAGGAAGAAGATGTAGAACTCTGGCATTATTCCTCTCCCACGTTTGTTAGTAATAGCTTGATTGAGTATTGAGAACAAGCCTAAAATGCTGCCATCAGCACCGACTACCCTTTAGATTAGCACACAGCTCCTATTCCCTTGAATGTAGTTAGACGAGCTTAATGTCAAGGCATAAAAAAGATACTTGTTAAATAATTTCCCAAAGCTCCGATGCGATCTTTAATTTGTTTTTATT
>NW_006438113.1:8349068-8375085 GCF_000325575.1 Pteropus alecto
TTTTTGGCTACTCCATTTTTTTTTTTTTTTTCTTTCCTCTATGCCAAAGGGTACGCCATTAAGTCGGGCTGATTTAAGGGCCGTCAACATCAACCTCTGTGACATGTGCGTTATCCTGTCAGCCAATCAGAATAATATTGATGATACTTCGCTGCAGGACAAGGAATGCATCTTGGCGTCACTCAACATCAAATCTATGCAGTTTGATGACAGCATTGGGGTCTTGCAGGCTAATTCCCAAGGTAAGGACAGCCTGTAATACTTTTCTCCTGTGCCTACAGGGGACAGGGGCTGGCAAGAGGGATATCCTTCACTCAGTAATTCAAAGAGGCTCACATCAGCCTGCCTGGCAGTGAAACCTGCGGTCACTGCGATGGCTTTCAAAGGGGCATCTGCTGCTTCTTGCCATCCCAGGGAGCAGGCTTAAGACCTGAACACCCACACTCAGAACAAGCTGCCTTCCCAGAGAATAAACCAGCCTTTAAATTGCCCCACCTCAGCCTTCACAAACAGTGATGTTATGACTAGGGTCACCAACTAGGTGTCAGAGCACTGAAAAGATGCTGGCTGAACAATTCTCATCGTTTCTCCCAGAATATATCTTTGCCATTGACCTGTGTTAAGCTTTGCCATTGTTATAACTGCATGATGGTGTTAAGTTTTACATTGTTAAATGCTGACCAAGGGATGGTGATCTCAGGAGACTAGGGACCATATAGACACTAAAAGTCATTTAGCAAGAGGTGAGGCCCATCAGCCCATTCTCTATAGGAGGCACAACAGCACTAAATGACACACATCTGCCATCTCTGCTGTACCATAGTCTTCCCTGTCATTTTCTCTGGATCCTGGGCAGATAGCTACAAGTAAAGATGTCATGTAGGAGTCTCTGAGAGGCAGCACAGCAAAAACCTTGTAACAAATAACCTCACTAATCAGGGCCTTGGCAAGATAGGATATGAAACATTTTCCCTTGAGTAAGACCTCAGTGTAGGCTTGCCATGAACTGTAAGATCATTATCATATGTGATCTACTGGATGGGTGGAATTGGGTGCCTAATGGGGGCCTGACATCATTCCAGGATCAAAGGTAGAGGGAGCACAGCCTATGGAAACTATAGCTGCTGAGATATAAACGCCATCTTATTGACGTGATAAAGCTTGCAATCTAAACCTGTGTGCTACGTTATCTTTTGTCAGCTCAGCATCATCACCACTTCTTTCTAACATCCACTTGACATTGCATTGAAACCAGGAACAATAGTTCCTAGAATCCTCTTCTTTGCTCGGTTCTGGGCTGGAGTCTGCCAATGAGAGAGGGGCCCAGGGAGAGATTTGGAGACGGGAAGAGAAAAAGAGGCCTCAATTCTCTGGAGGCAGCTGCAGCTGGACCCTGAGCAGATGTGAGATGTAAAGCGGCTCTCAAGGGAGCTTTCTGAGAACCAATGGCTTTGCTGCTAGGGACTGAAATGGAGTGTGGGCTTCTCCAGAGGTCTGAAATTCACAGCAACTTCTGGTGAAAGCTCAGGAGAACCTTCCACTTGGTGTTGTATGTGAAATGGCTGGCCTCTTTGATCTGCTTCTACAGCCCTTCCAATAGTGGTGTCGACCTTTGATTTTCTTCATGCTTGAAATAGAGTGGCTTCTATTCTTGACATAACCCTGACTGATACAGCCTGAAGCCCAGTTTTGACCTCTCCATTCCACTATCTTCTCCCTCCCCTTAAAATCTAAGTCGTGGTATCTACTTGCTCAGCCAGGCCTGCAGAGCAGGGCAATATGTCATGTCTATAAGAGAGAGCTTTTACCTACCCAGCTGTATTCTGGGGAGGTAGAGCCTGCTTCCTACATTGCCTGCTCATAGGTGTCAAAGGGTGTGAGGAGACAGTAAGCTGGCCTCCTAGGAGTTGAAAGAGGCAAACTCGCATTTAGTTTCTGCCTTCAAGCACTTGTTCTTGAATGTGGGTCCTTCTACCCCTGCCCCAGACGTACTGGGTAGGAATCTGCGTTCTAACAGGGTCCCCCAAGTGACTCATTGCACTGTTTTAAGGTACAATAAATCTTCACTCTAATAAAACTGGGTCCAGTGAACATGCTGATCAGATGCCCCTCTTATCCTGGCAGGGACTAGCGAGGGAAAGGAAAGAAGTGACAGCAGAAGTGCTCGCTGCGGGTCGAGGCGGGACCGAGCAGGAGGGGCTGGAAAACACTCCTTTCTCCCAACATGCTTATTTCCTCCCAATTCAGTAATTGCGATTTTTGAGGTCCATGGATAAGAATCTTAACGTATAATTCCATCATACAGTTGACCCTTCAACAACATGGGTTTGAACCGCATGGGTCACTTTTACATGAATTTTTTATTTCAGTAAATATGTACAGTACTGTAAGTGTATTTGCTCTTGTGATTTGCTTAATATTTTATTTTTTTCTAGCTTACTTTTATTGTAAGAATACAGTATATAACAGGGGTCCCTAACTCTCAGGCCACAGAACAGCACCCAGGCCGTGACCTGTTAGGAACTGGAGTCCACAGCAGGAGGTGAGCGGCTGGCAGTGAGCTAAGCTTCATCTGTGTTTGCACCCGCTCCCCAGCGCTAGCATCACCATCTCAGCTCCACTTCAGATCATCGGGCATTAGATTTTCATAGGAGCACCGGTCTCTGATCCCAAAAAGGTTGGGGACCTCTGGTATATAATATATATAACATGTAAAATATGTCAATTGACTGTTTGTTATGGGTAAGGCTCCTGGGCAGTAGTAGGCTATTAGTAGTCAAGTTTTGGGGGAATCAGAAGTTATCCATGGAATTTCAACTGCTTGGGATAGGTGCCCCTAACCCCTGCGTTGTTCAGTGTTCAACTCTATATACATATGACATCGCTATTTTTACCACCTCTCATAAGCCTTATCCCAGCCTCGCAGATCTTCTGTGATGGCCAAACTAAAAAATGCTCCCCTCCCCTCTGCAGATACCCACCCAAAGCTCAGAAGCCTTGTTTATTGTTTTTACCATAAGAATAAGCAGGAAAAAAAGTTTGGGTAGAAGATAAGGAAGAAAGGGAAAGGGAACTCATTTTTCCTGCAAAGAAGAAGAAGAAAAAGAAGAAGAAGAAGAAGGAGGAGGAGCAGAAGAAGAAGAAGAAGAGGAGGAGGAGGAGGAGGAGAAGGGCACTCCTTCTTTTGTATGCACACACACACACACACACACACACACACACACACACACGCACGCACACACAAAGAAGGCAGAGGATGTATTCTGTGGTGGTTTTCTTAGACTCCTGGCCAACAGTGGAGTGAAACGTGTGCCCCCCAGTAGGGAGCAAGCAGTCTGTTCTGCTCTCAGTGAGAGACTACAGAAGCTGTCAGCTCACTGAGCCCATATTTCCCTCATTTTCTTATGATGTCTACTTCTCTCTTGTCCTTGGTTTCTGACACTCTTCTCTGGTGATACTCTGAGCTTCCAAAAGGCAATGGTTTGCGGTTGATCAACAGGGGAAATCACTTCCTTGATGAGCAAGCACTATAAGCTCATGAACGCTGGCTGCTCACCATGCAGCCCACCGCTCAGGTTCATCCCAGCTTGTGGGGCCAGATGGGTGAGCTGAGTTTCTCTGCCACTGTCCCTTCTTGAGACCCTTTTGACCAACTGGAATGCTCACTGGCCTCGGATACTTTTATTCCCTTCACCTGGACATTTGGCACAACCATGCTTCAAGTAGATTAGAATTACAGAGTACAAAATGGATTTTGTGTTACTCTTTTCATTTTGGGAGACAAACCTGACATCCCTTGAGTGATAACTACATAGATTTCTGGCCACTGCCATCCAGTTGTCCTCACTATTTATTCTGTAGTCCTTATAAAACCCCGTCCTTTGCTTTGTCCTGAGAGCTACATTACCACCTCTCCAGAAGGCAGCAGTACAGAAATGTGGACTCAGGAGAGATGTGTGTGTCCATGTCTTGGGCCAGAGTATTCATACATCTTTATGGAAAGTTTCTCTATCATGATACAATGTAACATGAACGATGTGCCTTAACATTGAGAAGGTAGAGTCCCCACTGGGATTTGTGTTTAGACACTTGCCACTGTGTGTTACTTGGTCTCCTAGACTAACAAAACATCTTTTCTCTTTTCTCTTCACGTTCCTTTTGGTGTCACTGTTTTAGCCTAGATGGTGTCGGAACTGACCCAGCTTAGAAATTCTGGACCCGAAACTTTCTAAAATGATCTAAGATGTGATGGCTGGTTGTCAAAAACAATTACAGAGAAAGGTGGCTTACCCTATGTTGGATGGTATATGTGATGTGACAGTTGGGTCTATGAGATGCAGTTTTCATATATAGTGGGCATGACTGCAGTGACAAATATATAAAGCAGGTGAAGGCTCTTCTTGCTGGTCAGCAAACATCAGCTCAGAACCACTTTACAGCTCTTTACCAGCAACTAAGTGCCTTTATTTACAGAGCGCCTGTCACTTCTCTTTGGCTGGAGAGCTGGTGTATTATTTAGCACACATTTATCTGGGGAAAACATTTCAATTTAAATCAGCTGGTACAACAGTGGCTCTTGCCAGACCGTTTCCCTATGGTTCTAAAACACAAGAACAGAGTCTGATCTTGGAAGGGAGGGTGAACAGAGGGAGGAAGGGTCCATTCTCAGAGAACCGCTTGAGTCAGTACCTTTAAAAAAGGAGCATGTGATTGAGCTTCCCATTATGCTTTCATAGCAAGGTGTGAAAGGAGCATCTTATAGTTTCTTCCTGCTTAACTTTCCAGCAAGGGTAACTTGTAAAGGAAAGAAAGAGGAATAAATGAGTGCTCACTATGTACCAGGCACTATAAAGGCTCAGGACACAAAGATGAGAGGGATTCAGCCTCTCACTATCCTTGAGGGTTTCAGGTAAGTGGAGAAGGCACCCCAATAAACAGTTACAGTGCAATGAAACAAGGATCAGACGAGGAAAACAGGAACACAGAGCCTCTTCATTTTATATATTTCAATGAGTTGAGAAGGCTTCCAAGAAGAGCTGACATTGGTGGATGGGTTGATACATATGGCTATTGAGCACTTCAGTGTGGCAGAATGACTGAGGAATAGGCTTTTCCCTTTTATTTAATTTTAATATATTTAAATCTAAATAGTGGCATGTGGCTAGCAACTACCATATTGGACAGCACAGGCCTAGAGCATAGGCTTGTCGCCTTGCTAAGGGTCAGGATTTATAAGAAGATGACGATTAAATTCATCTTTAAAAAGGTAATGGCAAAAAATATGAGCATGGTTTAGAGGTGGAAAAAGAAGGTGACATGAGCTATGTGAGAAGACCACTGCAGTGAGCTAGAAGGGATGGGATGAGGGCTGACACTGCAGCTTTAGTGATGTCAGTAGCTAGGGCAAGACAGCCGTTGAGATGAATCTGAAACAGAAGAGACAGCCATTGAAGACCAGTTGGATGGGAAAGAGGTGGACATGCACAAGGATGAGATGTTGGGAATAAGTTTGAGTTTTGAGTAGATGTAAAAGCAATCAAGTAAGCAGAAGACCCAGGAGGAGAAATAGGATTGGGGCAAAGCAAAAGGTAAAAACTTTGGTCTTGCTCCATTTGTGTTGTAATATCTCCAACAAGAAATAAGAACATGAGGCTATAGGGATAAAGTTAGGTTTGAAGCTATAGACTCAGAAGTCATTGGTGATAGACAGTATAGAGACCTCAAGGGTGGCTATTTCCCAGGGAGACAAGTCAGAGCAACTAAGAGAAAAAGGCCAAACATGGGACCTTGGGAAACATCAATATTGATAGGACAAACAGAGGGAAAAAATCAGTGAAAGGGGCTGAGGGCAAAGATTTAAGGAAGTCAGAGTAGGTGGTATGAAAGATCAAGGAGAAGGGAGGTGAATAAATTCCATATTGGCAATCTAGAACGTATCCTAATTATTCGTCAATGTGCATGTTTTCTTGAGTAGGCTGTGGGCTCTTTAAGAGGTGAGGACTCTTCCCTATCTTGTTCATCTTTATGTCCCTAGTGGCTCTAGCACAGGATCTGACAGAGTTAGCATGCAATAAGAATCTGTTGAGCTGAACTGACTTGAAAGGAAATGATGTTTAGCACTGTCAGATACTACAGAAAAGTCAAGTAGATGAGGGCCAGCCTAAAAGAGGCAATGGTGCATTTGACCCTCGGGAAGTTGTTGATGGCCTTAGCAAGAACAGTTGAGCAGCCTGCTACCAGTAGAAACTGGCATTCAGGGGTCTGAAATGTTAATGGAAGATGAGAATTGGAGACCACATATTGCTTGCTAAGTGCTGATAGGGAGAGAAATAGAATATTTCTGAGGATCTTGTCAAAGAAAAGATATTTTTTTCTTTTAGAACAGGGAGAGATAGAGCATATTTGTTGGCTGCAATAGACTGGGGTGAATGAACTCCCAAAGAGGGAAAGTTTGAAGCTGCAGGAGAGGGTTGTTAAATGTTCGCGAGAAGAACAGAGAAGAGCAGGAAATGATGTGGCCTTAAAAAGGAGAAGAAGTGACACTTGTTTCTTGGAGACAGAAGGCTGGCTGGAAGGATGACACTGGAGGAAGCTCAGTTGGATGACTTCCACTGTCTTCATAAAGCAACCAGTTTGGTTTTCCTTGAGGAGTTAAGGGAGTGGGACAGGTGGGCCAGGAAACCGATAGCAATAAACGCTGAGAGCAGACATTGTGGGAAACATGGAAGGGAGATGACTGGAGTTAGGCGCAAGCACGAGTGAGCATTGGTGAGGACCAGCGGAAGTTGGAACCGTGAAGGTGTAAAGAGGCCGGTCAGCACAACCCTGCAATTTTCAATGCAGTGCTTAGCAGAAAGAGCCGAGAAAGTAGAAATTAGTTTTTGCTCAGAATGGAGATTCGGAGGAGGCAAAGGACTCTATGGTGCTATTGAAAGAATATAAAAATGAATGGCCATCGAGTCTAAGATAGTAGAGGGAGAAGTCAAACCAGAGTTGGGGCATATAGACTGAGAAGCCAAAAATGAAGCAAGAAATGTGTCCCTGTGAGGTCAAAGGACAAGAAAGTGGTATAAGGGGGTGGAAGAGCTAGAAGGTAGGAGGTTTGATCAGAGAGAGGAATATGTGATGGACTCAGAGAGTGAAATATTCCTTGCAGAGCCAGAACAGAGCTTGGTGCTATTCCACTGAAAAGAGTTCTTCTCCATGAGGACTCCAAGCCCAAAGCAGAGCCCATCTGAACCCCATAACCGCTACCACCACCATCACTACCACCATGATCAACAACCGTAACAATAACTAGTGCTTCATGAACATTTGCTGCTATTATGTGGTAGTATATTTCAGCAATCAAGATAATATCCATTTCTTAGAACACTAATTTTCACAGTTGACTGCATATTATGATCATCTAAGAAACTTTAAAAAATATTGATGTCTGGGTTGCACCTCAGCAATTGTGATTTAACTGGTCTGGGTGCAATCTGGGCATCAGGAGACTTACAAGCTCCCAAGTGAGTTCCCTGTGCAGCCAGGGCTGAGAACCGCCACCCTAGGCAGTCTTCAGAAGAGGTATCCTAGGTAAGGAATCCTAGGTTATTATTTCGATTACAAAGAAAAGGAAACAGACTTAGAGAAGTTACGTAATTTTAACCTGGGTTTCCTGGGAATTCTAACCTTTAAACCATTTTGCTTCTTTAGCATAATCCTGTTGGCTTGATTTGTTCGTTGGCCTTCTTCCCTTCACATTTATGGACAGTCATTAGCTTTCCCAAGACTGAAAAGCCTGAAGTGGAGATAAAAAGGGATAGTGAAATGTGGTGGAGACACCAGGCTCTGCTTTCTAACTGGCTGTATTTGTCAGTCTTTTCTCATATGTCTCAAGGTGAAAAGTAAAGGATGCTAATTGCCCCGTGAACAGGCTTTCTTCCTGACCGCAGCTTTTGGAAGGTGGCAGAGCTGAGATCCAGCACTATGCTGCCATTAAACAGCAACATTGCTCACCCCCAAAGCCAGCAGCATGCTCCCCTCAGAGCCTGGCTCTCTTTAAGAAGATGGAGTGTGTATTTTACAACGTCTAGACTGAATTTAGATGTTGGTTTTAAGATTCCTCTGTTGTTCCCTTTCCTGTTAAATGTTCTGCATTCATCTGATTCGTACAATCCATCCTGAAGGTGTCAATCCAATTCCATAAATACTTATTAAGCACCTGTCGTGTGCCCAAACTGTGCATGCCAGGCATTGCGGGGGAGGCAGGGGTCATAAAGGACGTTCCTGGTCCCTGCGACCTCCCATGCAAATGTATAACCCTGCTTCAGAATGCTGGTTTATTACTATGAGAGAATTATAATCTATGGAGGCTAACATTGAGGAGAGGAAGAGAAAGAGTGGTTTTGGAAGAAACTGAAAAAATGCATAAGACTTCAGCTGGTGGAAACAAATAGATCTGGGTGCAGTCAGAAGAACAGAAGTCAGGGGGCAGAGGTACATGGGGACTGTTTGAAGGATAGAAGTGAGTATAATTTGGCTGGAATATAGGGTGGTATAAGACAGCAGGGACACATGAGGCTGAAATGTGTGTTGGGCACTGAGGAATTTTTTTTTCTTTTTTTGAGTTAGGAAGCTGTAAATAATTTTTTATGGGTGTCTGAGTTAGGAAGCAGTAAATAATTCAGTGGGCACTGGGGAGCTATGGAAGGTTTCAAAGCAAGAGAGTAATGGGATTGGACCTGAGCTTTAGGGAGATTGATCTGGCAGCCCTGTGAAGCATTGTTTGGGGCGGGGATGAAGAGGATTCAGGGACACCAGGTAGGGGCCGTGGTTATCCAGAAAGAGAGCAGGAACTTTGAAATGGAGAAAGAACAAGAGGTTCTAATGTGCGACACGGTAAATGTAAAACAGACTGTGTGAACGTGAGCTTCCTTCTCAGCGATGGAGGACAGTGGGGCAGCTCATAGGAAGAGGCCTGCAGAGTGGCAGGACCGGATATGGAAGAAAGTAGTGTTGCTAGTGTTGGGTTTTAGTCATGGTTCATTTCCACGCAGACGTGGTGGAAAATCCAGGTGGGCATGAAAAGCAGATGAGTGGAATGAAGTCCTGAATTCAGGAGAGGGTCAGAGTTAGAGTTCTGTCCCACTGTGCATGCGCTAGGAGCAGACGCGAGCCTCCGGAGGGAGGAACGACAGAAGACAGTTGAAGGACAGAAGTCGGAGGAGCATCTTAGAAAAGGGCAGAGGGAACCATTGGTAGAAACTGGGACCCACAAGCTAAGCTGCATTCCTGATGTCCCCAGAAAGGGAAAAATATATTTCCCAACCCAGGACATATGTCCACTGTGTTCTTTTCCTTGCCTCCCCTAAATTTATTTTTCTATATTCTATGTCTCGTTATAACCATAAAAACATGTTTTTTTAACATGTATGGTAGCTCATACACCCCAACAGGCACACACAAGCATACATGTATGCACACACATGCTCATGTAGGGTCCCTCCAGGCTTCATGACCCTCAGCCACAGTTACACTGAATGATGTCCACATATAAATGGACGCTCTCCTTTGTACATTTCAACAAAGGTCAAGAGCCTCGAGCAGGGAATGACATTGTACGTGGAAGTGTGGCCGTAGTCGTTGGGGAGACAGTATTAATTGAGGCACCCTAAAGTCTGAGGTAACTTTTACAGTTCCAGAGAAGAAATGTTGACTTCTGTTTGTCTTCAGGGAGACCACGTGGATTAAGACCTCTAAATTATTGGGTAACAGAAATCAGGATTGATTAGGCCCTTTCTAATCTGAAACTTTGGGACAAAACCCACAAGATGGAATGTAATAAAGACCACTGAGCATTAAGTTTCAAATAATCACTAAAGACAGTCTGCATAAACGTCACTGATGGAAGCATAATTTATTTTGAGTAGTGATTATTTCATTCTGGTTGGTCTGAGAGGGACTGTGTCAAGAGCAATGAAGATTTGAAGGGAGGAATTGACAAACACGAGAATGTCGCCAAGGGGAAATGCTCGGACAACATGTCACTTGCCAAGCAGTTGAACAGGGCTAGCGGGCTGAAAGGGCCATTTTATCTTCTGCTCCATTGGACAAAACCAGGAGCGATAGCTAATGATTAAGGAGAACCAGATTTTATTCCCACATAAGGAAGACATTTCCAGAACAGAATGGGCTGCCTAAAAATGCAGTGAGGGTCCTATCACCACATGTCCGTTTGCCAAAGGAAATTTACTGACGTGATCCTTGAGATGGGACGGAAATTGGATGGGATGAGTTCTCTGGTACTTTATAACTGAGGGTCTCTGGTATTTTCTTGATTTTTATGACATAGGGATCTGTGTTTTAGATGATCCAGATTCTTACTCCATTGGGAGAGCTATGGTGTTTGCTGGGATTGGGGTCATAATGGCTCTTTTAGTGGAAGCCTTCACATCCTTCTCGAATGGTACTGTTTTTGTGTCTAAGGTGGGGGAGTGGCCTGCGTTGGAGTGAGCAGCTGCACATCTGGTTTTTCCATTACTTTGACAGACCACCCCTATCTTCAACTCCCATGTCACCCTTCAACACCTGCCCTTCCCAGTTTTCTCCCTTCTTACACTCCCTCAAGCCTCGCTTCCCGCACACCCAGGTTGCTCTTCTCTTGCAAATATACCTATACACCTATCTTCACATACATTCTCCCTCCCTGAAATCAGACAAGCATTTTTTCAGCTGCTCGCATGTAACATTTCATTACCACAATATTCTCTCTCAATTCTGCAATGGTGGTGTGAGAGAAGCCATTTCTCTTTATACCCACCGAACGAACAAAGCTCAGTGCTAAAATATTTTTCTTCAGTTGTAACTGAAACTGCTATTGGCTTCAGTCCCAAAAACCAGAAAGACAATTATACTTAACTGTTTAGAGATTTATAAATACCACAGTGGAGTAGCCTCTAGGTAGTAACTTTAGATACCCAACCCAATAATTTTCTTTTATTGGTTTGTGATTTAGATCTTATTTTGAGTCCTCTATAATAAGAGTAGTACATTTCATTAAAAGAGCTTACTAAACAATAAAGAAAATCTGGCTTAGGGCTCCAAGCAGGTCTCAAGTACCGAGAGGGGCCGGCCCTGTTACATTTCTTCTGCGGACATCACAAGACAAATCTCAGAGCAGTGGTGCAGATGTATTTCTGCAAAGCAGCAATTGTAGCTGTTTTCTAAATGACTTCAACTTTTTCCTACACAGCGTATTTCACCACATGAGAGATTTTCTTAAGACAACCATTTACTATTCTGGTAATAGATTTCCAGTGAAGGAAACAGGGGAAAACAACAGCAACAACAACCACAATAGCTATAGCAAGAGACCAGGAAACCTGGACCACTTTCTTAACCTGCGGAGGATATGAGGCCCTTCGTAAATGAAGGTCTCCCTTGGGGAGTGGATGTGGGGAAGAAAAAGTAAAAATGGACAAAATAACTTTTTCTTTCCAACTGCATGCAGAGCAAAGTCACCTTCCCACTCGAGCTCTGCCCAACTTTGGATGACTGCAGTGAAAGGAAATGTTAGCTTCAAAGACGGAAAACAGATGTGGATTGGTGTTGGGGTTGGGCTGAACTCATTGTCCTAACATCAGGCTTTCATGAGCTGCTTCACTCCTTAAAACTTGTGTGCCTAGTTAAAGCTCCTTTTAAAAAATTATAATTACTTTTTTTTTTTTCAGGTGAGTCATGTATCAGGCACATTCATACACAATAGCTCATTTAATCTTTCTGTAACGTGCTGAGACAGAGGTTATTTATCTCCATTTTACAGGTGAGAAAACAGGGCTCAGGAAAATTCAGAAACTTGCCCAGAGTCACATAACTAGTCAAGAGAACATGGACTCGATCCTCAAACTCTCTGATTCTAAAGCCTGTGCTTTTCTCACCACATCAGTCAGTGCCATAAGACAGAACAAGGGTTATTGTGATGAGATCAGACCTGAATCTATATTTCCGCTTTTAAGGGTCATGGAAGCATGCCTAGAGACAAACATTCAGGGAAATGAATGCTCTCAAGACATGCCATTCCCACTCTTACACTGCTCCTTGCAAGGGTGGACGTTTGTTTTAAATGTTCTTGTCTTTGTGTGTCCCCATTTTATGTGGCCCTGGCCCTCCCCATTCCAACAGACACTAGGGTTCTCTTTATCTCAGTCTTCCTTGTGACAAACCTGGACAGACAAGAGAAGAGAGATATTGCTTCTTTTTTTTTTTTTTTGTCCAGAAACTTACAAAATATTTCCAGGTTTTATCTACTTATCCCATGCTCCAGGTAGAAGTTTCCATGGAAGGCAGTAGATGATAATAAATAGACTACCCCATCCCTCAAAGTCTAGGATTTCAAGTGGCATGTTACACTCAGAGAATGGTCCAGATAAATTGTCCTATGGAAGGAAATTGCAGATGTATAATTGGAAAAAGGTAGAAGAATTCTTGTAATCACATGGACTCTTTAAAGCCCCTGATGAGATTCCAGACAGGGACGGATTGGTTAACAGTTCTTTTTCTGAGCATCAGTTTGGTTTATACCCTTATGCCTGAGATTAGTGTCCTGCTTTTCCCATGTTCCATGCCATTCTGATGCTAATCAGATCCATAGGCAAACGCGATGTAGACATCACAATATAAGTAGTATGGTATAACTTAAATGCACGTATTTGACAATACTGGGTCTAGAATATTCCAGAATACCTTGCAAAATGCCAGGTGTGAATCATTTATAACTTCTGAGGTGTGAATTTAATCCACATGCTGTGAAGGCAGTATGCATGCCTCAAGCTAGCAAATGAGCCTAGACAACCATCCAATGCATTTTTGTCTTTATTCTTTTTTAAAATTATATTTAATTTAATTTTATTTTAGTTTCAGGTATACAGTACAATGGTTAGACATTTATATAATTTATAAAATGATCACCTCGATTACCCTAGCACCCATCTGGTACTACATGGAGCCATTACAATAATATTGACTATATTCCCTATTCTGTATTCTATATGCCTGTGGCTCTTTTGGAGCTACTAATTTGTACCTCTTCATCCCTTCACCTTTTTCACTCATTCTTTTATAGGCAAAAACTCATGTTAACTCCTAAAACCTTTTTTTTTTTTCTTAAAAATGGCCCTTGAAAAATACACCAACTGACTTATAAATGATTTTAGTTCTGGATTTATAGAACACATAGGGGTATGAATTGTCCTAAGTACTTCAATAAAATGTCCTGAGAGAAGTTATTCCTCAAATTCTAGATCAGTATCATAGTCATTGGGCATCCTGTTACGTATCTCCAGTAAAGATTTTCTACCAGATATTGTGTCACATGGATGTCACCACATGATGTGTTATGAGAAGGCAGAGGTTGCTTTGGGCTGGGGATGTTTTGCTGGGGGAGCTCCAGAGTAAGTGGATTTGAATTTGAAAGTAGGTATAATTATCCAGGCAGGTGGAAGAGACCAAGGCTGAGTGAGAGAAGGCACATAAACAGGAAAGTCCAAGTGTATTCATAGAGGGACCCTTGGCTATGTGTCCACTGATGATATAACTGAGGGGGCTAAAAGGTCTCAGGAAAATGATTACAAGTGAGGTCACTGTTCAGTTGGATAGGCCCTTAGAAGAAAGGCCTGTTCTGTTATCTTACTGACTTCCCCACTTTCATCAATGGTCAGAAATAAATGCTTAGCACAGCACTTTACACCTAGTAGTTGCTTAGTAGAGGTTTGTGGAGTGAGCAAATAAATGATTTAATCCTGGCATCTGTTGTTTGCAGCCTACTTTGTCTTCATTTGACCTCAAATAACATAAAGCAGTTTGATATGCTTATTAAATACTACATCTTTTCCTTCCAGGCTTCAGTCACTCTCTATTCACTGATAGCTGGACACTGGCAAGAGTTACAAAGATGGAAGATGTTGAACTTGTCAGTAAGAGCTGTGGTCAGACTTGTCCAAGCATTTTCTAGTATAACTCTTCACATCCTGTTAGCCTTTACTGATAGCTCCTGATTCTAAACCATTTATTGGTTTCATTCCAGGAACTATCGCACAATACCAGCCCAGGGCCTAAATCTGCTGTAGGATTGAGACCTACAATAGTTCAATAAAGGGCAGAAAACATCTCTACTTTCTGCTCCAGGAAGCTTTGAATGGTTCCTGGGAGCTTTTCTAGCCACATAGATATGGACACTCCTCTCAGCTGCAGACTAGCAAATGACACTCTCACACCTGGTCAGGAGAAATACAGTGGATAAGTTGTGTTGTTCTAGTTTATGATGGTGAATCACAACGGGGCTGTCAAAGTGACAACACAATCAATTGTGTAGGGTCAAAGAACCAGGTTTTCAGCCCTACTTCTGTGAAGTTATGTGTTATTAGACTCTGAATAAACACTCCATGATTTCATTTCTTCATCTATTAGGTGAAGATGTTAAAGTGGCCACACCTAAATACCCTGAGGAAGTGTGTGTGAATCCAGTGATGATGGCTGCAGAAGGGTTGATAAAACATCAAGGATTGTAGAAGTAGCACTTTGCCGTCAAGTTTAACCGTGGCACATGTGGGCTCTAGAACTAGCAGCTTGGGTTTGAATGCCAGCAATGTCACCTACTAAGCCTGGCACAACTGTTTAACCACTTTGCCCCTGAGTTTTCTCACTAAGAATACTGAGACTAATTGCACCTGGCTTATCAAATTTCTGGGAGTAGGAAATGAGATATAAGGCTTTCTCTAATCCATATTGTACCTTTACATGAGTCAGAAAAAGTCATTCCCTTCTCAAGACACTTTTATTCCATCCATTGACAAATTCTCTTATATACTGATTATATTTGAGCAATACATTTTTCTGCCATACTTCAGGAAAAATATGGTAATAAATATGCAAATATATCGTGTCCATGATATGAATGATACCCACTTAGATGAGCTGTTGTTCACTGCCCAACCATGCATGCCAGTCCTGAATGAATGGATAAAAGCAGTTAGTACCTAGGATGTACCTAGAGATCAAGCAATATTAACTTTTATTATTATTATTATTATTAGATAATCTTACCATTTTCTTTTATTTGGTCCCCCAAAATAACAAATAGTAAGTTGGTGTTATCCATTTGTACCTAGCAGCCAGAATTATTGTTGATTCTGCTTGTCAATATATATGCATAGCAAATAGATAATGATGGAAACGAAGACATCCTTGGGAATTGAGTAGTTCAGGTAACATAAACTTAAAAAAGCCTCCAGAGGAGTTGAGGAAGAACTGGTGCAGATCGAGTGACCACTAGGATTTTTCCTTCATAGACAGGCTAGTGTGGAACCACACAGTGGTTCTGCTCTATGAAGCAGAGAGGCTAGGCCACAGCCAGCTCGCTGACAGAAGACCTCATCATGTTCACTGTATGACAACTGGTTATGGCAAGAACCCTGAATTTTTGGAGAAATGACAGCAATCCAGAGTTGCTACTTTGCTATGGCAGAATAGGGTTCATGCTGTTCTAGCAAGATGACCAGTGGCACCTGGCTTCCCTCTTTGGCCTCTTTTTCCCTGAAAAAAAGTAATTTTGACCCTCAGTCAAGAGACTTGGGAAATTATTAGTTCTTAGTCTTGGATCCTTTTAAATAGCTAATAAATGATGGATTTTCTCTCTGGCCCTCCCTTTGCCTCCTCTAGATTTATGCAGAAATATACCTAGCTCAGTGGTTGTACCACCTTAGATGCACATTGCAATCAACTTTTAAATTGGTTATAGGAACTTTTAAAGCTTTCCATGCCCAAGCCACATCCCAGAGCAATTAAATTAAACCCTGGGTATAGGATGCAGGCATCAGAGATTCTGACCTGTAGCCCAAGGTGAGAAGCACAGTCCTAGCTTCATTTTTACGCAGAGTAACCATCTATGATGCTTTTACTTGAGCTGCTCATTCACTAAACTTAATTCTCCAGAGAACCGGCAGCCTCCAAAGGGTGATTGATTGCTGGGAAGTTTGGAAAGCATAAAATGGGTGTTATGAAAATGCAGGGTATATGAGAAATGAACTTTGGCTAATAAACTTCCAGGTTGTTCCCAACCTTGCACCATCCTGATCCAGAAAGAGCAGCGCAAATGAACCAGGGGGATGTGCATGCGAGGGATCAAGGCAAGTGGGTGCAGGTAGTACTCTGAATGCCTAATGGGCATAGGAAATGGAAGAATTTTGAAAATTAATCAGATCGTGGGTCTAAGGACAAGCAAGGAAGGTAAGTAATGAACATGTCAGGGTTGAAGTTTCACATTTAATCTATAAACCTACTTTTAATAGGCCCCATGTGATTATAAATTCATGGTGGCTTTCTATTTATTGGGATTATATGAGGTTGTTCCACATTTCTAAAGGAAGTCCAGGTGTGTGTCTTTGTTTATTTATTTATTTATTTGCATTTAGAGTAATGAAGAATTTTTAAAGGAAACCCTTCTTTTTAGGAGCATTAATTATATACCATGCAAGGAAGCAACCACCTCTGTATTATGAAATATTAAATCAAAAAGCCTCCCGCTCCATGATGTCCCACAGATAAACACAGCAGTATTTTGAAGCCCCTCTTGGAGCTGTTTTGCCTGCAAATTTATTGTTTTGTCTCCATTTTCAGAAAGCCCTGTTTTCTGTGAAGTATAGCACTCTAGGTAGTTTTTAAGGCGCAAAGTCCTCTGGAGTTGCCTGTGTCGGCAACAACTCTTATGTAGATGGCACACGAGGGATGGCGCGTTGATCGGCTCCTTTAAGATGACAAATGGGCAGAGAGTGTTATTGTCTTTGATTGCACGCCTTACATCATCTGTATGTAGGAATAAGAGTGTTATACTTTATCTTTAGCCATTTTATAAATATTTAAGTCTTTATAGTTGCCTAAAGATATTAAAGCATATTTTACAGTAGTCGGAATATAAATATTATATATAGCGTAAGATACCAAAGTAGTTTAATGAATTCATAATTTTCTGTTCACATTTATTGGAATGTGCTTTATGTTCCAAAAGTTCCATTTAAAGAATAAGATACCATTCTGCTTCCTGACAACACACCAATTGTTGGCGGATGTTTCGGGCGGGGTCTCAGTTCCAGTGTCTATAGAGGCTTTCATTAGGAAGCAGGGAGGCAGGAAGTCAGGGCCCTGGGATATATTTCTCAATCCCTACATTTCAAAATACATATAAATAACTTTTCGAATAAACAATTCTGGTGCTTATTTAAATCATAAAGCGTTCCAAATACAAAACTTTTTATAGCCCCTTTCCTCTATTTCAAGGAGATTAATTCAAAAAAACATAAGGACAATAGAGATGTGGTTTGTAATTTTCTTGTCCTCCCCACCCCACCCCCTTTTGCAAATAGGGACAAAGGCCTCGTTGGCCAGTACACAGCCTGAATCAGGGTATTGATTTGGACAGGGACTTCCTAGTGCACCCTGTACATTTCTCGCTAAGATAAAGAGTTTCAACTTGTTCTTTTATTTTACTAAATGCAATGGAGTGACAGAGAGAATATTACTGCACCTCTTTTCAATTTTCCAGTAAAATGTAAAGACTTTCCTCTTTAATATTTCACAAAGTTTCTCCAGCTCCCAGCGGGAGTCCATGCTGGGCAATGTTTGCTAATTACCAACAACAAAACTAGACATACAACGCTGGTAAATTACCTGACCCTTTCTATTTTAATGAGACAACAAGGATTTCGCGAAGTGATGTTGTTTCACTGGTTAATGGTGTCAGCAATGTTGTAATTGTGGGTTGAGACACATTAGCTGAACAACCACATGTAGAAAGGGCTTTCTCTCCACAAGCCCTTTGGAGACTAGAACCATATTATCATTAAGCCTTTGCCATTTGCATGCTGCTAATCACTTACTTTATTATCCCGCATATCCATTGTCTTTCTTTAATTGCTCTTTAAATTAAAATTAAAAATAGTTCTAAAGCCCACGATGGCTGGGATAGCATCTTGATTATGAAGATAACTTCAAGCAAATGGAACAACTGGTAACATATTGCCAGGATTATGAGAGAGTCCCACTGTTATGTACCATGCCTGCAGGCCCCAGGGGCCTAATTGTGGCGGTTTCTCTTCCTTTAGCCCTTACTGTTTGTTTAATAAATGGTTATTTATGGCCTTTTTGGCCATTATAGCAACTTTGGAGAAAGTACATCCTTCTCATTGGTTTGGACACTGAAATTTCATTCTCTCTGGGCAAAGGTTTAAAATTGAATTGAAAGACAGGATCTACATGAGAGCTTGTGAGGGCCTCTGAAGAGAGACCCTCTTGATTCTCCTTGTAGTTTATTCTGTAAGAGGTTACTTTTTAAATGTGAGGTCATGAAAGAGGTATAAACTTCTGCACTGAGAGGGATCTTAGAGTCATCCCCATTTTACAGATGAAGATACTGAGGACCAGAGCAGTTGCCATGACTATGATCACACAGCAGGAGATGAACCCAGATTGTCATTAGCGAGTGGAGTGGATGCAGGGCTCCTGGAGGGAGGATTGTGTCTTATGGGCTACTCCTGAGAGGGGAAACAATGTCATGTCTTGTGATATGCAAGCTGCATGGTTGCCGTGGTGCAGTGCATTTGGTATATGTCTCTTGCGTGCATGTATCAGTATATTTGTGGATATAAACTATGTGCCAGGATACTGGAAGAGAGGGCTGTGTCTTCCATTTCCTTTATTTAAAAAACTCATGGGTGACTGCAGTCATTCCTGAATGTTGAGGGATTAAACTCAGAATTATCATGGTTCTAATACTAAACATGATGCCTCAGAAAAAGAGCGATAGGTTTTCCAGAGCCAGAAGGGATTGAGGTATTGCCTTGTCTGCCTCGATTTTACAGATGAGAAAACCGAGTTTGGATAAGACATTGAATCCCTCTAAGTTCTCACGGGGAGTTAGGTCTGAAATCTATGATTTTTAATTCTCTGACCATTTCTCTTGTCAGCAGTACCAGTCTATTGTTGATATCCTCCTCCTCATCATCATCATAAATAAGTTAGTACTTCCCCCCCTTACCCCCTACTGCACCCGGTCTTCCTAGGTGGTCTCCCATCCAAGTAATAACCAGGCACGACCCTGCTTAGCTTCTGAGATCAGACAAGATCGGGTGTGTTCAGGTTGGCATGGCTGTAGACAATAAGTTAGTACTTTTAAAGTGTGTGCTTACTCTGTGCCAGGCACTGTTGTAAGCACTTTACCTGTATTATTTAACTTTTTAATCTTCATGACATATTACTCTCCCATTTTACAGATGAGGAGATTGAGCCACAAAATTTAAATAAATTGCCCAGATCATAAAACTAGAAATTGAACGAAGCAGCACTTAAACTCATACAGTTTAGCTCCAGAATTAAAGCTCTTACTCATGATGTTATGGCTCATTTCAGGTTATGGTCCAACGATATTGCTCATGGTATAAACAGAATTGCTCAAAATCAGACTAGCACCAATCAACCTCTTCTTTAATGAGAACTGTGTGTGTGTGTGTGTGTGTGTGTGCGCGCGCGCGTGCACATTTACACACGCATGTGTGTATGCCTGACCCCAAAGATCCCAGTTATATAGTCATCTGCCAGCATAATATAAATGCAGAAAAGCCTTTAAAACTTAAAAGAAAAAATGTACAGTGCTTTCTTTTCAAGGATGATCAAATGTTTGGAACCTTGGTTACTATCTTGGGCCAAGCGTTCTGTCTCTAGAACCTTTCAGAGACAGCTGGCGGAATGTTGTCGGTGATGCGATTCTGCTTTTCCTGAACTGCATGGCAATGCCTTGGATCACTTGACAAATCCATCCTTTACAGCTACTTAATTTTCTGTGCGCTTAGATATGGATGTTTTAGTTTGCTTACGATTTTGTAGCTCTGGTTTTTGCTACACTGGCCATTGATTCATACTAAACCAAACAACTGGGGCCCATTTGGCATTTGGTGTTTTAGATGTAAAAGGACATGACAAATGCTGAAAAACAAAGCCCATGGCACTGAGAACATAAAGAAACTGTTTATAATGTAAAGGTGGTTACATTTTCAGTCAATCTATCACTTTAATGAGCTCTTTGCATTTCTTTGATTAATGTTCACAAAGGGGGGAGAAAAAAATTGATGTAATGGAAACAAAATGATATGTATATAGTCTTGGCAGCACAAGGGAGGTTTCTGTGTGTTTTATTAGTATCCACTTCATATCACTGTCTTGCAGTGTATATGTCTACCTTTTCCCTGGCATAGTATGCCTCTAGTTTACTGGAAATATGACCCAGCATGAAAGAGGAGATCCTATATTAATGGCAAAACAGTCTTTGTCCTCTGGTGGTGGCAGCAAAAGGGAGGGTCCAGAACAGGAATTAAGAATTAATAATAATAACAGTAAAGAAAAAGCATACATACTCCATCCCATATTGAAATGAAGGATCCAATGAGTATTGAGATAAAAAAAAAAAAGGAGAACATAAAAGATACTTCAAAACCATTAAACATTAGTTTCTAGTAATCACTACACAAGTAGTAGTGATTTGTGCAGTTTAAGATAGTGAATAAAGGGAGTGGATTGATTCTTCATGAAGTAACTAAATGTGGGGAGAGAAATTAGTTAAGGCAGTCCTTCTGGAGAAGGTGACAGAGGGGCAGGAGCTGGGATGGGAGGGAAGAGAGTGGGCAGATTTTCTGAAGCAGGTAAGGTTTGGTTGGAGCAGGGATGAGAATCAGTGAGTGCCAGTCTTCTGTGATGCAAGCCAGCTCTGACTGCTCCTCCTCTCAGCCAAGTGCATGGTACCATAGATTCCCATGCGCTCTTTAGAGTTACATGAGCTCTCGGCACCCTTAGCTCTGAGATTGAGCAGCTCTTATAAAATGGTGGGAAGTTGAAATAGCAGAGAGGTGAGAACCCTGAAAACTCTTTTATGGTCTATTCTTCTAAAGCCCCTTGATCTGTAACTTCTGACTGGTCACTTCCATCCTAGAATCTTAGTTTCCTCAACTTCTAAAGAAAGTGGGTTCTCAAAATGACCTTTAGGATCCTTACAGTTCATCAAGGTAAGTCCATCCACTGTAACAACCAGCTGCTCTTAGCCCATAAAGATCACATAAGGTTCAAAGTTTCAGTTTTTTTTCTTCTATTAGTTTATAATTTTGGTAAATTTTTTTTCTTATTGCATAAATAAAATATTTTTTTAGAAAATTTAACAACGACATATAAGCAAAAAGAAGAAAATATTCATTCTCTATAATTTTACCATTCAAACATAAGAAAGTAGACACATTAGTTTTGTTTCTGTATATATAAATACTTTCCCCCTCAAAAATGGATTGTACATATTTTATGTGATCTGTGTTTGTCCACAGATATTTTATCATGGTCATTTTCCTACGTCATTAAATAATTTTCTGCATTTTTTAGTGGATGCATACTTAATAATCAATTTTCTAAATCCTAACATTCACATTGTTTTCTTTTTTTATGTGACTTTTTAAATTTTTACTAAATTTATTAGGGTGACATTGGTTAATAAATTTAACGTTTCAAGTGTACAGTTCTATAATATATAATCTGTATGCGTTCCAAGTGTACAATTCTATAATATATAATCTGTATATTGCAATGTGTGTTCGTCACCCAAAGCCAAATCTTTCATTGCTGTATAATTGAGCCCCCTTTACCGTCTTCTACCCCTGTACCCTTTTCCTCTGGTAACAATCATACTGTTGTCTGTCTCTGAGTTTTTGTTTGTCTTGTTTACTTATGTGTTGCTTTCTGTTTTATATCCCATATATGAGTGAAATCAGATGGTTCTTGACTTTTTCTATCTGGCTTACTTTGCTTAGTATGATTATCTCAAGATCCATCCCTGTTGTCGCCAAAGGTAGTATTTCATCTCTTCTTATGGCTGAGTAATATTCCATTGTATATATGTACCACTTCTTTTTTAAGTTGTGAGATAAATTAGGAGGGGGTAAAAAGCAACTGAGAAGTTGTGGAGAATTCACTGTGACACCATGAGCTCTTGGGCAAATGAAGACATTGCCAGGTTAATATTCGGTTTCTTTCCAAATCTGTAGTCTTAGTTGTATTTAAGTTGTGACTAGCTTTGTCTTTTTTTCCTTCCTTCCTTCCTTCTTTCTTCCTTCTTTCCTTCCTTCTTTCCTTCTTTTTTCCCCACCTCCCTCCCCTCCTGTTTCATGTGTGTGAGACTTGTCTAAGTGCTGAATGTATCTTATGAAATTTATGGGCAAATAACTGTAGAGGACTTTGATTGGTTGGTTTAGTTCAAATCAAAAACTCAAACTCTAAACAAGATGAGATACTCTACTCAGGGGGTAGAACCAGCTTCCCAAGGCATTCCTCAAAGACAGTCTCTAGAAAACAGGACTGTTAAATGTATCAATGTTACTTATTATAAATTAAGAAATGGAGGGGTGGGATAGTGGCTCAAGTCTTGTTCTTGGGCACTGGAAGTGAACAAAAATCTTCAAATGAAGATATAGTCACTTGTTTCAATAGAAAATCAGACATGCATGAGACATTTCACCAAGAAATGTTGCTGTACTATTTGGGTCATTTTGGTTGCAAGAGATAGAAATCAAGCTCAAAAAGGCTTAAGTATAGAGGGAGTCATTTACCTGGGGTGCTTCCAGCTTAGGCACTTTTCAGCCCAGGAGCTTGAATGATGTTAGAGCTCTGTGTAATTCTCTTTACCTCTTTATTCACTTGCCCATGGTGGGCTAAATGGTCACCAGCAGCCCCATCCTTACATCCTTCTGGCTTTGCATCTGCAGTATCTTTAATATCTTTCATATAAGGTCCTGAGGAGATCACAGATTGGCCCCAGTTTGGAGTACAGGCCCGTCTCTAAACTAGACACGTGGCCAGGATGTTGGGGACCGACTATTTTGCTGTAAAATCAGACTATCTTGCTTCATGTTGCCATCCTGTGGCCAGGGTGGGGACAGGGTTGTTCCCCACACCACCACCACCACCAAACACTGTGGAATGGATGCCTCATGTAGACAAGGAGTTAAAGCGGGACAGATAACAAGTATCAACTATCCTGGCTCTGCCACCAACTGGCTCCGTGACTTTAGATACAATAATTTCACTGCTCTGAGCCTCAGTTTCATCACCTGTAAAATGGAGAGATCGATTTGAGGATTTCAAAATCTCTTGCATCTCTAATGTAGAATGATTGGTAAAGAAGTAAAAGAGACCCAATGATATGTTTTAAGTTTTTCAGAATTGCCTATTTACATGGTTTCTAAGCTCTGTCTTTAGGCTCTGGGTAGGGGATAGTTATCAGCTCTAAGCACATGGGTTATTTGAGTAAAGCAGATAACAGTTGAAATTGGCAGAGAAATTCCCTTTACATTGACCTCTACCATCATGTTGGGGGCTCCTAAGTGAAAAGCGGTCAGTTGGGCAGTGTAGGGGGAAGCTGCTTCTTTGGTAAGTAGTCATATTTTATTGAGTCAGCACTGGTCAGTTGCCTGGCTTTCATGATTCAGGGCTCAAAATTTGCAGAAAGCCCCTGAAAACTACTATGAAAAAAATATTATAAGGTTAAATTGAGGTTTTTCTGTGGCCAGATTTCTCTTGCAGACTTTTCCAAAAATCTCTTTCTCAAACCAAGCTTTTACAGGTGGATTCCACCCCACTCCACCCCACCATACACACACACACACACACACACATACGCACACACAAGTTAGAAAGCAGTGTGCTTGTATACATGGAATTTTCTTTACTTCAGCTGCTGAAGAATTTGTTGGAATACATACTGCAAAATGACTGCTGTGGCTATTACTGTACTTGCTCAGGGGAGCTATTCAAATGCCTCATTTATTGGAGCTTAATAGATTAAAAGTCCAAATTGAGTCTCATGATATAAGCCTAATCAAGTTCTAATCTGCATAATTTTCCCATAAGCAGCAATGGGAAATTTGGATAATTTATGTTTCAGCAGTTGCCAATCATGTGTTAAATGGCATTGTTGCATTTACTTATCAAAATATTTTTATTGATCTTCACTTCATCTGACATTTGGCTTTGGGATTTTTTTTCCTGACATTAACAGGAAATTTAATTCATCTCATAGATGATGTCATATGAAATGTTTCTCTTGATTTTAACGTGTCTTTATAGATCATTTTTAACAGTGATCTTTCCGTTTTACAACTTCGTATTGAATACCTGTCTCAGCAAACCTAGATGACTCGGCCTAATTTATTTCCCTAGTTTCACATAGCATATGGATTTCTAACCATCATTTATATGCACACAATAAAAGATAATTTGGCCCACCATTTAGACCAATTTCTTTATGTTAAGTCTATGAGGTTGGGGGAAGCACTTACCTCCGTTCCTCCATCTATTCTAGGGGAGATGATTGATGAGAATTTCCATCTCCCTCTCTCCCAGCAAAGGCTTGGGGATTTAACTAGGGAAGATTTAGAAAGTACTTTGTGTTTTCCTCCATGGAAAAGTACTGTAATAAAGCATTTATTATATATACTGAGTTGTGCATACTACCAAACAAAAGCAAGTTAAGCATAACTACAATGGGTCCCCATTGTTATCTACTATTGTTTAAAAGTGAAAACAATAAAAGAGTAAGACTGGCTCCGGCCTCAAACTTGCCTGCCAGGGTCGGTACGTGAAAAGTATAGATCGTCACACACAGACGGAAGGCAGCATGGGCTCTGGTCAGGCTGCCTGGCTGTAGCTCTCAGATCTGCTACTACTCATCAGCTGAGTATGCTTGAGAAAGTTTTTTGACTGCTCTGAATTTTATTTTTCATATCTACAAAATGGGAATATTAACAGTTCCTACACTCATAGGGTTGTTGTGATGAATAAACGAGGTGGGCCCATGAAAATCCTAGTACAGCTCTGCCATATGCTAAGAAGCAATATGGCATTGTGGTTTAGAGGAGACTCTGGAGCCAGTTTATTCGGGTTGAATTCTAATTCCTAGATGTATGCCTCGGAGCAAAATGCTTACCTTTACTGTGCTGGTTCCTCATCTGTTAAATAGCAGTATCTGCATAGGATGGTTTTGAGAACTAAAGTAATTCAGAATTTAGTACATAGTAAGCAATCAATAAATGTTGGCTATTTTTTTTTCCTTGAGGTTCAACTTAAGCCTGCCTACTTCATTCTCAATTATCTTAATCGGTCTAGACCTCGAATGTCCTTGCATTTCCATTAAGTTCCATAAGGACTATGACATCTAATGTTTTTCATTTTCTAATGCGCTCGTGTCTGCGTTACCCTGGAACCTTTTTCTAGCTATTTCCTCTGAGCCGCAGCCTTTCTTCACTTGCAACCACATGGTGCCTCTTAGATGCTATGCGTGTGTGCGTGCATGCAGCAGGTACCCAAAACAATTAATAAAACTGAAACCTTGGTGATCTCCTTGTTATCTTGGTATGTCTTCTCCTTGCACTTCTTGGGAACAGGTCAAATATTTATATTAAATTCTTTGATTCAAAGCCATCCTAATTGAAATGCCCTTGTCTAATTTAAATAAAGGTGACTTAACCTTTTAACAACTTCCCTGGCAGAGGCTGAGTGCTGCCAACCTCTGGAATAACCGATATCATGAAAAGAACATCAGACACGACTAATTTCATTCACCTGAACCCAAGAGTAACGCATATGATCAAGAATACAAATGCCGAAAAAGACTGGGGAGAGTCGTGAAAAACATTTTAGGAGCCTGAGAAACAAAAAAGGAACGTGTGAGCCCCTAAATAATGAAGGAAGTGGGAGATTAGCTCTAGAACAGAAGACTCCAGAGAGAATCTTTAGTTGCTATAAGGAATTAAGAACCTTTCATACATGAAGACTGACAACCAGTTTTTCAATGTACCTAAAGAGAATCCTAGCTATCTCCATATTAAAAATCCTCCTACCTTAAATATTTTGAATTGTATTTTTATCACTGAATGGATCTGATTATTTCTTCCTTCCT
>NW_006438113.1:8375243-8414243 GCF_000325575.1 Pteropus alecto
TTGCCTTTCTATTAATTTTCCATGATTTTTCTGTTTGTAAAAATGTCTTTTTTAAAAATCTGCCAAAAGCTACCTCAGTTCTTTGTTCATAGGGGAGGGGTGGTTATGGATGCTGTGCCTATTCACAAATATTTATTGTGTACCTAGTAAAATATTAACATTGGTAGTCAACATTTTTGAGTACTTCCTTCATATCAGGCATCATAGTAAATGTTTTTAATACATCATTTGATTTTATCTTCACAACTACCCTATGTAAGAGTTACTTTCGATTTACAGACAGAGAATCAGGGGCTTGGAGAAAGTCCGTGCTATGCTCACAGTTACATGACAAATTAGTAGATGAGCCAGCACTTGAACCCAAGACATTTGACTTCAAAATCTATGCTATTAACTCTCCCTCTCTGTTTCTTCTCTCTGGGCCAGGTGTTCTGTAGCCGATCTAGGAATTTTAAAGAAATAGAATATATGCTCTGTAGCCTAAAGTTCTCATACAGGACATGGAGTGTGCATGCTTCACAGGGGGGCAACGTTGGGCCCATTTATGCCTGATGGCAAAGGAACTGACTAGATAACAAAAGCTGGTCACATCTGCCCCTGAAGACTGGAATGGGGAGGGGCCCTCAATGTAAGGAAATCAGATAGTCTTTGGAAGTCATTTTTAGCCCAGTGCTTGCCTCCCATGTCCATGCTCAACAGAGAGCAACGAGGACACAGCTAAAGAAACAGGAGAGCATCTCAGTAAGAACCTAGGCCGTAGATGATTGAACTTGAATCTTTTCCTGATTGAGAATATTTTGTTCTATCTCTCTAATACCAAAAGAAGTGGTCATTTCTAAAATTAATTTCTCAGGTGTTAGTTTAACTAATGAAGGGAATGTTTCCCAGTTTCACTAGTCTCTAGTAGGTTAGAACCCTTCGAGTATGTTCCATGTACCTGTGCTTTCATTTGCAGAACTGGAGTGCAGTTTTATGTAGAGAGAATTAAAGTTCAACCACATATGTATCTACTACAGCAGACAATGGTGGGGATCAAGACAATCAGAAATGTGGACACGATTTAGGCCTGTCCCTTTATCAACAGCTGCTGTGATGAATGGGGTAGATGCCATCAAGTGGCATCAAAGGCTGGATTGCCTCATTCATTCAAATGAAAGATGCCCAAGTTCTATTCTCTCCAAGGTCACTTAGGGAATCTGGGTCAGTCCTGCCATTTCCAACTACAGTTTTTTTAATATTAGGGCCTCTAAGTAAAATGATGCTAGTAAATTCTGTTCATCTTTAACACAGCTCTACAAAAGGGGGGAAAAAAGACGAAGTCTATTTCTTTTGTCTTTCTTTTTGCTTTTAAAAATGTGTGTCTAGAAAGTATCAAAAGAAAAAGCGACATTATAATTGCTGAAGTTTTCTTGCCAACAAAAGCACCCCGTTCCTGGGGGTCATGTGTAGGAGAGAGAAGGACCTTTAATGGAGAGATGTCTTTGGACACCTACCATAGTTTGTCAGTTTGCAGATGCTAATGGAACCAGGCTTGGCGATTGAAGGGGAAAATGGAATATGAAAGCAAAATGAAAGAGGCCTATGAAGCAAGCCTGTCATTTCTAAATGAAGGTTTCATGCAAAGGAATTGAGTCTTTTCACAGCTGAAAATGGAATTTTTAAATAAGATAAAATAAAAGAACACTTTGGCTTGTTGCAGGTTCTGTAATGAAATACAGTCTGCTAATACCGTGTGACCTGCATTTCTCCCTGTTTTATGGGTGCTATTCCTTGACGTAAAACCTGTATTTTCTCAAGTCAGCATTTGATGATGGATGTCAAAATACAGGCCATGTATTATGCATATAGCATTACCGATTTAAGGTGTTTACTTGTCAAGTTGAAGAAATTCAAAAACGTCATATCCAATGAATCTGCACAGCTGTCACTTGCAGTTTTTCATGCTTTTTGAATGAAACTTCTGATGAAAACAGTTTAGTTTTCCCCTTCACTATTCTAGGGGAAGAAAACAGCTAGCATTTAAAATGCGTGTTATTGGTTATATGGTTGGCTAAAAAACAAACATTCCAAAGTTTAGAAAGATGGACACTGCACTTTCATTTAAAATTACTTACCCTGTGCACAGTATCTCAATATAAAGAATAAAATTAAGTGCAATAAGGGGATGAAACATAAATAAAACTTTTTTTTTCTTTCTGAAAGCATGATATTCAATAGTATAAAATGTATACACAGAAGAGCAGAAAACAGGCAAACTCTTTTATATTTTTCTGGCACTTCATGCATTATGCACCTCCAAAACAACAAGCAGTTATTGAGCACCTGTCATTTCATTCCTGATAAAGTTTCACACATACCATAATGCCAGATTCAACCCGCTCTTGTCTGTCACATTACTAGAGGGTAAGTCAAGAATCTGGTCATACAATCTATTTGGAATTTTGTCCTCGAGAACTTAGCAAGTAACTTTGTATATTTAAGTCCGTAATTCAATGATAAGCTCATATAAATATCCATCAAGGGCAAAGAAGAGAAACCCAAGTGAATGTGTCCGCCTGTCTTTTAAGTGGGGAAGCAAATTGGGCCTTGCAGCCAGCATAGAGCTGATGTGCTTCACTTGATAAAATTAATTTTCACCAAAAGGATGTATGAGATAAATAAATGTCTCATATTTTTATGTCTCTGTGCACGTCATTAAAGAGGCAGAAAGTCAACCTATTTGGAGTGATTTCTCACCCTCACTAAACTTGAAGTTATGGCTGGGCCAACCTCATTGTAATATGTACTTGGGATTTGGGACTGAGATCCAAAGAAGCCCAAATTGCAAAAATCAAAAACTAAGTAGTCTGCTTTCCAATTTACTGTGCCCACATGTACTTTATGATTTCTGTGTTAGGCACACTGGGAATTTCAAGTGTCCATTATGAACAAGAGGCAAATGCAGCAGGGTCTCTTCGTTATGTATTATAATCTCACTTATATATTTATAAAATTTACATATTTATAAAATTTCATGTAGTAAGAAGTCCCGAGGTCAGTTAATTTTGGTTCTAGGGCCGGTTAATTCAGAAACTCAAGGACAGTTCTTCCTGTCATTCAATTTTTCTATCATTCAGTTCAGTCAATATCATTTAAGCTGATTTTGTCCTCAGCTGGTGCCTATCCTAGTTGGATGATGGCTGCCCAGTTCCAGGCACTACAGGCACAAAAGCAATGTCCAGGGGATTAAATAAGAATCTCTCCCTATGTGGTTCTTTTTAAGAGCCAGGAAATTCGTCATTAAAGCCCCTGAGCAGATTTCCTCCCATCTCCCCTCGGCCAGGCTAAGTCACTCACTGAGAAGAGAATAAGCAATCAATTGGTTTAAGATAGCAGGACCGGTCAGGTTATGCTGTAGTAACGAAAACAGCAACAAAACAAATCTCACTGTCTTAAAGCAACACATATTGCTTTTTCACTCACTCAGAATGCTTTGTGGGTCTAGGGTACTGTATAGGGCTGCTGCCCAGCCTTAATCTTCATAGTAACTCATATTCCCACAGTTGCTATGGCCTGGGAAGAGAAGCAGTAGATCAAATACTTGGACCAGAAGTGATGCTAACATTGTTCTGTTCATCTTTCATGGGCCAGAGCATTTCCTATGTCACATGGCTATATCTAAGTTCACGGAGGCACTTAGATATAATTCTCATGTGTGCCTGGAGAGAGAGGGGGACAAATCTCTGTGAGCAAGAAAAAAATCAATAATTGGTATAGACAGGTTTTTAGGGAACTATCAAAGTGGGTTAGAGTTATTTATAACAATCTCCAGTTTGTCCTTCTAAAAAACAACTCATCAGAGTTTATCCTGGGAGTGCTAATTGTTGACCTATAAATCATGCATTATATACAAATATATATATATATATATAAACATATACACATGCGCGCACACACACATACTGGATTGGATTAATACTCTGAACTCTCGTTATTTCCAAATTTTCCACATCTCTGATTTTTCTTCCTTCTCTTTTTCCTTCCCAATAGGTTTCACGCCTCCAGGAATGGATAGATCTTCTCCAGACAACAGCCCAGTGCATGGGATGTTACGCCAGCCATCCATCACGACTGGGGTCAACATCCCCATCATCACTGAACTAGGTAGGGGTGAATGTCAGCTCCGGGTGGATTTTTTTGGTCCTCTCTTCCAACCATATAGGATATGAGGAGGCTGGCCTATTGTTTAGTTCCTTCAGCATAGTAGGCTCCAGTGGGGTTTGTTTTGAGGGAGGTCGGAGAGAAGTATGAGTGGAAATTTATCAGGTTATCAAATGGAAAACTGATCTATCTTTCCTCTGAGATGAATGGACAGTTTACCTCCTGCTGATGACTTTTTTAAGGCGTATGAGATGATAGATTTGAGACTGGGGCATTAATTAGGGAAAGGGGGGGAGGGAGGGAAGGCATAGTCCATGGACTCTTGGTAATTTTCGCTGGCAGCAGCTCTGGACAGCTCCTACAATCAGAACCCCCTACTGAGGTGCGAAGCCTCAGGTCTAAGCCAAACCATTTTCAGAAGTGGGGAGAAACATTAGACTAATATGTCCGGACTCTACATTTATTCTATCCTCGAACTTCTCAGACAAAGGCCATTTCCAGTGAGTGCCACTCAGGTCCAAAAAATGATGGGGTTATTAGTGCCATGATCGTTGGCCATGGAATCCAACTTTTAACCTGGCCATGGCACTCCCTGCTACCACCTGTGAACTTGCAAAACTGCACAGTGGTTTCCGCCTCCCAAGACAAATACTGATTCCTATGGTCCTGATCCTGGGTCTCTTTACTTTAGAATGTTTCCTCTGTTATTCCCTCACTCTTGTCTTTTTCTGTACTTTCCTCCACTCCCTTTCCCCAACCCTTAAATGTTGTATCCAATTAGCTAAACCTGGCAAGTTGCCTTTGGTATCAGTCAATCAGGAAAAAAACAGTGGGACACACATTCTAATGATAACTGAACTGGGTAAGAAGCACTGTTTTCCTTAACATCAGTATCTCCTTTTGTTCTGTTGTTGGTATTTCCAACCATCATCAGCTTGTTTTTTATTTCACCGGCTGTAACAGAAAGGCTACCCCTTGGCACTGCTTTGAATGTGTTTTATTTGTGGCTCTGGTTGGAATCGACTGTCTTGTTCTGGCCTTTCTTAATGATTTTTTTCCCCACATAGCATCAGTAAACCTTTGATCACACCCATCTGACCTAGCCGTTGTTTTCAAAGCATCTTTGCTCTAATTCATTTTCTTTGGCCTGGGCCTTTTTTTTTTTCTTTTCCATGTGTCCCCCTGCTCTCCCGCCTTCTCCCTTATAGTCCTCTTCCAACATACTGTCAGTATGACTGACATGTCTTCACAGCTCTCAGAGGAAGTCAAAGGAGAAATATAAAAATTTTAAGATAAGAAACCCAAGACAGTGCCTTCCCTCCAGCTGTTTATTTTCCTTTATTCTGACTTTATTTGCCTTTTTTTCATACTAGGCCCTTTCTCAGAAGCTCTGGTTCTGAAGCCATAAAAGCAGCTAGCTCCCAGGGGAACTTTTCTTACTAAAGCCAGATTTCAGGAAGGGTGCCAAAGATGAGGTTAGTAGCTACTGAGGCACAGCTCTGCACTCTGATCCCCACCCCACTGGCCCAGGGCCTTCTCTGGGAGATTTAAAGTGGACCCATCAGGAAGATGAAGGGCTTGATTATGACTGCATTTGTCAAACCCTTCCATGATTTTCCATAATTCGGTTAATAACTCCATGAAAGGCACTCCTCAGCAGCTGGTCTCAGAACCGGGGATTGATCTTCTAAATAGAGACAGCAAAAGTGCTTCTCAATGGAGAGGCGGATAGAGAGGTGGGGAGCACCTGCCTTCAAATGACTCAAATGAAACTAACATGCCATTTTCTTGGCCCCCAAATATATTTCAAAATAAGATAGCAGCTTTTAACACAGTAATCTTGCTTGCTAGGTGTCTAAAAACTAAGGAATAAATTGTCCACCACTCAGCACTGCATTATTGCGGACGTAGCTATTTATCAGGACAAATTCACTCAGGTCAAGGAGTATTGCACTATTTTTTTTTCCCAGCAGCAGAAGAGGTCTTTTTTGGGTTTAGAGAAGTTGGCTAAAAGCCTAGGCTTCTGGACTATTCTCCTCAGAACCTTAGTGTAAGAGACCCAGAGAGCTCGTGCAGCCCAGACTTCTGGTTGGAAAATTCATCCAAACATCCCCATCTCAGAAGCCTTTAGAAGCATTTCAGAATCATCACTGCCAGGAAATTCTTTTTTACATTTGGAATTCACATGCTGCCAACTAGCTGGGATATCTCGATTTATGATCAGAAGAGTAGAGGAAAGACTTGATGTCGCAAATCTGAGGCAAAAATTCAGGCATTTTATGAGTATCATTGAATCTCCTGAAGCCTTTGTCCCTCACCGGATGTCTTCCATGAGCTCAGAGAACCTTCCATGTGTTCCCATCGCCCTTACTTTCTGACGTGAGCCTGATTTTCCAGTGATCATACCACCTTTAGCAATCACGCCGTCATCCTCCGACCACTTTGCCTTCTTGCGTGCCCACAAATACTTACTGTTTATCTACGTGTTCTGAGACGTGTTCTGCGTTTCACCAAGCCAGTAAAATGCCTTTTGAAAACCATAGACGATGCGAAGATCAAAACAAGTTTTTTAAACGCTGTAGTATATTCTAGTCTTCATCCATTTGGAGAGTCCCAACTGATATTTGTGGGTCAAAGGCCTGTATAAGTTCCACAAGGGGAAAATTTGTTTAAAGCTGTTCAACTTGACTGTTTCCCAGTTGTATTTAACCTCACAGATTTCGGGGTGATTGTTTAAAGCACCTACATAAATACTGGTCTGTGAAATAGGCTTTGGGTGACACTGGCTATTCTCCCTCCAAGTCAGGGTAACACAGAACAGTATGCGGGATTTTTACTGAAACTTGGCTTATGCCTTGGAGTTCCTTGCCAGTGTCTCAAATTTCTAGATTGCTAAAAATCTAGAGTCATCACTTTCTACTTGTCACTACTTCCCCGCCAAGTCTCATACCAACCTTTCTCCATCAACTTGAAAAAAGATAATAGATGCTGTTTCTTTTGGAGTGTCCATACACATGCCTCCTTGGCTATTACAAATAATTAAAACCATGCCCCTCTGCATGTTGTCCCATGTTGAAATTTCCTGATTCATAAAGCAGGAAGACTGAGCTGTGACCCATAACATGCTTTGGGGTAAATGGAGGGAGAGGAGGAAAGCTACGAGTTGACCCTAGAATGATCCCTAAGCAAGGCCTATGTGCTTCTGAGAGGAGTGGAAGGAAGCTGGGCATTTCCATAACATAGTGGGTGGACAAAAGGTGTGATGTCAGAAAGGCTATCCTTTGAGCAGCTCACATTTATCAAGGTGCTGGGCCAGGCTCACCAAGCACAGTCTCACTGGCACCTCTTGACAGCCTCTTGAGAGCTGCTGTTACCTCCCCATCTTACAGAGGGAGAAACTAAGGTGGAGAAGAATGCTTTGCACAAGAAAATTAGTGTGGAGCCTGGCTCCAAAGCCTAGTTGTCCATCCTGCATTTTGTACTTTCACCCACGAGCCTGTAATTCAAGTGCTGCTGAGACAATGTGGACCCAGAAGTGATAAACTTTGGAAGAACAGCTCAAAGAATTCTGCCTCATACAATAAACAAAAACAAAAGTTAAGAAAAAATATTATCCAAAAAGTTACTTTCGGAACAAACAAACAAACAAACAACAGTAACTCTAAGAAAGAAAATTAGCTGCTGATATGTTTAGAAAGGAATCAGAAAAAGGAAACCTCATTTATTCTTTTCCTCAAAGCACGAGCATTACTTCAGAAATCACAGGCACTCATTTCCTCCTCCACCACACACTCTCCCTGCTATTGCCTGCTCTGCAAAACTGAACATTTCTGAAGCCAAGATGGGAATGGAAATTAATTTGTCACTTAATTTTTAATAAGTTAAAGACATCTCAGTGACACAGTCAATCAGTCTGCATGTGTGTGCCAGAGGAGTCCTTGAGGAATCCTCAGATGGAAATAAAACACAGCATCAAATGCTGCATCTGCTTGAGCTGAAGCACAGAAAAGACTGAACCTTTTAGAAGGGGAAAGGGAGAACGTGGGCGTCCCTATGCACCTCGGGATGCAGAGCAAGTCGTTGTCAGCAAGCAGCCAGAGACAGCCCAGGATCCATCCCACCTGGGGTTGCCTTTGTATTAACCAGGGCCTGTCGGATATGGGCCCAGATTCAGGGCCGGGACACCAGCCACTACTCAGACCCAATGCCAGGCAGGCTGCGGGTCATGCCTGTGGGTGAATTCCTTGCTCTTTGCCTCTGCTGTGCTCCCAGTCAATTGCTCTTCACTTTCTTTTCCTTGTGGCTTAACTTACCATCCCAGCATGGCTACTTGTGGCTACTCATCCTTGAAATATGTTCATCTCTCAAAGGACTTGGCTACCAAAAAACACTTTAGGGTGTTTTTCGGTCATGATTCTAAAACTATACCAAAGGACTGACCAGGACTGTCTACTAGTCCTCCAGCAGCCTGCCGTGGGGCAAGCCTGCTTGAATTTGTTGCTCTCCAGGCCTCGGAAACTTGAACGATCACACAGGAGCAGTCCATTGAGTCCCACTGACCCCCACCCCCAGATCCATATGGCTTCTCCCATGCTTTTCTTTTCTTTTCAGTGACTTCTTAGTGTTTCTAAACCACTAGCTTCCTCTTTCTCTGGCTTCACTGCCTGTGTGTGGTCTTTTGAGCTAATTCTTATTTTACGCTTTTCTAGTGAATGATACTAATGTTCAGTTTTTGGACCAAGACGATGATGATGACCCCGACACAGAACTGTACCTCACGCAGCCATTTGCATGTGGGACAGCGTTTGCCGTCAGCGTCCTGGACTCACTCATGAGTGCGGTGAGTGGGTGCGGGATAAAAGAGGGGAGCACCTCCAACCTCCCACACGAGAGGCTCGCGGTCTGAAAAGGGATACCGACGTTCGTCAAACTGTCATGCAAATAAATATTTGATTATAAATTCTTGAAAGTGCAAGGAAGGCTATGTATAAATATAGGTGAACACTTGACCTGGTCTCCGGATCAGAGAAAGTTTCCACAAAGAAATAATCCACATTTTATGTCAAAATCTGAGCAATAGAAGGCTGGGGAGGAGGTCGGTGGGTGGAAATCATAAGGAAGAATATCCCATGAAGAAAGAAGCTAATGCAAAGGCCCTGTGCTAGGAGAATATGACAGTCTCAAGGAAGCCAAAGAAAGCCTGTGTGGCTGGACCACGGTAAGTGAGGGACAAGGCAAGGTCGGACCTGCAAGACCTTGAACCCGTTTTAATGGTTTAGGTTTTTTCTTAAGAGCAATGAGGAGGCATTGAAGGGTTTCAAGCTGACAAGTGATGTGACAAGAGACTGCCTCAGCTAGGGTGTGGAGGATGGTTCAGGAGGCAAGATGGCAGAGTCAGAGGCTCTCAGAGCTTAGACTAGGATAGAGCTGGCAGAGCTGGAGGGCGGTGGATGGATTTGAGTGGTGTTTCTGTAAAATCAATAGAACTTGGGAATAGAGTGAATATGAGCTGAAGGTAGAAGATAACAAAGTGTCCAGGATGACTCCTAGGTCACTGCCGGTCACTGAGACATTAGTTTTGGGGGAGGACCAGGCATGAGGGCCAGGCCTGGCCTGTTCTTTTTGCAAGGAAGGACTAAAGTAGTGGCAAAGAGTGGAGAGTGGGCTGGCAAAAGAATCAAAAGCATCTTTGGTTTCTTTTATAACTTGGTGGCATTGTTTTTGCACCCTTGAGGCCAAAGACAAAAACAAGTTAAAGGTAGGCCCTAGTTTAATGGAGCCATCCTGAACTGTAAAAGCCAAAAGCAGACATTAGAATGGATTATAACCTGAAACATATAATAAACACTTCATAAATAGTTTTTGGATAAATACTTAAAAAACAAATTATTTTGGAATTCTCAAGTTCACAATTTGTGGAAATCCAGACATAGGCTGGATAAACATTGACCTTTGGAGAATCCGTGAAAAGGAGTCTTATTGAACACATTAAAACCATAAACATAGCTCAGAGAGTTTTTATGCACATACATTTCTTAAAGTGCTTAAAAAGCCTATTCTCCTGAATGTGTTAAACAACTGATAGGCTAATTATGCACAATTCTCATCTATTCATTAAAGCTAATCCCAGAAGGACCTCTATTTGAAGAAAGAAAAAACATAAAGCTTTTTAAGACTAATTTAGGTTATTCTATATTCCTGAATGTGGTCCAACTGTAAGCATATCTTTGTTAAAAATCAGAATTATGGATTTAAAAATAATTATGAAATAACATTCATTTGAATTAAGGTTGGCTGCAGTCCATGATATACCGCTGCTTTCCAAGCCAAGGAGAAGAATTATACAGTCCCTAGGGAAGAACACTCTTGGTTTCCCAGGGCTTATGATCTTCCTAATGGCCTGAGAACACTGAGCCTAACCTTTCTACCTGCAGTGGTGTCAGGCTTGGTTTGGGCAAACTCCTTAAGCAAGCCAGAAGGAATGGTAGGTGATACTGGATGTGTTCATTAAACCACCACACTCTCTATAATGGTCCTCATAGTCTCCAAATTCTGTTTCAGATTTCTGTAATTCATCGCTTTAGAAATATCACTTTACTTCTGATGCTAATAAGGAGGATTACAGAAGGCTGTTCTCACTAAGAAATAATTAAACTGTTTATAGTACAAACTTTTTCAGAATTAGGAAATACTTTATTAAAATGTTTTGAAATTCAAATTTAGAAAATTATTTGTTTTTACATATCAGGTATTCAGTATATTTCAGGTAGGATTAGCTACATAATTTTCAAGGCCATTTTTTCATAAATTAGTAAAAATTTTAAAACGGTAACAGAGGAGCATTAAACCAAGCCGGGGGCCCTCCTGAGCATGGGCCCTGGGTCACTGCACAGGCCACACACCCTTAAAGCCAGCCCTGGTTCCAAGGAGTACAACTGATGTTAAGCTTCCGAGAACTCCATTTCTGCAAGCTACGGGGACACATGGTGGCCATGGGGTGGGAGTGGGTCCACATCTGGATTTGAAGTGCACAGCTATCTGTCTGCAGCATAGGGAGTCAGTTCTTAGAAACTCAGGAGATATCAAAGTGAGTTGGTTTGAAGTCTTTTAAAAGTCTTCAAACTTTTTTTAAAAGTTTTTTTAAAAGATTTAAAAGTCTTTTAATCTCCTTTGAAATGCAAACTAAAGTATTTGGGAGAGGGTAGCCAAGACATATGTGGATACAATAGTCTGAGAGTAGCACTTCTGAATTCTAGCCTGGGAAAAGAGAGTGTCAGGAATCTAGTAACTGTCATTGTAATTATTATCAGCAGCATCATTTATTGAGGATTCAGAACTGTGCGAGATACTTCACCTACAGTATCTAATCTTTTGTGCAGTAATATGAATAAACCTGGTCTAAGTGTTAAAGCAAGACATATTTAACTGATCCAGTTGTAGTGACTTTTCAAATCTTTAACCAAATGCCTAACCAATTATTCCAGGCCTTTTTTTCATTGTCTAGAATGAACAAGTTTCACAGTGAGGTCTTGACCTGGGTCTGGTTCAACAGATCTAATTGAATCTAGACCTGATAAAATGTTACCTGTGATTTCTTTGCATTCCACCCCAACCTTCATATTTATAATATATAATATAATAGATTATCAGGGACCAAGGCAGTAACTGGAAAGAACCGAAAGGGTGGGTGAGAATATAAATTGAGAAAGTGAGACTCCTCCGAGCAGCAGGAGCCAGAGGTAAGCTTCCATCTCAGTCATTTTCTTACAGGCAACATCACACACACACACACACACACACACACAATCTCTTTAGATCTCGATGATCTTTTTCTAGCGCTCCTCCCAAAATTTGCCCTTTAATCATATGTCTAAACATTCCCTGAATGTTGTCCTTTAAAACTCAACTCCTGCTGCTTACTGCTTCATTTGTTGAAAGAATGTTTTGATTCATCACAGGCTTTCCTTGAATAGATAGGGATGTTGCAGGCATGGCCTCGTGCCTTTCTCTTGCAAATCAACAGCAGAAACACATGATGAGAGGGAATCATTATGCTTATGGATATATGCCTCTAATACTATCGCAACTGTGAAATGTATTTTTCAGAATGATACCAGCTTGCTACATATACAAAGGTGAAAAGGAAGCCTCTCTTTATTTAGAGTTGAAATGGGCACATGAGTATTCAGATGTTTTTTTTTCTATAATCACTGCTTCCCTCTACCATCACCCCCAATTTAAGTTCCACCTAGATCAGTCATGGACTCAAGAGCTAGACTGCTTGGATGTGGATTCCAGCACTGCCATTTACTGTCTGTGTAATCTTAACCATTTTGTGCCTCAGTTTTCTCATTTTTAAAATGAGGATAATAATAGTACCTACCTCATAGGATTTTTGAGATGATTAAATAAGGTAAAGTTGTAGGCCTTTTAGCCACGCTTCTCTCGTTCAGGCCCACTTCTACATCTGAAAGTGTACTATCCCTTCTAATAAAGCTTTTCTTTTCTGCTATTAAAAAAAAAAAGTTGTAAAGTGATTAGTGCAGAATTTAATACATGACAAGCTCTATATGTACTTATTGTTATTAATCAATACATTTATTGGGCACTTACTAAATGCCAGGCACTATTTTCCATTCTGGGGATTCAGCAGTGAAGAAGAAAGACGAAGTCCTTGCCTTCATGTTGTTTGAAGTTTCATTCTAGTGGGTGGTAACTATATAAGTGATGATAACTGTGTGAGTAAATAAGTTCTGTCAGCTAGGGATAACTGATTTGAAGCGCATGAAATAGTTTGAATGGGTGTGGAGACTTGTTTTAGCCAAAGTGATTGGAATAAATCTCTCTTAGGCAGTAAGTTTGAAGCTGACACCAAAATATCAGGAGAGCACCTGGAGGTGAGGGTGACTAACTTTGCCAGGCAGAAGAAAGAGCAAGGGCTGAAAAGTAGCGATGAGCTGGGTTTGGTTTGTCCAAGGAGTGGGTAAGGGCCATAGTCGTTGGAGTGTGGTAGACATGGGTGAAGGTTACACAAGAAGCAGTTAGACAGGTAAGGCCATTGGCCACACCACAGATATTCTGTATATAAAAGCATGTCCAGTCAAGTTTTAAATCTGGGGTTAGATACTTCAGTCTTGGTTAGAGGATTCACCTTCTTTTAGTTACCACCAGCATCTTTATAATGCCACTAGAGAATGTGACCATCTAGAAGGTAGACCCACGTGATTTGCTCTCTTAACTCCGTTTGCATTAGGGGCCAAACCCTTGAACTATGTTATGGAGAAAACCAAGTTCTTGTTTAGCCCAGACTAACCTAGTGCCATGTGAAGTAAGTTACATAAACAAAATATTCCTTTATGGGCCTATTTCTTACACTCCACTCAAGAACCTCCATTTCTACTTCTCAGAAGAAGAATGACCAGCCATGGGCTATCCCAAGGCGGCTGAGCTAGCTGGCATTGTTTCAGTGTGGCAAACTGTAGTATGTTCTGTTGGACTCAGAACATGCCATGGCTGTCACATCAGGCCAGGTGGGCCCAGGATTGAAACAAATCAAATAGTTCTCATCTTTCATGAAAGAAAAATACTAAAAATAAAAATCTACACCATGAAAATGAGGAAATATAAAAAATGGCAGCTATGACATGGAAAATGACAATTTTAGAGCAATTATAAACGAAAGGCAAAGTGCCATTAAAGTTAAGGCAATGTTATTAAAAGATGTGTTAATTTTCAGTTAAATTTTCTATAAAAGACCAATTAGTTTAAAAGGCTTGACAGCATTAACTGTGAAACATAAGCTCTGGTAATTATACTTGAAAAAATAAAAAAGGAAGATGCTCCCGCGTGTTGGAGACACACGTGCAGACGGGCAGCCACAGAGTGAGCTAGATGGCGCTGCGGGCTCCCGTCTCCCCATTGCGATCAGTTGGCCCCTTCCCCAGCATTTCTTGGTTTCCTCAATGCTGTTACTCTGTCTACTTACCGGATCTGAGAATAATCAAAGTTTAGAGGCCAAGGGGGCCACACACGTGATGTGGGCCAGCTTTATGATATTAGAAATGAGAATACAGAAGCACCGAGATAAGAGACTTTCTAAATTGATTGCCTTGCTAGTTGGTTGTTCTTTTTATGAACTGCCATTTATTAAGTATTCATTGTGCATTAGAAGTTACACAAAGTATCTCACTTAACACTTTAAGCAGGGTTTATTTTTTTGTTTGTTTTTGTTTTGTTTTGTTTTGTTTGAGTATTCATTGTGCATTAGAAGTTACAGAAAGTATCTCACTTAACACTTTAAGCTGGGTTTGTTTTTTTGTTTGTTTTGTTTTGTTTTAATCCCTGTTATATGCATGAGGAATCTGAGACATAAAAAAAAGAAAAACAAAAAGTTAGGCAACTTTCCCATTGTCATAGCTATTGATGGCAAAGCAAGGATTTAAAACCATACTAGCTGTATTCTAGTCTGTACACATCGCAATGAGTGCCACGTTGCCTCACTTAACAAAACGGCTTCCCTGATCAGTGTGGAACTCTGTCTTTGGCAGTGGGAAGAAAGACTCCCATATTCCTCAGTCTACACAGGTCTCCTGATTCCAGGCAATGAGCAAAACTCTAACTCATTCTGGCAAGCTCTCCAACACCCATGTGACATAAGAACAGCCATAGAAAAGTCCTCTTCCAAAAGCGTCCTTGGAAACTAGTCCTGCCAGGGTTGGAGGTCTATGCAATTTCCCTCACAAAGCTCCTAGCACGGGTGTAGTGAACATGGTAAGGCCCCCAAAAGATTAGTAGTACAAAAGCTTAGGAGGCAAAGGATCACAATACACATTATGATCCTTGCTTTAGAATTTTGAGATTCTTCTATTCTAGTGTTTCTTAATCCAGAAAAGAATTGTGCCTTCTGGGGCAGGTGAGTTGTAGAGAACTTGTTCCAGCTGAAACATCCTCCACAGGAATAGTCTTTGATAATTGGCGTTTGAAGGCCCAGCACCTGGTTTGCTTCATGATGCCGAAACAGCCACTTCCTATGCAGAAAGCCCTGGATTTAGTGCTTAACTGCAGACCACTATATATTCTATGAGTGAGCACATGAAAAACTTTGTGACTTCTAGTATGACTGACTGGACATCCTTTTTCAGGGAAAGCATTGTCTTTCCACCAAGTTACTCAGATCACAAAAAGACCTTGAAATATGCTCAAAGCACTTCCATATGCAATGCTCAAAGTACTTCTCTGCAGCTGAATACCGAGGCATTAAAATGGGAGCAAGAGTACTCTGCTGAAAGAAAGACATTATTCTCTGTCATAGCAGATAGTGCTGCCCACACACTGCTCTGTGATGCCTGCATGGAGAAGTCGAGGAGAGAGAGCTAGGATAAGTACAGTGCGAGCACAGGGACAGAGAATTTATGTTCAACGTTGTGAGTGGTTCCAGAATTGTTCAAGCACCTATAAAATTCTGTGGCCCGCCCTGAATTGAGGGCAATTTTGAAAGTGAGACACTCTTTGACTGTACCAAGGCAAACCAAGACCCAGGGATTAGTAGGTGCTCAATAAATGTCAGTGACTGATCAGAAAGATTATGCTGTTTCAGTATAACTGGTTTCAACACAGAAGGGGAAACATGTTAAGGCCAAATCCTAAAGATTTGACAAAACAATAACCTTTCATGTTGACCTTCTAAGACTTATCATTGCAAAGCGGGACTTACGGTGTTCTTTGTTTAAACATTATTGACCATGTTTTCATTAGAAAAGTTATTCATACTCATTGTGGAAAATTTGGAAAGCACAGAAACACATAAAGAAGAAAATTTAAATGAACCATATTTCCAACACCCAAATATAAACGTGGTTCATATTTTGGTATATTTCTTTCCGGATGGGTAGATAAATATGCAATCATCCAGTTTTATATCTTGTTTTTTTATTTCATTTATTTTCACAGTATTTTATCCAGAGCATTTAATCATCTCATATTCTCGGGTATCAGGATTTGCAAAGCCTATATAGAACTTCATGAGATGCCAACATATGGATGTTCTAGAATTTATTTAACTGTTTCTATTGCAGGGCATTTCACTTGTTAATTTTTTGTTGTAACAATAATTAACCCTGTGATAAACATTATTGTATATAAATCTTTGAACAAGAAGCAACTTATTACCTTAAAGTAAATGCATGGGGTTTTAAATAAATATGAACATTTTCAAGCTCCTAATACATATTGCCAGATCATATCTCAGAAACAGTTATACCATTTCCCACTACTATCATTGGTGTATAAGGGCCATCTCATGCACTCTGGCAAGTAATGATTATTATTTTCTCTAGGAGGCCCTTTAATTGTGGTTATGATAGTTATGAAGTATATCGAATTTTAATTTGTATGTAATCATGTAAATGCATATTTTCTTTTGTGAATTCTTTAATAGTTTCTATTCTTAAAAAGTGTTTGCTGAACAAGAGAACTATCAGGTATCTTGAAATCAGTTTAAGTATTCAGCTATATTTTCATCAGGCTATTTATGGCTGCATTTTTTTGCCTTTAACAATTTATAAAATTTACTTTCTTTGTCCCAACCCAGCTTTATTGAGATATAATTGACTTATAACATTATGTGAGTTTAAGGCATACAATATAATCATTTGATATATGTATATATTACAAAATTATTACCACAATAAAGTTAATTAACACATCTATCATTTCACATAATTATGATTTTTTTTGGTAGGTGAGAAATTAAAAAATCTACTCTTTTATCAACTTGCAGATATACGGTAGAGTATTTTTAACTATAGTCACCATGCTATACATCATATCCCCAGAACTTATTCATCTTATAACTGGAAGTTTGTATTCTTTGGCCACCTTCACTCATTTCCCTGACCTCCACCTTCCATTTCTCCAAACACCAATCTGCTCTCTGTTTCCCTGAGGTCAATTTTTTTTTATACTCCACATATAAGTGAGATTATACAGATTTGTATTTCTCGGATTTATTTCACTTAGAATAAAGCTCTCAGGATTCATCTATGTTGTTGCAAATGCAGGCTTTCCTTTTTATGGCTGAATAATATTTCTGTGTGTGTGTGTGTGTGTGTGTGTGTATCACATTTTCTTCATCTATTCATGTGTTGATGGACACATGTTTTTTCCATGTCTTGGCTCTCGTAAATAATGCTGTAATGAACATGGGGGTGCAGTAGATAACTCTTAAAGAATGTTATTTTACTTCCTTGGAATATATACATATAAGTTGAATTTCTGGGTTATATGGTAGTTCTGTTTGTAATTTTTGATGCACATCTTACTGTTTTCCATAGTGGCTGTACCAATTTACATTCCTTTCAACAATATACAAACCTTGCCTTTTCTCCACATCCTCACCAACACTCATTATATCTTATCTTTTTGACAATAGTCATTCTAACAGGTGTGAGGTAATATCTCATTGTGGTTTTCATGTGCATTTCCCTGATGATTAGTGATGCTGACCACCTTTACATGTACCTGTTGGCCATTTGAATATCTTCCTTGGAAAAATTTTTGTTCAGTTCCTTTGCCTATTTTTTACTTGGATTTTTTTTTGTCCACTTAGCTGTATGAATTCCATTAGTAAATGGAATTCTTTTTCAGAAATTTAAAATTACTATATTTTTACAGTAGAAAATATATTAAATAAACTAAATTATGGGGGAAAAATCAATCAGAATTCTATCACCAAGAATTATTCACCAAGTAAAATTTGGGGGTACTAACTATAGTTATTTTTACATAAATACATATATCAGTTGAGGTCTGAACTTTTAACATGTATTTTAGATCATGGTATTTTGGGGTCTCCTTTTTTGAATATTTTAATATTACATGATTATTACCATGCCATTAAATATTCTCTAAAAGCATAATATTGATATCTATACAATGTAAGTCAGGTAAGCATATCCTTATTTATTTAATCATTACTATATTGTTGAAAAATTTTTTTCAGCTAGCCAGTTTTTCCTAAATTGTATGTCGAATAAACATACCTTCCCTGTGATGTGTGATGTTTTCCTTAACACATTAAGGAATGGATTGGCAAACTTTTTTTTGTAAATGGCCAGATGGTGAATATTTTAAGCTTTCAAAAGCCATATAGACTCTGTCAAAACTACTCACCTCTGCGATTATAACACAAAAGTCTGTTCATAAACAAATGCATATGTCTGGATCTCCATAAAACTTTATGTAAAAAACAAAAACTGTGACAAGCCAGATTTGGCCCAAAGGCCAGATTTGCCAACATCTGTTATTAAGGTCTTAAAACTATTAGGCTATGGTTCTCATTAATTCATTCTGATTAATTGATCTTCCAATTTTTAATATTATCTACAATGTTTAATTATGGATTCTTTAATATTAATTTTAATACCTGGAAGGACAATTTCATAACTGTTTTCAGATGAAATTTAGCATAATTATATCATTTTAAAGTTCAGTTGAATCTATTATTAGGCGTATATCAAACAAAAATTTTACTAGAAAAAATATGACCTTGTAATGTCCAGTTTACACGATAAGGAACATGGACTCACTCTCTCTCTCTCTCTCTCTCATTCTCTCTCTCTCTCTCTCTCTCTCTCTCTCTCTCTCTCTCTTTCTTTCTCCCTCTCTCTCTTCTGAATAATCTTTTCTGTCTCTCTGTAAACTATCATAACTTTGCTCTCTACTGAAAAATGGTAGGTATTCTTTTTACTCATACCGTGACTGGGATTAAAGAGAGCTTCCAGAATAGTAATATTAATTCTCAAACTTATATGACACTATATTCTCTTTCTTATTTCTAGTTTTATTTTGTTGTTGCAGTTATATTTGTCATAGGTTTATTTTTTCAAAAATTATTTCTTACATCTATCAATTCATTACTCTCTATTTCATTAGTTAATGCTTTATTATTTCATTCTCTGCTTTTCTTAGATAAAAAGAATAATAATAACTATTTAATATTTAGCATTATTTATTGTAATTCTTTCATATTTAATAACAAAAGCATTTAGGGCTCTGAATTTGTCTCTATAGCTTTGTCCTCAACCTACGACATTTTTATATGCCATTTTCAAATAGTTTTCAATTTTTAAACACTCTGTATCCTAAGTTGGATTTCCATCTTGACCTATAGTTATTTAATATACTTTAAAAAAAAACTTGCAAGTGTTGGGATATTTATTTTGTTTCTATTACATTAATTTTTAAAATGTAGACTGTACAGTTTATACTTTATCATGTATATTGAGATTTTATGCCTTGAGCTATGGTCTTTTTATTGTTTGGAAACTATCTAAAAATATTACATAAAGTTTTGCACAAATCTACTAAATCACTCTTATTATATCCTTAATTTTATATATATATATTTTGGTCTGTTGGAGCTGCAAAACCTAGAAACACAGTAATAATTCATATATCATTTTCACATGTCACTCGCAGTTCATATTTATTTTACTGTAGTTGCTAATTAGTTTCACCTTCTATATTTCAGTTACATTATTGTCTCTATAAGTAAGTTATATTTTTAAGGGAGTTTTATTTATTTATTTAGTATTATTTTCAATTACATTTGAATTCAATATTATATCAGTTTCAGGTGTAAAGCATAGTGGTTAGACATTTGTATAACAGTAAGCTATATCTTTATATACATTTTAACTAATTATAAATATAAATGTTTTTCTTTAAAATATACTTTTCTATACCTGCTTTGGTTTGTTTTTCCTGTTTGTCTCTGAAGATATCAGAGTTTGATTTGGCTTTTGAATATATCTGAGTACCTTTGCCATTTTAGCAAATAATTTAGCTTACTTATGTTTAGTTATATAACATATAATGCTATATTTTGCATTATGCTTTATATATACTTCTATAATTCATGACTTTTATTATCCATTTTGGCATACGAACTATATTCTCTATGCCTATTTTCTCTAATGACGTGTAAACTATCTATTTTCTTTTTAACTCTAGTGGTTATGATATTCTACAAATGTAATTGAAGCTATATTTTCTAAATATTATTACCTAGAAAAATATAATAACTCTTGATTCCTCCCTCTATAAAATCAGAGAATTTACATGCCTTTTTGTGTATCCTCCTTTCTCTTGTCTCATTTTTGTGACTTTTAAAAATAATTTAATATTACTGTATTGGTAGAAAATTTTTTGTCACATTTTTTTCTTTCAAGAATTCCTTTTGACACTTGCATTCGGTTTGTAATAATATGTACAATAGCTTTTTAAATTTCATGTTTTAATATATTTCACTAGTATTTTTTAAGTAAATATATTTATTTTTTTAATTTTTAAAAGTTTCAAATGATCTTGAAGGAAGCTGATTTTTGTTTCTGAGTACTTTTTTTTTTTTTCAAATGAAGTAACTCTAGTCTACAGCCATACCACCGTGAACATGCCCAATCCTGTCTGATCTCGGAAGCTAAGCAGGGTCAGGCCAGGTTAGTACTTGGATGGGAAATCACCTAGGAAGACCAGGTGCTGTAGGCATAAATTACAAATAAAAAATAAGAGATCGTAAGCTGACAAGGTCCTTGCAATCTGTGAGATCAACCAAGGGTTGCCATGCCTTAAAAAAATAATAACCATAATTAAATGAAGTAACTCCATAAATGCTTAGGTACTCAGAGATTCAAAAATATTTCTACTGCCTTCACAAATAATTAACAATTTAGCTGCATATCAAATTCTTGGAATCAATGTGTCCTTTCAAAACTCTTGACATTGCTCTTAAGTTTTCTATAGAAGAGTCTCTAGTTAACCTGATCTTGTACTTTTTTTATTTTTTAACATTATAGCATTGTATTAGTCACTTTTTTCATAATATTTTAAATTCAGATATTCACCTAGTATATTACAGGTCTAGGTGCTGGCACATTTTTTTTTTAATTTTTTTAATTTTTATTTTTTTATTTTTTAGATGAGACAGCCTTTGGTTGATCTCACAGATTGTAAGGACCTTGTCAGTTTACAATCCCTTATTTTTTTTTTTTTTATTTTTTATGCCTACAGCACCTGGTCTTCCTGGGTGGTCTCTCATTCAAGTACTAACTCGGGCCGACCCTGCTTAGCTTCCAAGATCAGACGGGATTAGGCTTGTTCAGGGTAGCATGGCCGTAGACTGACCACATTTTCTTGGTGAAACATTTTGATCTTTATCCTCAATTCATTCTGTATTTGTTTCCTTGCTTGCTTGCTAATTTTTACCTTCTTGAATTTTGTTTACAACTTTAAAATGTGAACACTTGCTACTTATCAATTTAATCTGTGTTGTCTTTCCTCAATATCTACCAGCATTCTTATTTAAAAATAAAGACAAAGAAAATAAAAAATCTCTATACATTACGCTATGTAATTTAAGTGAACTCTTTAGTTTTATTTCCACATATCTGATTGTGTGTGTGTGATTTTTAATTCTACAACTTACTGCTGCTGCTTTTTTTTTTAATTGTGATAAGAACACTCAACATGAGATCAACCCACTTAACAAAATTTTGGGCATACAATAGAATATTGTTAATTACTACTTCTTAACAGATAAATATCTGGCCATTACAAGTTTAGCTACCTTTTAACTACTTTTTAACATCTTTGTTAAAATATAATTAACATCATGCAATTCACTCATTTAAAGTGTACAATTTGATGGTTTTTAGTATAATCACAGATATGTACAACCATCACCACAGTCAATTTTAGAACATTTTCATTTCCTCAAGAAGAAACCTATACCCTCTACCCACCTCCCCCAACCTTAAGCAGCCATTAATCTACTACCCTTCTCCATAGATTTGCCTCTTCTGGACATTTCATATAAATAGAATCATATAATGTGTAGTCCTTTGTGACCGATGTCTTTCACTTAGCATAATGTTTTCAAAGTTCATTCATGTAGGAGCATGAATTAGTACTTCATTTATTTTTTTTGGCTAAATAATATTTATTCATGGATATAACACATTTTGTTTATGCATTCCTTAGGTGGTAGACATTTGGATTACTTTCACTTTTTGCTATTATGAATAATGCTGCTATAAACATTTATGTATGAGTTTCATATGGACATATGTTTTCATTTCTCTTGGGTATATACAGAGAAATGAAATTGGTGGGTTGTATGGTAACTTTTTTTAACCATATGAGGAACTGCCAACTGTTTTCGAAAATGGCTGTATCATTTTGTATTCCCACTAGCAGTGTGTTAGGGTTCCAATTTCTGCACATTCTCACCAACTCTTGTTATAATCTTTTTTATTATAGTCATCTGAGTGTATGTGAAGTGGTATCTTGTGTTTTTGATTTGCATTTCATTGATGACAAGTGATGTTGAGCATCTTTTCATTTGTCTGTTGACCATTGTATGTCTTTTTGGAGAGAAATGTCTATTCAAGTCTTTTGTCCATTTAAAAAATTGGGTAATTTGTTTTTATGTTGGTGAATTTTAAGATTTTAAAATATATTCTAAATACTAGACCCTGATCAGATATATGATTTGCAAATATTTCCTCTCATTCTGTAGATTTTCTTTTCTCTTTCTGGATAGTGTCCTTTAATACACAAAACATTTTTAATTGTGATGAAGTTCAATTTATCTTTTTTTTTTTTTGCTTATGCTTTAGATGTCATATCTAAGAAAGTGTTTTCAAAGGTCATGAAGATTTATTCCTGTGTTTTCTTCTAAGAGTTTTATAGTTTTAGCTCCTATATTTAGGTCTGTGATCCATTTTGAGTTAATTTTGCATATAGTATGAGTTAGGGGATCCAACTTTATTCTTCTGCTTGTAGATGCCCCATTGTTGCAGCATCATTTGTTTAAGAGACTATATTCTTTCTCCAGAATGGTCTTGACACCTTTGTTCAAATCAATTGACCATAAGCATATGAGTTTATTTCTGGACTCTCAGTTCTGTTCCAATGGTCTGTATATCTATTTTTATGTCAATACCACACTCTTTAAGTAGCTTTGTAGTGTGCTTTGAAAAGTGTGAGTGTTCCAACTTTTTATTTTCAAGATTGTTTTGGTTTTGGGGTCGATTGCAACTTCATATGAATTTAAGAATCAACTTCTCCATTCCTGCAGAAATGGTTTTTGAGATTTTGATAGAAATTTTTGAGGAGTATCGCAGTCTTAAGATTAGTCCTCCAGCCCATGAACATGGGATGTCTTTCTCCTTATTTAGATCTTCTTTAATTTCTTTCAGCAATATTTTGTAGTTTTCAATGTAACAGTCTTATACCTCCTTGGTTAAATTTATTACTAAGTATTTTATTCTTTGTGATGCTTTTGTAGTAGAATTGTTCTCTGAATTTCATTCTTGTATTGTTCATCACAAGTGCACAGATACACAAATGATTTTTGTATATTGATTCTGTATTCTGCAAAGTTGCTGAACTTATTACTCATACTAGTATTTTAGTGGATTCCTTAGGATTTTATATATATAAGATTATGTTCTCAGGGAATAAAGAGATAGTTTTACTTCTCTCTTTTATGATATGGATGCCTTTTATTTAATTCTAGCTTCAACTAAAACCTCCAGGACTATGTTAAATAGAAGTGATGAGAGCCGGTTTCCTCCTTTTGTTACAGATCTTAAGGGGAAAGAATTCAGTCTTTCAAAATTAAGTTTGATGTTAGCTGTGGGTTTTTCATGCATACCCTTTATCACATTAAGGAAGTTCCCATCTATTCCTGGTTTGTTGACTGTCATGAAAAGGTATTGGATTCTTTTTCTATTGGATTCTATTTCTTATCGTATCCATTTTAATTTCAATATCTTACATCAATTAATTTCAATAATTAACTTCAGTATCTTATATCAATACTCTACATTTTTAAACATTTATTTTGATTTCAAAATGAATGCTTCCTAAATTTTTCTTTTACTTACTTCAGTAACTAATCAGTTAAAAGGAGGCTCTTCCTTTATATCGTAAACATTGTGGTTTTCTTTTTTAAAAATACTTCTATAGCTGTGTTTTTTTTTCTCTCTCTCTCTCTCTCCACATTTGAGCAAGGAGAGGTCTGTTTCTCAGTATACAAGGTCGTGGGTATTCTGTTGTCCACCTTGAGTGCTGTTAGACTTTCCCCTCGGTCTGGACCTAGAAGGGGAATCACAGTGCAAAGGCTCTTGTCAAAGTTCTGTGTCAAGCGCTCACTCATTTAATGTGCCTCAGTGCTGAGGAGAAGTTTCCTGCTTATCATGATGGGCTATCTGACTGTATAGAAGAGGATTTACTTCTGAAAACTTTGGAAATGCATGTATATGTGTCCAGAGCCAACCTTGACTAGACTGTGCCTCTGGTGGCCTGTCCCACTGCTGCAGTCACATCTTACGATGCAGTCTGCTGTGACCTTCACTGTGCCATTCCAGAGTCTAAATGGGGCCTTAGAATGGAGGGAGACTGAGAAGTGCAGATTCAAGGATAATATGAATGGCCTTGATTTGCACCAGCTCCCCCAAAAATGTAAAAGATTTTTTAAAAGAGAAGGTTAGGAATGAGCTAACTGTTCCTCTCATCATCAAAGGCCCCAAGTGTCTGATATAAGGCCAAAAGTATTTATCAGTGTTTCTTTTGCACAAACACTTTTCTAAGTGCCTCATATGTATTAATTTTACAGTCCTTATAACTACTCTATTATTACATTTTACAGATCATGAGACTGAGGCACAAAAATGAGAACTTTCTAAGGTCATGCAGCTACTGAGTGGTGAGGTCAGCATTAAACCTACAGCCTGACTCTCCTTCCTTAACACTCTATATATTTAATCTGTCTGTCTGTCTGTCTATCTGTATGTATGTCTATCTATCTATCTATCTAATCATCTATCATCTATCTACTTATCAATTAATCTACCTATCTATCCAGTCAGATAGTATAGAAATATACAATTATGTACACACACACACACACACACACACAGGCATGCACACCAGCAACATTTCCTCCTTTACTATCCTTGTTCTGCTTCTGCCCCAGGGCACAGCTGAGCTCTGGTAGAGGATACATTCTCCTTAGGGCCTGACTGGTTCTGAATAGCACTCCTAGTTTCCTTTGTTCTTGGAATCTTGTATCACTTTGGGTATTTTCACGACTATTTAAATAAGGAAAGTGAACAGAGAACCACTAGCAGCTTTCATCTGAACTCAGAAGTCCTCATGAAATTCTTTGCATATAAACTTGATCTTAATGACTATGCTTATTTTACTGATGAGAAAATTAATATCCAGAACAATTAGGCAACCTCCCTCCCCAAGACATAAAACTACGCATGGCCAAGCAGCATGAGAGCTCATCCTCACCTGGTTTGTTCTCCACTATGTTTTAGCAGGTAAACTGTCTAAGAAACTGGTGAAGTAAAAATGCAGCTGTTTTTCTTAATCTGCTGCCAGTTTCATATACTCTCAAAAGCCACATGCAAAATTTTATTTACCCTGTTTTTTTTTATGTTTTTTTTTTTTTTTTTTTTTTTTTTACACTGGAAAATGGAATGTAGATCCTTAACTGAGATTTTTCTCGAATTGGGCTGGGTGGAAATGTCTTTTTGAGCTCTTTTATTTGACATCTTATTAACTTTTTTAAACTCCCATTGTTTTACTCTTGACAGACCTGTTACGGTTCAGATGTGAGACAAATGCACATGTAGAGGAAGCTTCTCTAATAGGCTATATTTGCCTCAGACTACTGAGGTTATGTAAAAAACAAAATCCGAAGTACACACACCAGGGCATCCACCTCATTGTAAATTTATCTGGCATATTTAATTGACTTCTAGGTTAGACTGTTATCAAAGCCTGTGATAAATTGTTGAGTGCTGGCCTTAATGATGTTCTTAGCATTTCCTTTTAGCACAGAAAGAAGTTTTGCCATTGTTGGGAGGAGGTGGCTTCCATGCACGCGGGTGACAGGGCCTCAGAGGCAGTCCTGCTTAGGTTCGCAGCCTGGGCAGGCTGCATGTTATTACACAAGTAAACAGTATTTATATCCCTAGTAACATCAGTTATGGTAAACAGCAACTATTTAGACTTTAGTTCTTTAATAAAAATCCTCTGAATTGGTTTTTAAAAGTCAGGCTCTGGTGGCAGAAGCAAGTAGGAGAGAAAAGAATAGAATAATTGGAGGTTGCTGTCTTTTCACTTCCCACATAAAATTATTTGAAGAGACAGGCCAGAACTTTAAACAGGAATACCAAGAGAAGTTGTCATTTAGATGTCAGTTGTCGTGACTTTAGGGTGTTTGCTTAAAGGACTTTCCCCCATATTCCTCTCTCTCTCTCTCCAGACATACTTCAATGACAATATCCTTACCCTGATACGGACCCTGGTGACCGGAGGAGCCACGCCAGAGCTCGAGGCTCTGATTGCTGAGGAGAATGCACTTCGAGGGGGCTACAGCACTCCCCAGACGCTGGCCAACAGGGACCGCTGCCGAGTAGCCCAGTTAGCACTGTTGGATGGGCCCTTTGCAGACTTGGGGGTAAGTTCACAACTCCCGGGCCACCTGAGCCCACTATTTGGTAATGAGCTTGGTCCAAATGAGCTGGGTGCCAGATAATGACAAGCTGGGCATCTGTCTTTTCTGCCTTCACCAGTAAATAACTAAGAGGTGAAGTTTACGTTTTTCTGTATATCAGGCACAGTGCTTTACACGTAATCATCCTTTTTCATCCCCATGGCAATCCTTTGACATAGATTCTTTTATCAGACTCTAAAAAAAACTGAGGCTCAGAGAGACTGAAGGCCCTAATAGGAACTTGCACCAGGAACCCTGGCTTCGGAGCCTGTGGCTTGCTCACTTCCCTCAGGTGTCTCCGATGATGAGATAGGGAACAGCAGGTGATTCCAACTTGCAGCCAAAATAGGAACCCTTTCCACAGAGTCTTAGCAATCCTCAGGCTACTTAACCCCAACTGCACATTAGTAGGCCATGAAGAGCTTTTACAAACCACCCAGGATTCTGAGCTTTTGTGTCTGAGTAGGTCCCAAGTACTGGTGGTTTTCAGAACACCACCAGTAATTATGTGCATCCAGAACCACTGGCCAAACAAACAGCATCTCATGTGGCTCCTTTAACATCTCTAATTCCAGACCCGGGTCTTCTAATTTCTTCCCTTTCGCAGAAGTGACCAGTGTCTCTCTTTGGCTTCCACACACCAGCCTGGTCCAAACACTTTGGGAGAAGTATGCCATCTCGAGCCTTATTCCCAGCTTTACTCCAGATATGCCTTCAAGGGTTGGAGCCCCAAGTCTTGGGAACTTGTACACTCATTGCACAAACAGTGGTGTCGCTCAAGGAAAGGGTCACTTTCTTGATTTCTTTTGAAGCCCTGATGCCGACTTGCACCATATTTTGCTTTGGTTATAGGCAGGAACCTATGTTAGACTGGGCTTTTTTGAAAGGCAGCTTCCATAGCTAGTGACTCTTTTTATCTGTCATTTACTTACTAATACACTTTAAAAGGACAAACACTTTAACGGTAAGATTCGGCCCCATTTGTGTTCTTTAATATGATGCCCATATGGAAATTCCAATGACAGGAAGGGCAAATGCAGTCACTTTATTCCCAGTGAAGTCATTCTTCAGTGCCTTTCCTGTGATAATGCCTACATGAAGCCACCTGGCTGCATAAAGCCAGTATTTCCAAGTAAATGAATTTGCTTTCACATTCCACTTCGGGCCCCAGACCCTTGGAAGGTGACTGTGACCTGATTAGAACTGTGAATCCCAGTTATTCAGCCTGCAGACCTCCAGCTTCCTGAGGAAACACATCCTCTTCCACTCTTGCCATCTCTGAGGTTTGTAAATTGTGCTTTTCACACAGTCCTTACCCGAAAGAGTCTGTCACCATAGTACCTGGTGGGGTCTTTTCTCCTTGCGGTGATTTTAATTATCACTAGAGCAGTTTTGACAACACGGTCAGAGCACAGTGATTACAGCCAAGCTGGGGCCAAACATAATCACCATTTTGCAGAACTGGTTTCTTCTCCTCAGCTGAACACACAACTGAGACCTTCAAGCTTTATACTCACTTAAAGTGAAGGAAAGGCACAGTCTCCTTAGAGCTCTCATTGCTACAGATGGAAAGCTAGGGAGAACCAGGGGAAAACTACATTATCTGATTCATAAAAACCACCAATATTGGGTATAGGCTGGTAACCAAATTGACCTTTTCAGCCACAGTCCCTTGGTTCAGACCCTCCGACTCAGGAGACAGCAAAACAAGCTGCCATGAAAAGGCTCATTTCCCCCTGGACCTCTACTTTCAGGCCAATAAAAATAATGTTTTTCTTTGTTCTGTTGTCTCCCAGGATGGTGGTTGTTATGGTGATCTGTTCTGCAAAGCTCTGAAAACGTATAATATGCTTTGTTTTGGAATTTATCGGCTGAGAGATGCTCACCTCAGCACCCCCAGCCAATGCACAAAGAGGTGAGTATGTTTACACTCTGCTCTTCCACCCAAATGCAAAGACATAGATGCTCTGTCCTTGCCCCCCCACTATGAAGGCAAAGGCCTCTATACGAGCACTCAAATGCAAATTACTCTGCCCACATTCAATCCAACACCGAGTTTGGAGGTTATGGGAAGCTTTTTTCTTTAATTTCTAATAGCACATGTAAAGACATTGTGGGAAGAATTCAAGTTTTATAGAATAGTTCCATCACCTAATTACAAAAGTTTGAATAAAAGCACCTCCTCCAAATTCCAGCTACTGGGATGATTCTTTTGGTACCTATTATAGAGATATTTCATACTGCTAATGTTTAAGATAAATGTTTTTTTGTTTTTTTCGGGGTTTTTTTGCCATCTTAGGTGCCTATTCTTCTTACTATATTTTTAATCGACTCACTCATTTATTTTATATATTTTAAGAAAATCGTGTATCATCACTTTAAGAGGAAAAAAACAACAGTTTATGTATGTATGCTAGTTGTATTTTTCTAATATGCATTAAAATAAATTCATGGCAGCCCCAAATTAAAGTACATCCTAAAATTACCAAAAGTGGCGTATTTGCGTAATATACCCCGGGAAACAGGGCTGTAAAGATGAGTGTTTCTCAGGCCTGCCTGCATATTGGAATCATTGAAGATACTTTTTAAAAATACTCTGATTAGTCTGACTTAACTGATCTGGAATGAAAATATATATAATTTTTTAATGCCTAGAAATTACAGTGTATAGGCAGAGCTGAGAATAATTGCTATAGACCAGTGGGTTCTCAAAGTTTAGTGAGCACGAGAATCACCTGCAAAACTTGTTAAAACACAGACTGCTGGACCCCACGCACAGAGTGTCCAATTCAGGTTTGGGGTGGGGTTGCTTAAGAATTTTCATTCTTAAGAAGTTCTCAAGTGATGCTGGTATATCTGGTATATCTGGCCTGAAGAACACACTGTGAGATCTACTGCTGTAGATGAAACAGTGATTTTTTTTTTCTTTTTTTTTCAGTTGTGTTTGGTGTTAACCAGAGAAAGCCCGATCAAATTGAGAACTGTTAAAGCAGGACCTACTTATAGTCAGGGAGATATTTTATGTTCTTCTACTTACTAAAATCCCCACTAAAGTTGATTTTTTGAAAGATAAAGAGTGAGGATGGACTAAGAAGATGTTAGATTATGGTAAGCAAAGATCCTGTGATGGAACATTCTAGAATGAAAGATGCAGTATAGTCCATGAAACCTCCTGCATGTACTTGTGCTACTTCAGAAGTGAACTTGACAGTGTCTTGAAAGGGGCGCATAGGCCATAGGAAGCACAGTTTGGTTTTCCCATTACTGGCACTAATTCAGCATCTTGAGATGCCAGGGCTCATGGCTGGTCTCCTCTGTCGAGCTAAACAGAGGAATATTTACTTCTACTTGGAAGATAATTTTTAAGGCCTTGAACCATCTAAAAGTCCTCCTTCCAGATCCTCTGGGAGAACTGAAGAAGCAGGCAGTTCCTTCTGATTGCAAGAGAAGTGAAATCTCTACTCAGTCATCCTCATTCTGTGACATCTTTGCTCTCCCCGTCTAGGTACGTCATCACCAACCCCCCATACGAGTTTGAGCTCGTGCCGACGGACCTGATCTTCTGCTTAATGCAGTTTGACCACAACGCCGGCCAGTCCCGGGCCAGCCTCTCCCATTCCTCCCACTCGTCCCAGTCCTCCAGCAAGAAGAGCTCGTCCATTCACTCCATCCCATCCACAGCAAACCGACCGAACCGGCCCAAGTCCCGGGAGTCCCGAGACAAACAGAAGTATGTGCAGGAAGAGAGGCTCTGATATATGTATCCACTGCCACCGTGTGTGAAACTGTATCTGCCACTCATTTCCCCAGTGGGTGTTTCCAAAAGTAACTTCCCCTGTTTTCCCCTGTAGTCCTCCCCTTTTTTTTACACATATTTGCATATGTATGATAGTGTGCATGTGGTTGTCATTTTTATTTCACCACCATAAAACCCTTGAGCACAACAGCAAATAAGCAGAAGGACCAAAAGTTATTTATGATCCTAGGGGAAAAATAACCCAAAGGCATGCTCCTGACATAAATAGCTTACTGCAGGAATGAGTTCACAGATTAGCAGAGAGCACTTGAGATCAATGTCAGTTAAGATAGTTAATTTACTTGATGTAGAAGAAAAGTTTATTCCGATTTATCAGAATTATCAGGGTGCTTTGGGTTTTGATTTCGTTCTTTTCCTTTCTTTCTTTTTTTATATACACACAGTAATATATACACACATGTTTATTTGAAACGAGCAACCAAAAAGCAACGAAAACCTTTCGATTGTTTTCACTCTTTAGGCTGAAGTATTGCGAAGCATTTGAAAAGCTTTCGCCATTTGTGTAGATGATTATTAAGCACTTGCTTGTTGCAAGAGAACATCTGAGATTTTTTTAGTTACTAACCAAGGCCTTTTGTCCCAGAGCTAGTTTCCTTTGGGAGTTCAGATGAACCTTGCTACCCTTACTGTGGGGGAAGAATAGTATTCCATTTGTGGATGTATCAAATTCTAGTCATTTAATTTAAGTGAAAAGAGGTTTGATTGCATATTAAATTGTTATTCTGTCTCCTTACGCTGCCATATGAATAGCTATTTTTTTCTTTCACTTTTGACATTTGGGATGAAAAGCCATATGTATCATAAATATCAGATGTAAGTCATTAAAAACTGCCTTCCTGAGACTTTTACATCTTTTAAAAGGTGAATTACTTACCTTATGTACAGAATAAATAATGCTCAGGAAAGAGCAAGTATTTTTCCATGCTTTCTCAGGGGACCTTTTTACTCCCCTCTGTTTGATAGCTAGGGTCCCCATGCCAGGTAGGAGCAAGGGCTGGGGCCATGGTAGAGGGAGAGGAAGATAAACCCAGCAGTAGATCATGTTTTCTAGGAGCCAACATGCTAAATAAATTAGAATGTAGGAGGATCAAGCCACAGTTGATTCAACAAAAACAAAAGACAGCTACCACCTTAAACTGTTGGTACAGCTGCATGATGCTGGCTGTCCCAAAGCAGAAAGCTGATGGGAAAAACCCCTCCTCATCAATTTCTTTAACATAACCAATTCATTTAGGCAGGTGAAGGACAATCATAGAGAACTTCTTGTCATTATGAGATGGGGAGGAGAAGAAGAGTACAATAGTGAGCCAAACATATTTTGGTATAATTATTTTTTCTTTTGTTCTCTCTCTCTCTCTCTTTCTTTCTAGCAGTTAGTAAGCATGAGAGGAAAGGTAGAAAAATACCTTTTTTTCAATATATAATTGTCAGATGTTTTATGCATGCGAATTATGCTTTAGGTGGTACAATAGTTCTTAAAAATCTGCCCACTCTACCTTAACCAAATTCTTACATAAATGGACTAGCCCTAGGCTGGTATATACGTATTTGAAGTGTTTACTTTAAAAAAAATTCTATGGAATAGAATAGGGGTGGAGGGGAGGAGAAAAATGTTACAGCTGTACCATCTCTAAAAAGGTGTTTTTATGGTGAATCTTTTGGGTTTAGATTTTGGATCCCCTGTCCCCCTAAGCATGATAGTTTTGGAGATTTGCTTGCTGTGTGAATTGACAAGCACTTTTACTGACGAAATGATGAGGCTCAATCAGAACATCCACCCCCCACACCAAAGACATGGAAGTGCAGTATTCAAACCAGTAATGGAGTGGGGAATACTTGTATACATGTATATTAAAAAGCCCTATGAGTGGAAGATTTTTTCAAATTATTTTTGTCCCTATACATAATTGTTTTATATATAACGTATAACTATCTTTTTATATATAACTATATAAATATCTATACATACACATACATACATATATATGTATGTGTACACACACACACACACACACACACACACACTTATTCCCTAGTTTTGGATCATGAAGAATTCTTCATGCATTCTTTGCAAAGGAGGTTATAAAGTTATGCCCTCAGAACATTTATAACTATAAGAATGTGCCAGTTAAAGTGCTCAGTAGGAAATATGACAGTTTAAAAGCATTGAAAAACTCACATAGCTTACTTCTCTCTCTAAAGTGCAACAAGGATGAATAGAATGGGCCAAGGTATGACAATTAATGGTTCTGCATGACCTAGCCACTGCTGGGGGTTTTCTTCTATAACATTGTCCTTGTGAAAACTTTTGTGAAATTAAAAAAAAAAGGAGTTACAAATTTTATTCTGTTATTGTTTTATTTTTATTTACACTTTTCTGTTTGTAATTTTCTTTATTTTGTTTTGCTTTTTTCCCCCGTCCCCATTTCCCTTCCTTTCCTTTTCCTTCTTCTCCTCCTTCCTCCACTTTCTAAATTGCTCAGAGCAATGAGGCTGTGCTACTGCTACTGCTAGATCCCTTAGAGTTTGTTTTGGTGTTCTTGGGTTTGGAGTTGGGTGATTTGGGGGGAACTTCTCTCCATCTGGCTTGCCTTTTAATATGCACGTGGCCTCCCTGCCCACCTTGGTACCTTGCTCCAAGTTCGAAAGCATTTTCCCATTAAGAAACCCAGCTTCCTCCACTTCCCCCCATTACCACCACCCCAACCCAGTTCACCATCAGTCTGTCCACATCTCTGTGTTTATCTCAGTAAGACCTACTAAATCAAGTGATGACGCAAGGTGATAAGCTTTTCTGAAAAACATTTGCAGCTATTCCTTTTGGCAAATCTCCTTCTCAATTAATATTTTATCCTCCTTTTGATTGGAACCAGGAGGGTTATTAATGGCAAAAGCATTGGTCTTCTTTATGTTTCATCAGTATGACCCCACATTAAAACTTTTCAGCTGTATGTATCAAATCAATAGCCCACACCCAGTTACCTGGAGGATGACGATTCAGTCTCTTACCCAGGTCTCTCCTGCCACCTGCCTTCAGACATTTATTAAATCTCAACCAGAGATTTGGCAGATAGAGAGAAGTAAATCCAAAATGCATTTGATATACAATCTGTTAGCAGCTCTGATGAGATGATGTTGTGGAGGGAATGGAGTGGGAATGGACTGACATGAGATGAAAATGTGGGGTTTTCCCCTGGACTTTGGGCACATAATTGAAAGTTGACTACACTTGGGTAATGACATGTTTAATAATGAAAAAGATATTATTATTACTACTTCTATTTCATTAGCCAAAACAACTATATTATACTTCCCTCAATAGAACAAAGAGTCCACTCCATTGTCTTCTGTGTGACCCCAAACTTCCCATTCCTCTTTCAGGTTCTCTTTGGAAGGAGGCATATAAGTTTTTCATATTATGTGTCTCCTCTTCTCCCACCTCCCTATTAAAAAAAAGAGACAAGTAGATTAGGGTAGAAAGTGAAAGAGTTATTTGGAGAGAAAGTTTGTGCACTTAAAAAGAACAACAGCTAGAAACTCAATTATCTACACCATCCTAGAAGAGAAGCAATTTATAAGCCAGATCAGTCCAATTTGCTTGAGGCTTCGAAAGGGGTAAACCTGAAGTAAGTGGGTAGACCAGGAGGCTCAGTGAACTTTCTCAGCTTCAAAACTCAGATGATCATGAAATTATCAACTCAAGGTCCTTCCTGAAGCCAGTTCAAATGGATATAGAAAAAGCTGGATCCCCTATATGTGTAGTTAGATTTCTATCATGGTTAGGTAAGATTTCAAATTCTGTTATAAATATTAAAGGTTATGACCCAGAACTTTACTCACAATAAGTGCTCAATATATATTTTGAAATAACCTTAAACATTTTTACATCTTTTATAAAGTATAAATTTTATAATCCTTTTACAAATTATCTCTACCCTCTTGGCTTATCTTAAAAAAAAAATACAAGAAATGTCCGTAGATGCTTCACAATGCCACTGTGCTGTTAGCGTTTTCTCGAGCTGGGTACACAGCTTCCGAGAAAGGGGAACAGTCCTGTAAGCTTGGTGAGTAGAGAGACTGTGTCTTCTGTCAGCATTGTCAAGATCCCAGGTGACCAGAAAAACCTTTGGACTGGCTCTTCTTCAGCATGGGAAAAGCCTAAAGGTGTCTGCATCCCAATAGAGACAATTAAATCAACCTGCCAGGTTCCTATAGCAACAGGCTCTTGAAGGAGAAAGGAGAGTACAGAAACTTCAGGGCTTGTAGAAGTCAAGACAGGGTAAAAATCAATGTCTCAGCTTCTTTCAGCCCTTCCCTGCTTTGTCATAACATGATAAAGAAGTAGCTGTGGGCACCTGTCACTAACCTAGCTGCCTAGTTCCCATCAGGAGGTTGCACATTCATTGCATGGGGAAGTGAGAGGAATTATCCCTGCCACCTGGAAAGAAAGAGTGCAAATTCCACCCTCCAGGGGTCCAAGGGCCAGGAGGGAGCAGTTTGCTCTGCCCAGCGAATGGCAGCTTTGGACTTTCAGTTAAAAGAGGCAAACACAGTCATAGAGGACAATTGCAATGAAGTGAGACAGTTTTCATAAATGGAAACTGCTCCTTTTCTGGTACAAATGATTTTAATTTCTATAAAATAGCCACACTTTGTCCACAGAGAGGAAAGGAGGCAGTATGCATGTGTGGGGTCCACTGGGAGGCTTGGGGTCCGTGGGGCAGAGGGCGAATGCCAGACTCCCTCTCAGAAATGTGAGATGTGAAACCACACAGCATTACCTTTGAAGTTTGAGCTCCTTGTTAGCTCGTACTGTCCTCAACTGTTATCTCTATCCAAACGGAATCTTTTTCTTTCAAGCCCTTTCTCTCTAAACCTCAGCTTGTGGTATAGCGAGAAGAGGGCCAATTATTCCAAATGCCTTTGCTGTATCATCGTCTCCCCTTTCATGCATTCTCCTCTGGGGAGTAGTTATGTGAAAAGGCTAAATCCCACAGCACTGACAATCCACAGAGCCAGCAAAGAGACTCAATTTTCACAGTGCAGCCTGTTTCTCTGCTTCTGGGTCCCCAGACAGTTATGTCAGCCTATATCTGGGGCCCTTTTCCACCAGAGCTTACTATTCTGGGATTCCTTGTGCCTGGAGGAAATCTTGACCCTTATTCTGGACCCTTCAATTTCAGTGATGAAAGATGGACAGACAGTGGAGATGGTTTGCAGGTGAGGTAGGACATCTGTCAAGCGAAAGCCAATATTTCAAAGACACAGGTACCACATGAGGTTAGCAGCCCTGACCTCCCCAGGCAGAACACTCATCACTCCTCCTCACCTTCCAAATGAAGACTACCAAACCAAATCCTTCTCTGCCATCTTTACTGCCACAATTCTCATTTTTCAGGCGACCGCCCAGTTTTTTACACCTCAGTTATTCACTCCAGTCTCATTTGTAATCATATTGAAAGGTACTACTCATCCTTACATAGTCCTTTAGTACTTACATTAATGCTAACCTTATACTAAAATTTAACACTTTAGTGCTTACCACGGGTCAGATGTTCTTCTAAGCACTTTACATATATCAGCTCATTCAATCTTTAAGACACCCTCAGGTGTAGATGCTATTGGTATCTCCATTTGAAAGATGCAGTATCTGAGAGACGGATTTGTTCAAAGTCACCTAGCCAGGAAGTGGCAGGGTAGAATTTAAAACTGGAGTCTGTAAATTTTGCCTCTATGACATAATGCCTGCTAATGTTACAAATAATACTAATAATCTTAACAGCTCACATTTACTTACTATGTGGTAAGTGATTCATGGGCACTAGCCCTTTTTATCCAAACAACAACATTAGGAAAATCCTATCATTAGCCCCATTTTACAGAAGAGCAACTAAAGCTAAGATAAATTACATAATGACTTGCTCAGAGCCTTGCAACTAGTATGTGAGTGAGCCAGATTCATTTGAGTTTAACCTACTGCCCTATGCCATCTCCTTGGCCTACACCTCATTGCTCGTCTGTGCCTGACAGCCCATGGCGTGGCTGGTCTTGCTAGTGACATCTCCCAATGGCAGTGTCAGTTCTTTTACCAGCATCTCCTTAAGTTATTTTCCACGTTTTATCTTGTTTGACTAGCCCACTAGCCACAGATCGTGTGCAATGCCACTCCTTTCCTAACTCCAGGCAGGTCACACATTGTACTCACAGTGATGACATCATCCATCTCATCCTCAAGAAGCTGATTAACAAATGGGGCTATTTTTCTCTGGCAGTGAGGAGACCCTCACATCCAGATCATTGCCTTTCTCATCTTAGGGATTAAACAAAGCTCCCAGAAGTTTTTTGGCATGTCGGATGAGGCAGGGAGAGGAGGTACACAGGAATTTGAATTTATCCTGGACCAACTACTTCAGCATTCCCTTGAATTTCTTCCCTGAGCACCCTTTTTTATGGCCAATTTTGTAGCCACCCATTGGCCCAGTTTCTTCTTTGGAAGGCAATATTCAGTAAACCAAAGTGTCATTGTCATCCTCAGATTGCTCTCCTCTGAAGTAGAATGACTGGCTATCATTAAGTGTGTGTCTCCCTTAAGCTGTTTTGGGAAAATCTCTTCATAAAATACCTTCGCTCCTAGATATTTTGGTACAATGCTCACAGCATTAATATATTTTCATTTTCTTAACATCCTATCTAACCAATTTTCCAACAACACATATATCTTACAAGCTACTCTAATTAAAAAACCTCAGCTGATCACCGGGATGTGTTTTAACACAACTCCCTCTTGTGTTGAAGCTGAATGACCAACACACTGGGGCTACTCTGCTTAGATTTCTTTTTATGGCAAGAAATTTAAAAGGAAAGAGAAAGAAGCTTAAATGGGGAAATAATGTTCTTTCTTGCAGCAGACAGCAGAAGGAAATTGATATTCTCTCTGCCGTGAAAGGTCAAAATGCCAACTTTGAAGTGAACTGTAAAGACTAAATTCTGAACAATTATTGTCTACAGCAGTTGTAAAAATTTCAGCAAATTGAAGCTGTCTTGGGTCTTTCACCCAAAAGACTTATTTGTTTCCATAAGCAGAGTTCACTCTCCCTTCCAACCTGGCATGTCCAACTTATCACTAAATCCCTTTGCAAAATCAGCCCACATGATAGCATGGCCAAAACCAAGGGTGGAGCAGGCAAACAGCACAGACGCCAGCTTCAGCACTTCTAAAAATCACCTTTACACATAAACCATTGGAAAAAATCGTAGTTTGAAATTGTTTCAGCGGCCTGGCAATGCTTTTAAACATGATAACCATCACACTTTACTCCTCCCTGAAAGGTTAGTTTAATCGTAGATCACAAAAAAATTGGTTTCCACAAATGCATAATGGTTCATCTATGTCACACTTGAACTAAATGGTTTTTTAAATGGAGCTGAAATTATTTTGATGTGTACACAGTCCCGGGTTTCTATACAACCTTTTTTAACCAGCCCATCAGGAACCTTGCCTCTAAAGCCTCATTAATAATTCAGATGTGCTGATGACTTTAAAAGATCTATGGAATTGAAGCTTAGGGAAGAAAAAAAAAAACTCTGCTTGACAAAAAGATAAATGAATGTAGAAAGAAGCTGTAGGAGTCTGGCAAGCTGTAGATCATCTCAGAACAGATTGTAACTTTATCATTCTGTCAGAGAGAATAATTTAAAGCACTTAATCAGTTAGCTTCACTGTGAGGATGTAGCATTATGAATTCCTATCGTCCAATCTGTTCAAATCAAAGTGAACTTAATTATAATAGGTGAGAGAGCCAGAGCAGGAGAGAGGGGGGCGGAGAATGATCCAAGAGGCAGTAAGTTTCCTGGAGGGTAAACTGAGCTGCTGAACAAAGGGTAGTGTGTAAGCTTTCACCAAAACACATCCCAGCTCCAGCGATAGTGTTTACGTTGAGGACTCAGGGTACTTGACATGGCGAGAGAAAGTAAGAACCAAGAAGAAACAAGCAGAGTGGTCATGAGCCAATCGTAGATACTGAATTTATAAATCACTAGCCAAACAGAAAGACAGAGAGACAGACAGATGGACGGACACACACACACACACACACACACACACACACACACCTCTGTCAAGCCAGGAGAGCCATTTTTTGTTAACACATCAGTCTGGGGCCACTGACATGGCAGTTCTGAATTGTTCTGATAGGCAGAAAAGGAGGCCGGAGAGGTTGTTGTCTCTTTAGCCGTGGGTGTGTTTGAAAGCTTTTCCCATTTTCTTTTCTTTTCGTAAGCCACTAAAATGAGGCATATGATTCCCAAGTTAGAATGTTCTATTCACACAGTCTCTTTATCTATACACATGGCCTATTTTCCAGAAAATTTTAATCCTCGAAAGAGATGGGGATGAGGGCTGAGTCTTGTAAAATAGCATCGACTGTTAAGAGGATGCTAGACCATTTTTATTCTCACCCCAGCCCCCCAAATA
>NW_006438113.1:8414285-8476351 GCF_000325575.1 Pteropus alecto
GAAATGCCAAGACCTCATCTAGCTCCCTTGTCAACAGCTTGGGTTATTACAGCCAGTTAAGATAGTGCTACTAGGAATTCTTTTCATAACTTTATACCAACATAGAGTTTTCTTTCTTGACATAAAAGCCAATTCAAAATCCTCTTCAAACATTGGTTGCTATTCTGATTTTCTTTCTCATTGACCAGCAAAATCTGTGGGCTTATTTTAAGACCCTCAAAACTGGCTGCAAAAGAAATAGAAGAGTGCAATAGTTGAAGTATGTGTTTTACAAACTAAGCCAAGTAAAGGCTGAGAGAAGGAGATCCTGCATAAGATTCTAGATCACTCACTCTACAGCAGAGACACGTTCCATATGCTCCACTCAAATTAATGGATGCACAAATCTTTCCTCAGGCAATATTTGATATATTCGACACCTCCTTCCCAACAAAGCTTTTGAGGCCACTAAGGGAACCCCAGAGAACATTGCCGGAGTTCTTTTTCCAACCTCTCTTTATTCTCTGAGGTCTACCCATGGTGCCTCAAGCCCTAACGGCCCATTGGTCATCACTTGCTATGGCAACAGAGGTATGTTTCAGGTTTGGGGGTTCTTTCTACATTGCACTGTCTCTCTTAGCAGCAACTCACTGTCAGCTTCTATTACTTTTTTGCATTTTTCAATGAACTTTCCAAAGGCTTTACCTTAGGACTAATTAAGCTTCTTATTTCTCCTTCTCGTTCTCTATCCATTTTGCCCTTTAGCAGAAAAGAAATGGTTTACAGATGAACCGGATAATGCCTATCCCAGAAACATTCAAATCAAGCCCATGAGTACCCACATGGCTAACCAGATCAACCAATATAAATCCACAAGCAGCTTGATTCCACCAATCAGAGAAGTTGAAGATGAATGTTGACTCCCAGGAGACCAGAACTATTTTTTTAAAGCCTGACAAACTTCATAAATGGTGATGTGACTTTTCTTCTTCTTACACGCTGAATCACTGGTGGAAACGTTAGGATAAGCAAGTTTTTCAAGAAAAGTAAAGTAGACAGATCTTTCTCTTTGTCTGCCTTGGATATTGCTTCCATGTATTTTGGAAAAGAAAATGATTTTATTTATAAATGAACATACTAAAATAGTCATGTATAGCCTCTAGCATTTTAAATTATTTTTATTTATTAGAAAGAAAATATATTTTTTCTTTTTTTTCATTGTCAAATATCTCCCCTATATTTAAACAATGCAAAATCGAAATGAATAAGTGGCCAGACTCCTTAATGTGTATTTCTCTTCTCTCTTTTTCTTTGAGGAGAATGATGGTCATCACCACAATTTATTATAATGATGGAAAATGGATTACTTAAAACAATTTTAAAATGGTTCAATGACGTAAACATGTATTTTAGTAAATTCAAAAAAGAAGACAAAAGGGGGCAAGTGAATGTCCTGGATGGGTGTGTATTTTGGCTTCATTGACACCAGCTCTTAATAAATGGAAACATTTATTTTCACAGTTGAAAGTCATATTTTTGTAGTTTTAGTTTTCATTCTGTATTTTTTTATCCCTTTGTTCATATACTTAAAGAGAAGACCTTCTTGCAGCTTTTCTACAATTGCCAGATCAGGTTTACCCAGCCAACTAACAATACTGGGAGGGTTTTGAGCACACCCGGGACATGGAAGTTGAGAACCAGATGCACAAGAGACGTCGCTCTGTTTGTTGTTGTGATGGTGGGGACTCCTACGTGCTGTTAGACTTCTCATTTCATATCTCCAAACCACGCACACAAGTACTTTCAACTTTGGAAGGGTCTGGTGGACTTTCTCCCCATTCCCCAAGTCTCGGAGCTTTTAGCCTAAAAGTTTATAAACACTAATGAATAGTTTTGCTTCATAATAGGATACGATAATATGTTCATTCTTTTCACTGAACTTTTGTTTAAAAGCCAGAAAATTTCTATGATCAAGAAGACGACTCTTACCCACATTTTAGTTTTGCAGGTTTTCCTTTAGTTGCTGGGGAAAAAACAAACTTACTACAACAATATAAAAAATAATAACAACAAGAGGAAAGCAAGAATGCACTTAACATAGACTGTTAGAAAAAGGCCTTTGAAAATTACCAGCAATGAAATCAAATGTATCAGCCACTTCGAACTGTGGTCAAAAGATTTTTCTAGCCATCAGATACAATTACTGTGTCTCAGAGCTCTGCTGGTCGCTTGCATGCTCAGTGTATAGTCATCCCGGCAACTGTTATATTCCAAACGATTTAGCAAGTCTTTCGACTTCACAATTATCAATCTTTGATATAATCATCAGGGTCTCTGGAGAAGCATGGATGTAACAGTGATTTTTATTTTCTTAAACTGTAGACACTTGATGAAACCAAACTTATCAAAATATCCCCCAAAGTCCTATGATATCTATTCCACTAATTTTTCAGACCACGGCCCTGTGGTACCTAGTATGTTAGTGCAAATCAGGTCAGAGCCAAGCAATGACATCACCATGAAAACGTATGTCCACTAAGTACTCCAATTACCAACGTAGGCAAAATGAGCTTCCACCTCTGTCCAGTTGCTGCAGAGCCAATGTAGTCGTGCTTCCACCTTGTAGGTGCCATCCTGAAGTGACTTGTCAGACTGTGTCGTCACATTTTGTAGAACTAGTTCTATAAAAGTATTGTGAATATAATGTATGTCCAATTGGATTGTTTAAAAACTACTTATAACCAACCAGTAGTCTACTCAGCAGACTAAATGATGTCAGCAGTCTATATTCAGGCTTATAAACATTTCCTGGTTTCCAACAGAAGTAAAATTGGTTCGTGGGGTGAATCCTTTGCTAGGATTTTACAAGCCAGGTCTTCTTCTACATAATGATTTTGCATTGGGTTCACCTTAGTACATTCACCTTAATCCACGCTCTTCTTTCCTTCATGAACTCTGGTGGGACTCTTCTTCATTCTTGTTCCTGATAACCATTTCTGAATTTTTTCATAATGAGTTGGTCTTCTCTGGCAAGTGATGGTGGCCACCTAAATAATCTGAGAGGAACTTAAGCCAGAATTCCATGCCCTGCCCTCCCTTTCCCATCTTGCCATACCAAGTAAGTCTGGAAGCAGAAGTGTAAACTCCAGTTCCATCATTGCTAGGGATTTGAGTCTGAACTTTCTTTTTAACTAAATGGTTAAGATTTTTTTCTTTTTTACAGCAAAGGGCTCCCCCTAAAAAAGCTAATTATCTAGAATTTATTTTCTTCTAAGGTACAACAGGAAGCTCAAGTTGTTTTGCCTATGCAATAATGGATTGTTCCTGGCCAGCAAATAAAATCAAACAGTCTTAAGCAAGTATGCCAAATAATTGGTTGGTGTCTCATTTGGCAAAAGCTCCTTCCTGGTAGGTTGAAAGTAAAATGAAAACAGAAACAAGATTGTAAGATCACTGAAGGGCTCAAGGAATGAGCCTCTTGGTTTTTTTCTATTCGTTGAGCTCTCTGGACCCAAGGGAGTGCTCTTTCCACCCTGCTGTCATACACTCGTCCTTCTGGCTAAATTCAGCACAGATCAATGATAGTCATCATGGTACAGCCAGTGACAGGCTCTGATCTCCTATTCCAATTTAAGTTTCCAGACAAGCCATTTTCCCGAACTAAAGATTCTTGGGCACTTTGGGAATCAAATACTCACTAACAGGTTATTTAAAAAGCATAAAACATCTACTTGTAAAGGCATCATCATCATCATCTTTCTCTTCAAGAATACTTATACTTTCATCTGAGCAATTTTATGTTTTAAAATATCACTTGGAACCAATATAAAACCTCTTACATAAAACTGATTGTGACTAAGGTGTGTTGGGCAATATTCAGAAACTTTGTCCTTTGAAAGATTGGGACATCTTATGACGTACTTTGTACAAAATTTAACTGAAGACTTTAAACAAACTTAAAATTCAAACTGGTTAGTGTTGGAAAGAGAAAGTAAGAAAGCATAAGAAAATTGTGACTATTCTCATGTTGAAAGGTGAAAGAGTCCGGCTTTCCTACTTATGATTGAAAATGAGGGTTGTAGAGCTGTATCTGCAAATAACTAGCTATGCACATTGAAAATGTTCTTTCAGCTCTCTGAGTTTCAATGACCTCATTTGTAAATGAGAGCAATTCATCTAGATGACTTGAAGGTCCCATTCAGATCTGAGAGGACATGATCTAAGTTAGGATTGGGAGCATGGGAATGAAGCCCTTGGAGACGAACTTGTCCTACTGTAATAAGGGCCCTCCTCACAGCATCACCTAGACAGCGCTTCTAAGGGCCATGTACACTTCTGCTCTGGACATATGGCTGTTAGGTTCATTCATCTGCTTCACACTTTGGAGTCTCCTTAGGCTTAAAATACAAATCTCAAAATTCAAATTCTCCTGGATCACTTTGATTCGATTTTTTGCTTTTCTGTGTATTCCTAGGATTTTCATTATAATCTCATTCCTGCCTGCTCCTTTTCTTGGTTCAAGGCTCAATTTTGGTCGAATTCTTTACCTCTAATCCATATCTCTAATTTCCATTTTGTAGTTTGAGGCTCGTAAATTCTGATTCCTGAAATTTTCTTCATTTTTGTTTCTGCATGTAAATCTGGGCTTTAGGAAGTAACCAGTCTTATTTCTCATTTCATTTCCTACCCTCTGTTTATTTGATTTTTTTCTTCCATTAGCATATTAACTATCTCTTTGCTACTTACATTCCTATGTCTAATTTTGATTTATTATTTTTCATTGTCAAAGAGAACCTCAGTAAAGGAAGAAAGGAAAGAAAGGACAAAAGAGGGAAAAGAAGTGGAAAGAGAAAGATAAAAAGAATATTAAACCAATTGACTGGAGTGTGAACTACCTTACTTGTAGGAGACTAAGCAAATCTATGCAATCTGGACATGGGGTTTGAATGTAGAATCTGTCCACTTTCTATTCTGTCTCTATATTCTATTTTCTATCCTGTTCCTATTTGCTGCCTTTTGGATGGTGATAAAATCACCAGTCACTGTGGCCCTTGCAAAGGACTTTACTATTTGAGGCTTGACTCATCATCTTTGGGGGCAGGGGGTTGGGACTGAAGAAACCGAGGTTTTACATACAACTTCTCTGGTAAATTACTTTTCTGCCCCTTACCTACTTGCCCCATGTTCTCAAAGGGCATTTTTTTTTTTTTGTACCTAGTAGAGATGGTTTAACATTTAAGTCCCATGTTAGGTGGCCTTTGGATTTATTTATAAGAGAATAATAATTAGAAATGATTTCCAGCCAGTTTGTTGTCATATTGGTTGTTCAGATGAAGTCTGTTTTGATTGGTTATCGCCCATGCAATACCAGTTGTTAATATTTTCAAAATTGCCACAGAACAAGACAATTCAGGGAATGATTTTATCTCCCAAGGAACTGCAGAGCTTAATTTGCCATTTCTATGGTAAGCTTGCTTGGAACATGTACAGAGAGAAAGGAGCCTGTGTGCTCCAAAGAGCAGTCCATTAGCCCTACAACAGGATATCACAGATTCACATGGTTAGGCTGGGAAGGAATTTTTAGTTAGACTATCTGTACTAGACCTTTTTTTTTTTAGCATGAAAATGGGCCTGAGACTTCTATATCTAATGACAGGCCAAACAGAATATTCAGCAAGGAGCTGGGAAAAAAGAACAAAAACAAAAGGATATTAACAGTGTTTTAAAATGCCATCAGCCAGGAGTACGTATGTCATGGCAAGAGTTAGTGCTTTGGGTTGAAAGGAGGAAGAGGTTGTATTGAACTATATGGGTTGGGAAGAATACAGAGGAATACAATGCTTGATGGGTTTTGGAGGATTTCAATAGGCCACAAATGACTGGAGCATGAGAGTTTTCCAGGGAAGGAAGTTTTAATGGGCCATGGCTCATTGACAGAAATGTGATTTCAATACATAGACCATTTTGTCTGTGGTGGCAAGTTCGTGTAGAAGAGCTGAAGAAAACTAAGATGAGATCTCATGGAAGAGGTTAGATAGTAGACAGTATTAAGGGCAAGCTAAGAGGTTGAGACTGGATTTAGAAAGTCATGGAAAGCTGCGAAAGATTTTAAACAAAAAGTCATAAACACCAATGCCTGTGAATTTTTTAGGTTGAAAGTTTTGAGATGTTAGTTCTTCCTGGAAGTCATCATCAGAGTGCACACAGACCTGAACAGTTTCTCGGTGGCACCAAGTTCTCAGGAGTGCACGCTCAGCATGTGAAGCTTCTACCTTCCTCAAATCAATTGGATGAATCATAATAGTTGTAGTGGGAGCTGGTGTGTGGGCTCGGTAATGGGACAATAACTGTTGGAAAAGGTTCTTTGTGAAAGGAACACTGAATATGGACCTCAAGGGAAGAACCATGTGGAGGAATAAGAAAGTAGAAGACAGGAAGGGAAGCCAGCTAATGCAAGCTGCTGAGAAATAAATGTTGCATTGGATTCGTCCAAAGTGGAAGAAGCTGAGAGATATCCAAAAGAGAGGGCCTTGCAGGCAAGGGAGTTGGGAGAGTGATGCTAAGCAGTGAGTTACAGCAGGCCCTGTGGATTTACAAGTCAGACCCGCAGATATGCTTATAAAGTGGGGAGCATAGCTGAGTTCTCCAAAGGAGAAAGCGTGGGTATGGATGATCAACTGGCAGAATACTATTAGGGGGCTATGACCATATTTTTAGAGGCTAAAAGAAACAAAATAAGTAGATACTCTTGGAACAGGAGATCTAGTGTACTCCAGAACCCAGAAAATGGAAAACAAAAGAGAGGAACTTTAAGATAGAGAGGACGGGTCATCTATGAGGGTGGAGATGAAGGATACTGAACATGGTGACTAAGAAGTAAAGGTACTCACTTGACAAGGGCAGGAACTTTGCTCATTTGTCTTCAACCCCAGAGCTTGCTGTGAGGCCTGGCTCAGTGTAGGCAGTTAGTCAGCCACTATATGTCACTTTGGACACCGTGGGCGATGAAGATTGGAGAGAACTTCTAGGTCACTAGCACTCTTCCTGGAGAAGAACTCAAAGGAATGAGATCTTGAGGTGGGCCTCCTCTTTAACCTCCCCATTCACGGCACGCTGTTGTTTCTCGTCCTCTCGGCTGAGCGGCACACACATTGACAGCTCGGGGTTCAGGATTCTCAAATGCTACAATCACTCGGCTCAGGTGGCTTTTCTTGACAGACAGTGCAAAGAGAGAGATTTCTTTTTTTGTCCTGATAAAAACTGACCTTAATTTCTAGGTAGATTTTAAATTTAAAAAGGTTTTCTTTGGTCCATTTATCTCCTTGAGGACTTCTGTGTTTCTTCTCTTCCACCTTGCTGTTCTGCAGAACAGGGACGAAAGTGACACCAAAGCTCTCCAATGTGCCTGCCTTAGGAAGCATTACCGAACCCACTGTTCAGACTCTTAGAAATGTAGACATGGCACTGACACATGCTTGCCAGAGCAAACCAGAGTTTTCCTCACAGGGGATTCAGGGTCAGTGTGAGAAGGCAGCCAGCAGGTAAGGGAGCCCTGCCAACAAGGTTGATGGAGCCCCACTTCCACACTAGACCAAAGTCCTGGCTGCCCCAGAGCAGTCTGCTCCCTTTCCCCTTCTTCCGCTGAGTACATCCTGAGACACATTTGACCAGAACTGCAACATTTCAAACATAAACCAAGATCTTCCTGGAAATCTTAATTAAAAATGTTCCATTCCCAGGTGGCACAATTACATCCTGCCTAAAACATCTGGCCCACATCCCACCACCCAGATGCTGAAAAGAAACCTTCCCACACTTAATACTAAAACCTGCACTCAACATTTCTTCAGAGGACAAAGAAGAAAAAAGTACACTTACATAGAGGTCAGCCTATATGTTCATTAAGGAAAAAGAGCGTGGCTTATTCATCTGTTTTTCAAACTTTTGATTGTTGGCATTATGATTATGATTATAATTAATTACAGTGACCTAACAGGAATTGGAGGAGAGAATAAATGCTGGTGCTCTGAAATGATCTATCCAACTTTGTCATCTGTAACAACCAGTGATAACTCTCTTGTCTTGTAAAAAGGGTTTGTACATAACTTGTACATGGTTTCATTTTGTATTTTTCGCAGATTAAAAATTTATGTATTTGTGTTCTAAAATGAGTCTTTCTTGTGTCTCTGAGGCAGCCACGTGGCCATGGGGGTCGAGGTGGGAGTGGATGGTGAGTGTGGCAAAGTCCCTGAGTTTCTAGCAGGCTGCTTTTGCCCTCTCTGATGAAGGCTGATAGGAGCCATGGTTTTGCCTTGCCAGCTTTGAGTACAAATAGATGCCCACATCTCCAAGGACACTGTCAGTGGATGCCGGCCCAAGATTGCCATGGACAGTGGGGACAATGAAGAGCCACTGTCATTAGAATCCCTACAGGGCCACACGATGGTCAGAGGGGCCACATGGTCCTAAAGAAGGCTCCAGCATGCAGGCCTCTAAAGATATGGGAAGCTTTCAGATGGACCCTTGAAAAGTTAGAACAGTTATCTCATCAGCCACCTGCTCCCAACCTAGTTACCTTTTCTTGACATCTGCACAGTGAAGCACTGTTCTTTCCCCCTGCATTTAGCTTAACAAAAACCAAGACAATATGTTTGACTCATCCTGTCCCACACTCACCCCTAAGAAGACCATAGACAAACTTCATCTCAAGGCAGAAATAGACCTCTTAAAAATTAGTTCCATAGTTTCAGGACCATGATTTAAATCTTTTTCAGATGATGAATTTGAACTCTTTAGGGCAGTTAGACTCCCAAGGTTAAGACTGGTCTAGCCTGGAGGAAAGAAAGTAGCTGGATAGCAGAGATAAGCTACCCAAGTTATATGTATGTAATATATATAATGTGCTGACATTTGATATATTTTAGAGATTCTCATTTGTTCATCAGCCAAATATTTACAGAATAACTATCACATTTACATTCCTCTACTGGGAGCTGGAGATACAACAGTGAATAACCTCGTGATCTCAGTCTCCAGTCTGGGGAGAAATGAACCAACAAATAAACAAGCAATTCTCATGTATTAAAAATTGATCTATAGGGGTAAGTATAGTATGCCACTGGGAACACATAAGAGAGGCACTTAGCCATTTGAAGAACAATCTACCAAGTGATGGATACTTTCAAAAACAAACCCCTGTTCCACCTAAGCCAATACCAGCCCAAACCAGAACTCATTCACAGGGGTCAGCAAAAGAGGGTTTACTTGTCAGAATGTGCCAATTTCTGACGGTCTTTGCACTCCAGTCTCTCAACTTGCCTTCTCCAATATTTGCTAACAAATCTGAATGTTGTTGGGGAATGTGATTGCAGAGCATATGGTCCCCATTAGTTAGGCAAACTCCACTGCCAAATCCAGCTCCAAGGAAGGAGTCTGCATAAAGTATGAAGTATTAGGAAAAGATCGACAATGACAGAGAAAGCAAATAAAAGAGATGAGACAGTGAGTTACGAAATAGCAGGCTTGGCATCCGCAGCACAATGAATGTGGAACATATTTTTCTATTTGTTGAAAAACAATATACGTGAATTTGTGCTAAAACCTCCCTGTAGCAAAAATCAAAGTAGACCATTCACCAGAATCAATGTTAACTGCTTTGCAGCATCAGATAAGATAGATTTTGCCTGGGAGAAAAACTGGGGGGTGGGGAGTGGAGGAGGGGAACAGAATAGACAATGTGCCGAAGAAATAAAGCATGAACAACATCAAAATGTAAATATGGGCCTCCTACTATTTCAAATGATAATGGACCAGGCCTTTGAGAGAAGAAACAGAATCTCATGCTACCTAATCTTTCGCATTCTGAGAGTCTGAAAATGGAGGCTAAAAATCAGAAATACAACATATCTGGAAACATACTAAGATTCGGAAAAGATGGTTGAGCAAGATGGGAGAGCGGGGTGTGGTCAAGCAGAAGACAGTTCCCCTGTTCAGTCTAGAAAACCGTGGAGGAAGCATGGTGGTGCCTGCACCCAGACCCATCCTTGCAGCTTGGCCTGCTCTGTCCAAAGAGCTAATGTGGGGACCTGCACAGTCTTGCTCTCCTCATGCTCTTGGTTTTTAGTCTGTTATAATGATCTCACCCATACCTAATTTGACAGTATTTTTTTTTAAGGTAATTTACCTTCATCAGGTCTTTCCAAAATAACCAATTTTGTTTTTGTAGAATTATCAATCTCTTTCTTATATTTCCATTTCTTTGGTTAGCATACTATTTAATTAAATTGCAATAACAATTGAATGTTTACACAAGCTCAGGACTGCTGGTACATTTAGGTGTTGAAAGTACAAGGAGATAGGTGGAGGAAGAAGTAGCCCTCAAGGCATAAAGTGTCAGTGTACCACGGATGCCAGTGAGCACGTCCACGGTCCACGGGGAGATAGAGACCAACAGCTAACTCAGCTAACTGATAAGTAATCCTTGGTTAGGGGGCTTCTAAAGGAAATAATTGTAGATATTTATCAATGGAGGATGAATTAATTGAATTTATCCATCCATTCAATGGAGTACTGGGCATGCAGTAAAAAGGATGAGGTAGATTTATGTATATCAGGGATTAGCAAACTATGTCTGGTAAGCCAAATGTGGCCTGATGCCTGTTTTGTAAGTAAAGTTTTATTGGAACACAGCTTAGCCCAGCAGAAATGAGTAATTGCAGCAGAGACTCCATGGTAGGTAAGGCCTAAAATATTTGCTATCTTACCTTTTACAGAAAAAGTTTGCTGACTCCTGGTCTATACTACATACAGGGAGAAAATATAACATGTATTAGGATCTCATTTCTGTTAAATGATTTGGTATATTTACATATGTATTAAAAATCTCTGGTTTATTTAAGTTTATATAGATTAAACATGAATAATTATAATCAGAGGAAGCTCTTAATATATTTCTTTTTACGAAAAATAAATCAATAAGGGCCATGAAGGATATAAGTAGCTCTACAAAATGGGAATGAGGTTCTGCTCACTCTATAGACCATCCTAGAGCTCTGTATCTCATAGTTCCCTATTTCCAAATGTCCTGTATACAGCCGGCAAGGGTGAGACACAGTGACATTTTCTCTACTTTCTGACTTTGTTGCAACTGTTGAGCTCTGGAATTGCCAGGCTAGCAAGCATGTGTCTTATTCCACCACAAAGTATTCTTCCCATATTTGCAACACCAACGCCAACACAGCACCCTCTACACACCTGCAAGAGGAGATTGCAAGACCAAGATGCCTAACTCCAAGCTCTAAGGCTGCATTTTTCCACAGGCCTCAACTTGGCAATACCTATCTGGATCATGGCCTTATTCTATTTTGCAGTATTTTTTATCAAGGCACCTACCAAGAGAAGTTATGCCTTTCAAGGATATTTATTCATTAATTAACTAAAATGAGAAGGAATTAATTAATTATAATAGATCATGCGCACTAGTCACACACATATTTAAAAAAAATATAAATTAAATAAACGACAAAAGGAAGTCTCTCTTTTATTCTGTCTTAGTCACCCAGCTCCCCTTCTTACAAACAATCATGGTTAATATTTTCTTCTTTACCATTCCAGAAGCAGTTTATGCATATTTAAATGTGATCTAAGCATAGCAAGCTATATACTTTATATATACTTTATATGGCTTTTTAAAAACAATATAATGTTCAGATTGTTTTTATCCACCCATCATAGGAGCTATTCCATATAAAACGTAATTTATTTAGCCTTTCTCCTACTGATGACCATTTAGGTTGTTTTCAGTTTTCTTCTATTCCACGCACAGCTTCAGTTAACACCCTGTGCCTATAACTTTGTGCACAGATGTGACTATGGATAAGTTCCCAGTAATTGCTGGAATTGCTCTGTCATTTAAAAAAAAAAATCTGTTTAAATTATATTTGATATTGCCAAATTATCCCCCCAGGAAGATGTCTTAAATCATCATCTACCATCTATCACTAATTTTCCAAACCCTCTTCAATGTGGGATATTATATTAACAAAGATATTTTTGACTACAAGTAATAGAATATCCAGCTAAAAGTGGCAAAGGCATTACATGTTTATCATCTGATAAAATGAGAAGTCCAAAGGGCAACTACTCACATGATTGGCTGATGCAGGAACATGTCACCTTTACCAAGAGCCTTGGTGCTTTCCATTTTTGTACCCACTGTCTTCAACATGTTTGCATGTCCATGCTCATGATCAACCAATGGCTGCACTTATTTTAGTAGTCACGTAACAGACAACAATATCCTGTGAAGAAGAAGAGGGCATTTTCACTCACGAGCCCTTTTTATTATAGAGGAAACATTTTTTAGAGGCACCTAATACACTTTCTTTCAGGGACCCTTGGCCTGAATAGAGTCCCATGCCCACCTCCAAAAATTATAACCAGTAAAGAGTCTGAAAATTACGTATTTGACTTTGGGCAACCATGGTTTACCCATGTTAGACTAGGGTTAAGATCACCTCTTTCATTAGGTGGGTTGCAGATCATGCAAACAAAAAAAGAAGTGTTTAAAGCCACCCAATAGTGGGCCAGTCTGAGAGTTGAAAAATAGATTTTCATTGTCACCTAAATTTTTAAATTATGAACAAAGTTACACATCTTTTCATATTTTATTGCCAATTTTTTCATTTATGTTTTTTCTTTTTGATCTTCCTACATAATTTATTTTAAAGTTACACATTTCCTTAATTTGTTCATTAAATTTCTCTTTAAAATTTCAAAAGTAACATACGCTCACCAAAATCAAGGAGAAGATATGCAAATATGTAAAATTATGTGGAGAAATGTTTCACAACATATTTTGTGAAACAGGACTCATCTATAAATATGAATATGTGAATTGCACTTTAGAAAACAGTCTGGCGGTGTCTAGTGAAGTAATACACGCACTTTCAATAAAACTCAGAAGCTCCATTTTAAAAATAACATATCCGGTAAGGGCCTAATATCTAAAATATATAAAGAACTCATACAACTCAATAACAGTAAAAAACAAACAATCCGATTAAAAAATGGACAGAGGACCTGAACAGACACTTCTCTCAAGAAGACATACAAATGGTCAACAAACATCTGAAAAGATGCTCACCATGGTTAGCTATTAGGGAAATGCAAATCAAAATCACAATGAGATGCCATCTCACATCTGTTAGGATAGCTATCATCAAGAGGACAAGTAATAACAAGTGTTGGAGAGGATGCGGAGAAAAGGGAACCTTCATCCACTGCTAGTGAGACTACAAATTAGTACAGCCACTATGGAAAACGGTATGGAGGTTCCTCAAAAAACTAAGAATTGATCTACTATATGATCCAGCAATCTCTGTACTGGATATTTACCCTAAAGACTGGAAAACATATATCCGAAAAGATATTTGCACACTGATATTTATAGCAGCATTATTCATGGTGGCCAGGATGTGGACGCAATTGAAATGGCCTATAATACATGATTGGATAAAGAAGCTCTGGTACATATATACGATGGAATATTACTCAACCATAAGAAGAGATGAAATACTGCCTTTTGCAACAACATGGATGGACCCTGAGATAATCATGTTAAGCAAAATAAGCCAGACAGAAAAAGTTGAAAACAACATGATATCACTTACATGTGAGATATAAACCTAAAAGCAACAAACAAGACAAATAAACAGAGACTCATAGACATGGAAAATAGACTAGTGGTTATCAGAGGGTAGAGGAAAAGGGGAAGGTGGGAGGTAGATGGGATAAAGAGGGTCAAATACGTGGTGACAGAAAGAAGTCAAACTATGGGCAGTGAACACACAATGCAATATATATATGCCTTACTGTTGAATTGTACACTGGATTTCATTAATTAATGTCACCATAATAAAATACCCCCCCCCTTCAAAACTCAACAGGGGTGTTGATATAGAAGAAATGAAATTAAGACCAAAAATATTAAAATAAATGAAGAAGGATGTTTTGTAAAGCTAAGGGCTGCAAAATCATAAAGAACATGTAAAAGTTTTAAAAAAATAAAAATAAAAATAACCTTCATAGCAGCTTTATTCAGAATAACCCCAAACTGGAAACAATCCAAATTCCACCAACATGTAAACATATACAAGATTTGTAATATACCCATGCAATGGATTACTACACAACGATCAAATGGAATGAACTAGTGATGTATGCAAGAAAATGGATGAATTTCAAAAAATTATGCTAAACTAAAGAAGCAAAACAAAAAAGATACATGCTGTATGATTTCACTTATATGAAACTTTAGCAAAATTACATCTATAGTGACAGAAAGCATATATGTGGTTGATTGGAGACAGGCATAGGAAGAGAAAATTGAATGAGATGTGATGTGAGGGAAATCTGGGAGTGATAGAAATTTTCTATATCTTAATTGCAATGATGGTTATGTAGTTGTACGTTCATCACAATTAATGGAATGCACGGTTAAAATCAGTGCATTCTATGGTATATAAACTACACCTCACTAAAGTTGATTAAAAACAAAAGACATTATAAAGTGACAATAATCAAAACTGTAGTACTAATGCATGACTTGACAGACTGATTAAAGAAATGGGAGAGAGACACCAGAAATTTCTCCCAAATATCCAGTAATTTAGAATATGATAAAGATGGCATTACTTATTAGTGGAGAAAAGGTGGTAATTTAAATGATGTAGAGACAATAGGTAGTCATGGGAGAAAAATAAAACTTGATGCCTATTATGAGTTAAATTGCGTCCCCGCAAAAGACATTGCAGTCCCAACCCAAATACCTCTGATGTGACCCTATTTGGAAATAGTGTCATTACAGACAGAATTAGTTAAGATGAGGTTATACTTGAGTACGGTGGGCCCCTAATCCAATATAACTGGTATTCTTATAAAAATAGACTGATATACAGATGCAAGAAGTCCACATGGTGATAGAGGCAGAGATTGGAATGATGAATCTACAAGGCAGAGAATACTAGGGACTGTGGGCTACCACCGAGGCAAGGAAGGATTCTACTCCGAGTCTCAGAGGGAGCCTGGTTTGTCTGTTAACTTTGATTTAGGACTTCTAATCTACAGAACAGTGAGAGAATAAACTTTTCTTGTTTAAGTCACCCAGTTAATGTCACTCTATTATGGCTCTAGGAGACTCATAGAAGGCCTATCTAACACCTTATGCAAAAAATAAATTACTCTCAAGAGGAATAAGTTCTAGAACTGCTATATGACATTGTACCTATAATTAAGAATACTGTATTATACTTAAAAATCTGTTAAGAGGGTAAGTCTCATGTGAAGTGTTCTTAATCACAATAAAATAAAAATAACTAACTAAAGGATGAAAAGAAGAAGTAATAGAAGTAACAGAACATACCAGCCATGAAAAATAAGTTCATATCGGGGAAGGTATTTTAATTACAACACAATATTCAAAAGGCATAAATTAAAACATTTCTGTAAACAACTAAATAATTTTAAGGTATTCGTATCAAAAATAAAATATCACATATAATATTATAAATGCAAATGTCAAAGGACAGAGATGATATTTCTATTTCTGCTAATCACAAACCGGTAAATTGTTCCAAATGTGCCACTGAGGATAACTTTTCTGAAAGCTATAAAATTGTTTTTTAAAAAAACAAAATATCTATTGAAGGTATTTGTGAACTACACAAAAGCAGTGAAAAGTTAAAAGATAACAATGTATCACTAGATATTTAATACTTTTTCATGCAACTTTAAATGATCATTTTCAAAATGTCATATTCTTTGTTTCTAGCATATAGGTATTCATATAATTTTTGGCGTATTGACCACATATCCAGTATCTGTCTTGAATTTACTTATCAGTTCTAATAATTTGGCTTTATTCCTTTTCTATCCTACATATGCAATTATGTCTGCCAACAATGGTAGTTTTATTTTTTCATTTTCAATGATTATGTTTCTATTATTTTATTTTATTTATTTTTTTTGCCTTATTGCTCTAGCTAAAATCTCTCTCAGCATCACACCCAGCTGTTTCAGGCTTCATGAATTACATGCTAATTGCTCTATTGTTTTTTGATAATACCCTGGAGCTTAAACTGCTTCATAGTTTGACCCAATTGAATTAAGTCCTCTTTGTAGGGGCCTTTTTTTTGGCAAGTTGTCGAGGCTTATTTTAACCCTAGGACGTCTCTTAGCTGTCTTTTCCCTGGTTCTTTCTAGTAAACCAGCTGGCCTACGGTTAGTTGATGCTCTCACAGTTAGTTGATGCTCTCACGGAGATACCATCAAAATTTGCATTGTTTTCTGAATGCTCTCAGTCTTTAACTTTCCCACACTGCTCCAAATAAAGTTCTCTTGAAAAAAGCTTTGGAGCTAGCTCTGTTCTTATAGCCTTTTTCTTATCCTGAGCAAAATTTTGGGCCACTGTTTGTGGAGCTGGTTATGGAGTCAGTGGCATGTTTCTCCTGAGTGAAACACCTGTTTTTTGAGCATGGTACTAGGTGGAGCAGTAGCATCTGGCAGTTTCTTCCTTTCCCAGGCATGAAACTTTTGCCTTACAATCATGCTGCAGCAATGACAAGCAGAGCACCAGTTTTCTTAGCCTTCTACTCGTGATCTAGCACCTCTGCCCTACTAGTCGAAGTTGGGCCTGGTTAGAAGAAGGGGGCCCTGAACTTTTGGCCACACTATCGTAGAATTTAGCCTCTGCTACATGGAACAGGAAGGAGGATGAGAAATGCTGGTGGCCTGCCTCTGCTAGAGAAATACAGTAGTCTTCCACTGAGAACTGACTGGAGAGCGAGACTCCCCTTCTTAACCAAACCCAATCAGAGTGGTGCTTCCATCATGTTGAGCTGAGAAAGGCAAGGGAGAGTGTGGGTCATGGCTCTAGTACCAAATTCCAGAGACTTTAAATGACTTTTTTTAAAAATAATTTTTGCCAGTTATAGTTATTTGATGCAGGAGAGGTTTTGCATAGCTCCTCACACCACCATTTTGGACACTGTATCCTTAAGGAAGGTCTTTGTCCAGACGCACAAACAATATAAACCATAAGAGTAAAGAAAAATACGTTTAACTGCCTTAAAATTAAATTGGTACAGCCACTACGGAAAACAGTCTGGAGGTTCCTCAAAAACTTAAAAATGGATATATCTTTTGACCCAGCAATTGCACTTCTGGGCATCTATCCAAAAAAAACCAAAACAATAATCCGTAAAGATCTATGCACCACTATGTTCATGGCAGCACAATTTACAATAGCCAAGATATGGAAGCAACCTAAATGCCCATCAACGGACAATTGGATAAAAAAGTTATAGTTCATATATACAATGGAATATTACTCAACTATTTAAAAAAATGAAATCCTACCATTCTCAACAACATGAATTGACCTAGAGGTTATTATGCTGAGTGAAATAAGTCAGACAGAGAAAGATAAATGCCATATATGCGGAATCTAAGGAACAAAAAGAACAAACTAATCAAAAACAGACTCACAACTATAGAGGACAATCTGGTGATGGCCAGAGGGGAGTGAGGATCGGGGGACTGGAAGAAAGGGGTGAAGGGTTAAAGAAGTACAAATTAGTAGTTGATAGATGGTTACAGGGATGGGGAGCATGGAATAGGGAATGCAGTCAGCAGTAATGTAATGGCTAGCTATAGAGCTAGAGGAGAGAAAGAGCAATTAGGGGATCATTTTAAAAACTATATAAATGTACTGTATACTTGAAACTAATAATAAAATAACATTTTAAAAAGTCTAGCAATAGTAAAAAGATAAGTCACATATTAAAAGAAATTTTTTAAACAAATATAATCAATAAAGAACAGATATGTAGAATATACAAAAAACTCCCCCAAATTGATAAGATAGACTACATTCCAATGGAAGAAAATGAACAATAGATAGAAATTTAAAATTTATGGAAGTAGCAACCCAAATGGTCATATAAACATTCAACTTAAGTAATTATCACAGTAAGACAAATTAAAAACACAGTGCAGTTTCATATATTTACACCATTATTCATGCATCATCTCTAGTATATTTGAAAAAAAGCATAACATACAAGCAACAATTTTTTCTCCTGTGTATATGCTACAAAAGTACCCTCACAGAAGTGCACAGAGGCAGGCAAAGAATATTCAGAGTAGCACATTTTTATATTTGAAAAAATTGGAAGCCACCTAGATGTCCATCAACAGGAAAATAGACAGATTGTGGCATATTCATCAAATGTATTTCAATAGAGCAGTAAAAGTTAATGAACTATAGCTACATAAATCAACTTTGATGACTCACACAGACACAATTCTGATGTAAAAAAAATGAAAAATGAAAAAAGCAAATTTTAGAAGAACCCATGTATTTTATATCAAGTTTAAACATATTTAACAATGCTATACCCACATACATAAGAATGATCATAGATATTTTAAATTTATAACAATATGCAAAAGAATGAAAGGTGCTGAATTCTGAGTAGCAGATACCTGTAGAGGAAGGAGGAATCACGTTTTGAGAAGGGTACAAAATGGGCTTCAAATGGGCTTCAAACATAGCATTAACCGCTATGTTTGTTTTTACATGTGTTACACAGTGTTTATTTTATTATTTTTACATCATTTTTATGTCTGAAGTTTCACAAATTCAGTCAAAATATGTGAAGGAACAAAACAAAAATTATGAGCATGGGTGGTATGAGTATAAAAGAGGGAACATAGACCCAATCTAGGCAATCACAGGAAGCTCCATGGTGCTGAGTCTTCAAGGATAAAAATGAAATGAATACTTTCTTCTAAGAGGCAGAAAACAAAAAAAAATATTCAAAGTAAAACGTCGTTTTTTGGTTGGGCCCGCAGGCAAAACAGAGGCAGCTGACTTTTTTTTCAATCAAGAAACTAAGAATAATTTTTACATTTTTTAAATGGTTAAAATTTAAACGGTGATATACATAATATTTTCAGTTTTACCTCTTGGTCCACAAAGCCTAAAGTATTTACTATCTGGCACATTAAGAAAATAATTTGCTGATCACTGGAACTTTATATGTTTGTTTCCTAGTAACATTGTATCTTCCTGATCTTGGGACAGAAACAAAAAACACCCTTAGTTATAAAACTTTTTATGGCCTCAAAGGAGTAAATGCAGTTTTATATGAGTCTGTTGCAAAAGACAAATATAATTAAAATTAACGTAAGCAAAAAGTGTGAATTACTTGGTTATGAGTCTGAAAGGCCAAGGTAATGGCTTCAGGCACTCAAATGATATAATAAGAATTTTGTCTCTGTGTCCCTAGACTCTGCTTTCCTGGGTGTTAGCTTTCATTCTCAGGCAAGCCCTCCCATTGTGATGAAAATGATGGCCAATCGATCATCTGTGCAACCTGCATTCATGATTGTTTCAGGGAAAGTCTGAGGATATATATTCTTTATTCTGGATGTGGAGGTGGATATTTTACCTCCTTGGGAAACATGTCTCAAAATGTAGGAGGTAGTTTCCCTAGAGGAAAAGTACAAGACTCTCCCACAAGAAGGAAGAATGGATTCAGAAGTCCTTAAACAATTCATGGAAGACACTGTTTTCATTTACCCAACAGCTATGTCACCTTTATTCTCACTCCTGCCTCAAGATTCCAATGCTCATGATAAACTGACTCTCACCCAATCTTTGAGTGTAATACATTCTTCTGTATTCTCTGAATTGGTCATCTTTTGGGGGCACCAAATGTTTGCATTACCTCTGCTTTGGTTTCAACATGTAGCTTTGAATTCACATTTGCCACCTCCTTATAACGCAATGTCTTTTCCCCTTTGGTTTCTTAATAATACTTTGAAAATTCAACTCCTTAGATAGTTCTTTTTATGTTCATATTAGAAATTAATGGGAATTGTGGCATATGCATAAAACCAACATCTGACATTTGGAACACTTACAAGAAAAATAAAACTTTGCCTACCATATTTTCAACATAATTAAAACATCTTAGGATGGTACTCTATTTGTTTAGCTAGTTTTACCAAAGCCCAATTTCCGACTAGGAGTAAAAATGGGTAAAGAAAGAAGAAGGTGAAGAGGTAACAATATTCTGCCATATTTATAGTGAAAAGCTGGCTAAAGACACTTGCTCGATTTTAGATAACAGAACAGTGTTCAGCCTCAGTTATCATCATCAATGTGCCATCTGATTAAACCACACAGTCTTTAAGTCATGCTAGGCAATCAGACATGGGCAAAACTTTCAGGTTCTGACATTTTTGCTTAAAGCAGGAAATCTACCTAAATAATAAGTTTCATGGGGAAAAAAAAAAAAAGAAAATGTATACAGATATGAACTGCCCAAACAAATATCTCTGACATCAAATTTGGAGGCAGTGATGTAGGAATTTCAGAAAACTTTCCTTTTTGGACTGAGCCAGAATAAAGTTGGGACTAGAGGACTGACCATTAGGCAGCCGACTCCAAAGACCATCTTCCCAGCTTCTGACACAACCACCCCAAGCCTCACCTCATACTCCTCCCCATGACCCAGAGCATCTCTCAGTTGCATAAGCTCATTTACATGGGGGCCATTAGTCCATCATGGCATTGGATGGCATCAGTGGGTATATATACTTAGTCCCACCCACATACAAATTTTTTAACCAATAGCTAGTTGCCTCAGTGCCGGCTGTAGTAGCCCCAAACACAGTGGGTCTGGGGTGATTGGAAGTCACTAACCAAGAAATTGGTGTCTTGGTGTTAGCCACTGAGACAACTAATCTTCCAGAAGAAGCACTGAGGGACAAATCTCAATGCAAACCTCAGAAAGCCCAACTCCATCCCTTGTAACTTATCACTATGCACAACCCCCCCCATCCCCACCCCCCCACACACATGCACACACAATACTGATGGCAAGCTACATCTACACACATCCCCAACACACATCCCCAACAGCTACAAAGGCAGTCGGATAATCTCTGTAGTCAAACTGCCTGGGTTTGACTCCTGCTCTGCTGACCATGAGCTGTGTGGCTGCCGTTGCACCTCAGTTCCTCAGTTTCCCTGTTTGAAAAAATGGGGATGTTCATAATACTACTTACAATCCTGATTATGAAAATTGAGTGAGTTAATAGTGGTAGCTGTCCTTTAGACAATGCCATGCACATAGTGTTGTATGTGATGATCAAAATAACAGCCCATCAAATGCTAAGTCTCCTTTAGACATAGCTGTTCAGCTTCGAAGATGTCACATCTGTATTTCCAAAGCAAGAAAAGGAAAGCTGTCAAGGATAATGACAGGCTGAGGAGGAGTTGAGCAAAATGGAAACCTGGAAAGGACCAATCAAAAGGCCCTGCATAGCCCGTTCCATGAAACAGCCTTTAACCCATGGTAGCTCCCACAAAGCCAGTGTCAAAAAGCCTGAGTAGGAGTAACAACTCACAGAAATGGAGACAGATCACAAAGGAGGAAGCAACAAAGCTCCAGCAAAAAAAAAAAAAAAATAATAACGAGCTTCTGTCTGTTTGAAAAAAAAAAAGAAGAAGAAGAAGAAGAAGAAGGTGCAGGCAGAAGTCCCTAGCTGTAGCTACTGAGACACTTCCTGGAGGAAGGTGGCTGACTCTTTATCAGATGTGTCACTCGGTGAAATAATTGCTGGCAATAATGGTGCAATAGCGATCTCTTCACAGAACTATTTATCCATGTCTCTTCTATCTTTTAACTTCAAAGCGCCCACTGCCTCACAGAGTACATCAAAATGACGCTACTGTTGTTAGTGACAGTGGTCTAACGCAACGCACAGAAGTCAAGTGATTTCTCTAGATTGGCAAAAGAAAAGAAATATCTAATGGAGAAGCAAGGTTTGTGTGTGTGCAGATCCCGAGGCTCCATTTTAATTCACAGGTGGGGAGCTGGAACTGGATGCAGATTTATTCACCTTCAGGAAACACTAGAATTTCAGGAAGGTGAGGGGAGATGAGATACGAAGGAATAAAGGTAATAAAGAGAATATAGGAAGGGGATTATTTTTCTGGTTTTCCCAGTAATCTATTCTGACATTGTTGGTGACCAGACCTCCTTGTGATATCAAAAAAAGCAGAGAATCCATTATGAACAAGGTGGAAAAATCCTCTATTGTCTTTTACTCCATTCTACCTCAGCAACTTTGTCTTACCACACTTTCCTGTGACCATTTCCTTTCACCTCTTCGGTCATTCACTGCAAGAAAGTGACATTTAGACATCATGGCGTCACTAAATTCTTTAACCTGGGATAAATTTCCTTATCGATCCTCTCCATTCTTGGATCATTTCCATCCTACCTGTGTGGTTAATGGTTAATGCTCCTCAACAAATCAACCACACCCTCTTAGACTCCTCAGTTTCATCTTCTTGATTTTTTAGCTCATGTATTCTGTGAATTTTATGTGTCCTAAATCAACACACCCCTCTATCTCCAAGCTGGCCAACAAGAGTTCATCTTGAGAATCTGATAACCGTGATGATGGGCTACTTTCCCTGCTTATTTTTTCCAACCTCACCTGCACCCATAATCCATTTCCTCATCTCTGGTCAATTACTTTTCATATTTCTATAGTAGCCCTTCATAAAGTTCAATGTACATAATAGCTACTTATATGTTTATTAAAACACATATTTCTGGGCACCATTTCAAGAGATTCTGATTCAATAGACCTGGAGTAAAGCCCAAGAATGTGTAATTCTAACAAGCTTGCAGGTGATATTAAGAATATTGGTCCATATCATTAATATCACTTTCAGTAGAACTAATATACAGCTCCTGGGATATAGTAAACTTTCATTATATAAATGCTATAAAAGTATTAATTCTTTCCTTTCTCCACTTTAACATACCTCTTCTACTTGGCAACAACGACAAAAATTACTGTAAAATACAAACTGTTTTAATGTTCTTTCCCCTCCTCAACTTATATTTTTACCCAACTCTAACTCTTTCCTTCATGTGCAAAAGGATGAAGTAGTGACTTTACTGCTAGCTTATTGAAGTAGGTGGGACAATGAGAGGTTTACAGATGGAGACCTGGGTCTGGTCTTCAGTTAATTTATTCTATCATCTGCCTTCAGTACTATGGGGAAATAAAAACAGGAAAGGTTAGGGACCTCCTTCTAGTCAGCCCCCAAAGTCTGACATAGCTGACCGTTTCTCTCTTGACTCTAGAAAACGAGAATGTGCAATATAAATAGAATAGTGGCAAGAGCAAGAATTCTGGAGCCAGGCAGACTTACCTTATATACAAGCTCCATTACTGTCTACCTACATGGCCTTTGGAAACCGACTTAACCTCCTCTCCTAAGAGAAGTTTTACTAATTATTGCAGATATAAATCTGTGACCATAGATTTAGCAGGGCAAGAAATATAACTTCCCTTATTTCTCTCCAGTGTTTAAAGCCCTCATTCAGTTAGAAGGCAAATACTCAATCTCAAGGCATTGCAAGGCCTTCCCTTATCTTTCCCCAAGGTTCTTTCTTGTTCTCAGGGGTTCATATAGTTCTAAGGTTTGAGTTGAGGATTTCTGATCCCAGATTAACCAGGATCCATCCACATTGACATTTGCTAAGATGCCCATTTTCATCTGATCCTTTGTTTTCAGTCCATGCAGGTTGCCCTGAGTCATGCCTCCTTCCTTAATCCAAGGCCTTATCAGGCTCACCTCTATCTGAGCTAGTTCATGCCCTTCATGGTGTACAGAAGCCAGTCTGCTGCTTTCTGGCTTTATTGGGCTATAAGAAACTTGGAGGGGCTAAGATCCTTCCTCACTTCCACGCCACTCTCAGCTTCAGTCCTTCCACTGACTTGCACCTTGCTAAGACTTGAGAAGCTCTGTGAGGCTGCCTGTAGCCTGTCACCCTGGATGCACCAGAGTTCCGTTTCTACGCTACACCTCCCTTCTTCCCAGGGCTCTACCTGAGAATCAGAAACACAGTTCTCTTGGCTTTCAAATTTCCTAAGGCTATTTATTTTTGAAAATTAAAATCCCAGGCTCTTTAAAATCAAAAGCCTTTTCCTCCTACTTTCTTTTGTAACATTAATTCTATGTATCTATGAGTCAATGGGTGCCACATGGGAAAAGACTGATGGGTACAAAATAATTGCAGGAAGAATGTCAGTTCGTATTTCAAAACATCTCAACTACATGTATAAAGTGGGATAAGATTATTTTTAGACTTACTATGAGGATTCAATGTCATCACACAGATTAAGTTCATAGCAGTGTCTGATTTAAAACAGGTACTGGATGAACATTAGTTCCCTTCCCTTAGTTTCTCCTACCTTTCTGACCATTTGTTTTTTATTTCACTGGCTTTTCTTCCACTGCCTTTTCTTAGTGGTTCCTCACTTGTTATATATTCATCTCTTAAAATTTCCTACTTTTTACAATTCTCCTGAATACCCCACAGACATCTCACATTCATCTTGTCCAGAACTGGACCTAGTGTTATCTCCCCAAATTTCTTCATCTTCTTAGATTTCTTCTGGCTATCTACTGATAATATTCCATTTCTAATATTTAAAGGTGATTATGTCAACCTCCCAGTTTAAATACTTAAAACGGTGCTTCATTCCCTACTAGTAATGGTATTTAGAGACTTTGGATATCTAGTGCCAATCTTCATTTCCACTCCTAACCCTCAATTTCTTCTCCTTCTCCTCCGCCTTTCACCCAAATCAGTGCTCAACAGGGGCATTATAAAAATGAACTTGAGGGGTGAAAAATTGTGATGTGACATAAGGACTTTATTATTACTAAAAAATTAGAAGTTTGGAAACATATACCTTATCATATATATTAACATAAATTATTAATACAATATTATATATACTTACTTTTAAAAGACCTTAGTCCTTTTCTTTTCCCACTTCAGCAGACCTCTTCTACTTGGCAATGACAACAAAAATTACTATAAAACACAAATTCTTTTAACATTCTCATGTCACTTTCTTGTATTTGCATAACATATACTATATAATATATAGTGTACATACATATATAAACATATATTGGTGAGTTCTTATAATAGTATCATATTCTTAACAGAAAAAAAAAGAAAAGGCTAAACGTTGGTACTCTATTCACATAATCATGGTACTTATTGCACAGTCCAGTGCTTGGAACATAGATTCTCAACAGTTCTAAAGTAAATGAACATAGCCGTGGAAGCTTTGCTGCTGTCCTTCTCTCTGCTTCTCTGGGAAGCTCCCAATGGGTGAAGGTCACATGATCGATGCTGCTTCCTTAGGCTGCTGCTGGGAATGCCCCATTCCCACCCAAGCCAATTTGTTTTCCAATCACACTCATTTTTTTTTTTTTTAAGCTCAGCTTAAATATCAACTCTTCTGTTAAGTCTTTCTTGACACTATAGATCATCAAACTAATCATTTCCTTCTCTGTGCTTCCACACCACTTGGTGAATGCATTTCCAAGTGCTTTTGCACTATAGACTCCTTATTTGGCTTATGTATTATGTCTTGGTCTCCCATTACAAAGTGGGCTCCTTAAAAAGCCTGTTTTCTTCTTTTGATTCTAGCATCAGCATGCATAGCGGACTGTGAGGTTTTGTTTGGTTTAGCTGAGTGGAGAACTTGAAGATTAAGGGCTGTTAACCCAAACACACACATTGAACAAGTATGCCTGGGTTTTATTTATTTATTTTTTAAAACCTAACGGTTTGCCTCTCTGGGATGTTAGAATCATCCTTACCTAATAACATTTCCTTGCTCCTGTTTGCTTATCTGTTCCAGACACAGAAAAATCCAGGTTCTTTGTCCCTAGGAGTTCCTGAGGGGATTTGTAGCAGACTACAAATCCATGGTTTTCTTGCCTCTGAAACTTTCAGCACTCCAGTGAACAAATATACATTTGAAGACCTTCTGTACAAACCAAAGCAATGATGTAGAGCAAGTAGCAGGAGTATGGAAGATAAATCATGGAAGGCCTAGGAAATCTTGTCTTCCTGGCACACAGAGCTTGAGAACACAGTGGGTTGCCCATTCTGCAGTCCTCCCCAAGAGTATTCATTTGGTTATAGTATGTTATGGTTCTTCAGCCAACATCAGCTTCCTCTCCTAATGAGTGGCTGAAATATATGGTCCGATTGTTAAAAGTAAACACATTTCCCCACCTTTTTGCATAAGGTTTCTGCAAAGAGAAACTCTTCTCACTGGCAAATTGCTTATGTCTAGACAGTGTTCATCCTTTTGCTTCACTGTAAACCTATGGTTTCCATTTATGTCCTTCAAGGAAGAAAAAAAAGACACTCCAGAAGTGTTGAAAATCAATTTCTCAAGTTACCTGCACTAGAAGACTCAACTAGCATCCCTGAGGTACCCTAGCTCCCCTAAAAAACACTTTCCACAATCCAGCTGATCTCAACCTCAAATGTGGAAGGTAATTATAGAAGCCACATCCTTCTTGATTGAAGATCTTCTAATGGACAGCTAGAAGCTTGGCCATCACTTTGCACCTGCCATAGTGTCAATCAGTTGGAGGAAAACGTATTTTTCTGTCAATCAAAAAATCCTTGGGGACGTTGTAACCTGTTATGATGCATTACCCTTTGACCACTGTGACTTAAAGGCTTTGGCATTAAAGATCATGTGCCAGAAATAATTAGAAGCTAATCTTAATTGTATTCACATATAAATGAAGCATTTAGCACTGGAGTGTTTGTACTGTTTGGACAAGAAAGCTGGGGAGTCCATCTTCCCCGGTGTCACCATCAGAGTCCCTACTAATCAAATGTAGTAGGTTGAGATTCAAAATTATTGCCCTAACACTGCAAATGTTTAACACCAATGTGGTTACTATTATCCTGTATTAATGTCCTGCCACAAATGTTAACAAGGCCAGTATAGCAAACTGACTAATTCTCAATGTCCCTAGCATCCCATGGTGAAAGAGATGGATTTCCAGGAAACAGCCATTGTGGTAAACAGCAATATATAGGGCTGAAGCTAGACTTACACATTTTAGTGGTTACAAAAATGCCCCCCCACCACCACCCCTTGTGAGTTACAGCTCACTGAGGTATGACACTGAATCACCTTATCTCTCCTAGTAACTGCTCTGTTGTGGCTGGCTCAGGGGCATTCATCTGAATGACACTAACCTCAAAATCGGAATTTGGGCTCTAAATCTTGAGCATGTGATATTTTTCTTTATGGGCTAGATTTCAGAGAGTCTGAGAGAAGAGAGAGAATCACCAACACACACATGGCTTGCACTTGTTCACAACTCATCTTGGCCATTGCAACATCCTGTCCTTAGAATGACCTTACAGAAAAGGAGAGCTAACAGGAATGGCTACAAAAAATGAGAATGGCTGAGGAGTAAATAAAACAACAGGAAGGCAGGCAGGGGCTGTGGTGCCCAGACTGAACCAGAATAAAACAAATTCATTATACTGTAAATTGCTTACATTCTATGGGAGTCTATTACGAGGAGTTTGTGAGAACTGGGAAAGGAGGGGGTGGATTCCTACTATATTCAGAGCCCATCGATCACTCCAAAATCCCCAGAGCCAGAGAAATCTAACTTCTGATGGATTGTTCACGGTTGTAGAGGGTGAGTAGAGAGTAGGTAAATTAAACCCCCAGATAGCCCTATCCATGGTGTGAAGTACATTACAGGTCTTTCTTCTGCAATTGGGCTGTAAACACTTGAGGATAATTTGCCATCCTGAAGGCCCAATACAGGGCCAGCCAAATGTCTAGTGCTCAGTATATTTTTGTTGACTTCAAGAAGATTGTCCTAAAGTTTTAAAAGCCTTTGCGCATAGTAAACGTTCAATAAATATCAGTAATTCAGCATCTGCACAATCACCTTCTCTATTTAAGCTTCCCCCCTCCACCATAGATGTATAATTCACATTATAAGACATATAAATCTTCTCATTCTCACATCATTGCTTCATTCATTTATTAACAAATATCGATAGAGCAGTTACTATGTGCTAGTCACTATCAATCATATGTTTTGGACTCTGGTAAAGCTTTGGCACAGGATGGATCTGGGTTCAAATCCTGACTCTGTGATATTGAGTAAGTTCCTTAACTTCTCTGAACTTCAGTTTCCTTGTCTGCAAAGTGAGCATAACCATAATGCCTCCTTTTGTTATTGTGAGGGTCAAAAGAGCTTGTGTAGTGAGATAATTAGCACAAAGCTTAACGTGTAGTAAGCTCCAAAAATGTAGTGGCTTCAAGGCCCAGCCTAAATCCAGGTATCACTCTGACCCCTACCCTGCCTCACACAGCCCTTGTTAATTTTGTCTTCCCCTGAACTCAGTTAATATTCATTATCTGTTTTATCAAGTTTATTTCTTGACTTTTAAATTTACTTATTTCTCTTTCTTCCTTGGCCTTTTATTCCATAAATCTCTACCTTCAGCTTGTCTTAGAGAGAATCACAATTGCAAAGGAGCCCAGATTATGAGCAAACTATGAGCTGCGGCCTGAGTCCCGATGGAAATCAATGTAGGTAAAAACTCAAAGGTAGAGTAAAGCTTGAGGGGACATGAATAGAATCCTTATAGGAAAAAGGAGGATGGGGCTTAGAAAGGAGAAGAAAGGATGAGTACATGATGGCTATCTCAAAGAGAGTGTGGTGTAGTCTGTAATGTGGGGAATCCCCTGGATTCTGTGGAGGGAAGTCATGTGAGGACAGTGGCTCACAACACCTGCATGGGGACACAGGTTTTCCCATGCGAATTATGGGGCAATCAACATAGTTGGGGGCCGTCGATAGTCATGTTTACTCTGTTTCTTCATCTTTAAGCTTTAACTTTTGTTGGTTATAAGCAATGTTAGTCTCACTGGAGGAAGAGACTGTCCCACAGCGACTTTACCTCTGCACTTCCTGAGCCCCGTGGCACATCTGAATGCTCAGTCATTTGCTGATATCCAAGAACACAATTCTGAAGAACACAGTGAAAAGTAGCAGAGAGATGAGAAAGGGGCAGTTACGGCTCCTGAATCTCAGTATTATGCTGTTAAAGATGGATTCTTAACTATCTGAAATTGTGATCAAATTTTATGAATGCGTGCATTTGAGCATTTTTTTTTTCTCCAAAGAGAGGATCAGCGATCCCATTAAATTGTCAAAAAGAACTGCAAATTATCCCTCCTCTGCTTTGCTCAGAGAAATGAGGTAGGACAGTCTATAGGTCTATGCTCCTTTAACATCCTCTGGATCTTCTCAAGGGCTACCACCAGAGGCAGTAGAAGAGGACAGAGAATGGAGGGCCAGCCCCCTTGCTCCAACTTCAGTAAAAGCAATTCTTTTTTTTAAATTTATTTTTAAATACATAAGTACTTTTATCCTATAAAAAAGGGTAGAGAAATAATCAGGAAACATGAAGAGTAGGGTTACCTAGCTGAAATTGTCCTTTAACTATTGCATCTGCCTTCACCATTGTAGACACGCATCTTATAATGAGATGACCAGTGTCTACTCAGTGTCTGTGGCTTCAGTCTTGAACTGTAACCACACGGCGTACTTTATCCTTTATTGATTTTTCACTTCTCATTTTCCTGTTTCCATTCTTGCTACATCCATATTCTTTCATTTATTTAATTTCTGGTAGGCAACCTGACACTTCTCAAGGGTGATTCTATTTCTCCACACCAGCTATGATGCCTTGGATCTCCTTAAAGTAACACTTTTTCCATTTCTGTTCAGCCCCAATTCTCCCCAGACCTGACTCCTATCATACAGGTGGACTGTCCATTGGGCTGACTTGGGCTCAGGCCTCATAGGCAGATTTGGATCACTATTATGCTTTAGAAATTATAACCACTGCATAGATATAAACCCATCAAGCTCTACAGCCACTTATCATGTCTTCTGAAACCCAGAGGGCGTTCAAATTAGTGCCCACCCAAACACCAATCCACAATTGCAGCTCATCATAGTGCACAGCTGCCTGTATTGCTTAATTTCTCAAATTTGAATAATACAGAAAATTAAAAAAATCATAATCACCACAATAGGAAATGGTCAGATATACTGTGGTACATTCAGTCAATGTAATGGTATGTGGACAATCTGATACTTATGAAAAATATTTATGATTAAATCCTAAATGAAAAAAAGTAAAACTCAAATATACAAAAGCTTCTTGAGAAATGATGAATAAAAGACAAAGTATATGAGATGTTGCAGATCTTTTTGATTCTCTTGGTTATTTCTAATGATTACAGTATGGCTGCTATAGCTCTAGCCATCAAGTTCACATTCCAGTGGGCACAAAGTAGGGGGAAGAAGGAGGAAATGATATTGCCTAAATCAGGAAGCTAAAGCTTCTCCAGAAATGCCATGGCACAATTCCACTTATTTCCAATTGGCCAGCACTTTGACCGGGCCTAGTTGAAAGCAGATAAAGTAAAGAAGGTTGTAAATGAAGATTGGGTCAACCAATCAATGAGTGCCAGTATGGTAACTGAAAAGTCACCCTGTCTAACTTCTGGCATTGAAGTAGTCTACTACAGTAACCACTGAATTTATTAAGGCCAGAATATAAAGGGAAAGTTTCTTCTTTCTGTTCTTCCTCCTTTCCTCTCTTCTTCTCTTCCCTTCTTCTTTCCTTTGTAAGGTCTAAATTTTCAAGTGTTGCCTTGACAGCTTTGAGTCTATCAGGGCCCCAAGGACCTAGCTCTGGGTTTCTCTGTTCTTGCCAGAAATGTCCCCTCCCCCAACAGAAAAAGCTCCCTCCCTGGCAGGTTCCCCTATCAGCTGAGTCAGCTGCACCCTACCTGGTCTTCAACCTAATGGGTTTTAACTCCTTGTCAGATTGTAAAATTATTTAAATTAGCCAATCATATCCTCCCAAATGACCTAAGCGTCTTCTCATGCTCTTGTTTCCACAAAGCCTGACTCTCACAGCCCCGGTTGGTTCATTCCCACATGCATTGCTGTGTGGTCTTGCATGGCCTGAGGTGTCCTCTTCCCTTGAGTTGTGAGTATTTATGGCTGATAAAATGCTGTCTGTTTCATCTGTCTGGTGTCTGGTGTTTTGTGTTTGTCCATCTCCTACTATTTAGGGTGGATGATCTCTCCCCTGCCAATATGGTGAATAGGAGGTGATCAAAATATCTTTCAATATACCTTCCAAGCCTATATGCCAGGCACTTCTCTAGGCATGGGCATTACAACATTAAATAAGATATACTCAGGCATTGCCCTGATCCTGGCTTATCATCTGGTCACCAAGATATTTGCTTGCATTGTGCGTTTGCTTCTACAAGTACTGGAGTAGAGTGCTATGGGAGTACTTAACAGAAACAACAAATCTAGGGGATGTGTGCATGTGTGCATGTGTATGTACCTAGATCGGTAAAATCTGGGGTGAGAGGGAGAACCCAGGCAGAGGGATTAGAATAATGAGAGAGATTTTTAAGTTTAGTGTGGTTGCAGCTGAGAGTTTGAGGGGCTGAGAATATTGCAGAGAGGGGTCAGTGCAAAAGAATTTGCCGAAAAAGAAGCTGGAGAAGGACACAGCAGCCAAATCACGGAAGGTCTTCTCAGCAGACTAAAGAAGTTCAGAGTTTCATGAGTGGAGCACATATGGATGGACGTTTACTTTTAGAAAGACCCTTATGGCTTCGGTGTGAAGAATGGGGGTGTACCACAATGGAGAACTGAAGAAAATCAGGGAAGCTGTTTCAGTGGTCTAGGCAGAAGGACATCGTGCCTGAGCCAGAAAAGTGGCAAAGCTGTGGGAAGACACAGAGAGAGAGTTTGTGAAGTCATGGACCAGTAGAAGGAGAGAAATGTGTGGCTTCTAAGTGACTTTACACTCAAAGGTTTTTGTTTCTACCATCCTTATAAGAGGCAGGAATGTAAAAGTTATTTGTTCACTTAGGACAATGGTTTAATTGTCCATGGCATAAGTTTTATATAAAAAATTTCTGCATCTATAAGAAAAAGAAAACATAATTCCAGTGGCTTACACAAATTTGGACCTATTTTCTTACAGAGAGAGGTAGTTGGTTCAGAGGTATCAGAGCAGATACCACTTTCGAAGTTTCTCTCATTGTCATAATGAGGGATGGATGCTATAGCTCCATCCATTATGCAGTCAACACAGTAGAAAGAGTAAGTGAAAAAAGCTGTGCCAGCATTATGTGTCTTCATATCAGGAAAGAAATATTTTATAAAAAACCTCTCCCAGAAGATATCTGCCTGTTCCTCATGGACACTGTTTATCCCTAGCTGCTTGAGAGCCTGGGATGGCAACTATTGTTCTTCTGAACTCTATGAAAGGAGGCAGAGAGAAGGGGTTTAGGATACCGTTCAGCATCCAATCAATAGTGTCTGCCACAAGTACATTAAGCCTGGGTTATACTTGAGGGGGAAGGGGAAGCTGTGGAGGCAAGCGTGTAGCAGAGGTCAGTCAGTCATGAATTTTATGAAAGGTTTGCTGGGAAACTACACTTAAGAAAATATATATGGTGACTATGATTCCCCCGACAGCGCAACTGAGTGATTTGCAATGTACTTGCATTTCATGGCGCTCGTTCCAAGAACTGTCACTCGCTCTCATGTCAGACACTTGAGTTGTTTCAAAATCGCCATGCTGGCCCACTATTAAATTACACACACATGCACACATACAGACTCTTTAGGAGCCCCCGGTGTGTGGTGAGAAGTGTGCTTGCTCTTCTGATGGTTGTGGAATCAACACTGTTGATTTGTTTGTGCAAATATGCTTCTTTGCAAGGCTGGAACTCCAGGAAGATTAAAATGACCTTCTGCTGCCAGTCTCTTGACAAAGGCTTGGAATCTAAATTTCTTAAAAGCAGTCTCGCATCCATAGTTATCGTTTGTTTCTCATGGCTATCTGGCAAAGCAGGCTCTGCTCACCATTTTTGGAAGAGGAAACTGACCTAAAGAAATAAAATGATTTTCTTATGATCACCACATAGACTGAGGGGGTCAGCAGCCTTTCTCTCAAGGAAGACTTTCTGGGCTCAAATGTCAGCTCCTTCTAATACTGGATGACTCAAAAAACTTTCGGGGTAGTGACAAAGCTAGGCCACTGAAAAATAAAGGAAGACAAGCAGTGATAAAGTCAACCATAATTCTAGTTTCGGAAAATCTGGAAAGAAGCTGTTCTGTTTATGTATGTGATAACAAAACATCCCAAAACTTACGCCCATAAAACGCCAACTATTTTATTGTGCTCATGGACTCTATGGTTTAAGAACTCAGATCGCACTAGGAATGGTTTGTCTGCTACTTGATGTCTGGGGCCTCAGCTTGAAAGAGTTAAATGGCTATAGGTTACTATATGGCTGGGGGGCTGGAATTATTTGAAGACTTACTCAGAGGTCTGGCTGTTAGGCTGGGATGACTCCAAGGCTGGGCTCAGGTGGGCCTATTGACTTAAGCACTTATGCATGGTCTCTCCATGTGGTTTGTGCTTCCTCCCAACACGGCAGCCTCAGGGTAATGGGACTCTTTATATTGCACCTCAGAGTTCTAAGAAATTGGGTTCCAGTGAACAAGGCAAAAGATAGGTGGCCCTTTGGAAGTCACATAGTGTCACTTTCACCGTACTCTGTTGGTTGAAGCAATCTCAAATAGACCAAGATTTAAGAGGTGGGGATTCCTCTTAATGAGAAGTATATCAGAGTATGTGCAGTTATGTGTTTAAATCCAGTGCAGAAGCCAATCTACATCAGTTATCTTTATTTTAAACTGATATTGGGTAGGAGAAATGCATGATACTTTCTTTTCAGAGCTTTTTATCTCTAACTCTATTTATCTGGCCTTAATACTATCTGTTGCTAACTGTGTGACCATGGACTCTTATCTAGTTTTTCTGAGTCTCAGCTTCCATATATTTAAACTATAATACCTCACTTATTACACCTTATAATACCTCACTGGGCATCTGTGAGAAGGAAATAAGACAATGTATGCAAAGTGCTTAGCAAGGACCTAGTTCACATTTATTCAACACATATATCTAGCAGTTACTATGTGCCAAATGTTTGACAAGGATAACCTCATTTAATCCTCATTTGCCCCTACAACATAGACACTGTCATTATCCCTATTTTAAGGACAAGGAAACAGAAGTGCAGAGAGGGCAGAGACTAGTCCATGGTCATGAAGCACATACATGGAAGACCAGGACTTGAATGGGGCAATCTGGCTCTAGAGTCCATACTCTCAACCACTGTGACATGTGGCCTTTCAGTGGATAATAGAGATGTGAATATGCACATGCATACATAATTTCTTGAGCATCCACAAGCAGCAGTACGAGCCCAGGATATTGGTTTGTGCAAAGACTCTGTTCATCTAGACCAGGGGTCTGCGAACTATGACTCTGTTCATCTAGACCAGGGGTCTGTGAACTATGACTATGGTCCACATCAAGACCCTGCCATTTATTGTGTGTTACCTATGGCTGCTTTCATGCTGTACTAGCAGAACTGAATAATTGTGACAGAGATTGTATGGCCTGCAAAGCTGAAAATTCTTATTATCTAGACCTTTACAGAAAAAAAGTTTGCCAAGCCCTGTTCTTGATCTTACCTGCAACAACACTTTTTCCCAGATTTCTTGGAATTTCAAACATGTTGAACCTTTGTCTGGATTAATTCCTTCATTTAGCATGTGCTTTTGAGTATCTAATATATGACAACCATTGCTCTAGACCCTGGAGCTACTTAATGAATAAGAGATGTGGTTCTTTCCCTCAGAGAGTTTATGTTCTGGTGGAGGGAAAAAAAATGAAACAGTAAGGAAAAACCAAATGATTGTAGACTATAATGATTGTTACAAAAGAAAGAAATAGGGTAACAAGTAACTGAGTTTAGAGGGTAGATTTCTTATAAATAGAAACCATTCTAGTTGAGAACTCTATTACTACAGCCAAAAGCATTCTAATAAGAAGACACGTGAGGAGTAGAATTATGAAACTGTCATCTCTGAGAATGGAATAGAAATCTTTCTAAACAGTGCAGAAGAATGGCTGCTCATAGCAGGGTGCCCGACTCAGGATATGATAGTGAATTAAAGGTGAAGTTGGTCAGCCTCATAGTATGATTTTTCTCTTCTTCAGTGTGAAGCAACTTGGATGCAAACATGTGGAAAGAAGATAGTGAGTTCAACAAAAGTTGAGATTTTAGAGGATAGCAATAAATGGAAATAAGGCAGGAGGTGAATGGACAAATTTAGCCTGGAGACAGATTTTGTTTGGCTCACACATTGTATTAAAACTACCTATTTGAATGCCTTTAGATGGAGCACAATCAATTTGGTTCACCACTTCCCCACTGTGTTCTTGCTGTGTTCTGTTTTGCCTGTTTGTCTCTTTTATGTTTTCTGTCTGACCCTGTAAGCTTGAGATTGCAAGCACTGAATTATAGTAATAGATGATGGACTATTACCTGTATGAGGAGAAAATAGCAAGACTGAGAGAAAAGGATTTTGAGAGAGTGGTAGGATTCATGAATTGGAGACAGAAGCTTTGATGAGGTCAGATGGGAGCTAAGGAACTATTAAAGTAAGACCTAGAAACATGGGAAGGTCTCTTAAGAACAGAATATTCTGAAGGTAAAAGACTGATGTTTACAAGTTAAAGAGTGTGACACTGGGGGTGGATAGCTGAAGTAGGGAGAATCAAAATGTTATATACATATACATATGAACATATATGTACATATAACATACATATACATGTACACAAATTCATTCACACACATGCTTTGGAGTGATTTTAAGAGACCATTTAGAATTCAAATTTAAGAAAATATCTCCACATAATGAAGATGTACTTTTTTTATGCTTTTTTTAGACCCATGATAAAAAGAGTCATTAAGAAACAGCCAAAATGCTATCAACGAAGGGCTAGCTGAGGCTGGAATATAAGAAATCTTTTTTTCTGACAAAACAACTTTTCTTTCTTCTACAGAAAAACTAGGGCAAGCGAATTGTTAAAAATACACCTAAGGTTTCCAAGAGGCCAAACACAACGACTGCTGTCTATGTTGGTGTATCACTATATATGTACACATATCCTTTCTCGGTCCTCCTCTTCCTTCCCTTCATCTCCTTTTCTTCCTTCTCCTCCTCCTCTTTCTCCTTCTTCCTTCTTCTCCTTCTTATTCTATTCTTATTCTTTTATTCTTATTCTTATATTCTTATTCTTCTCTCTTTGCTATCTCTGTCTTCCTCCTCCCCTGAAACCACACCCTCAGCATAAACAGAAAAGAGAAGGCTCAAACTTCAAAGCAATTATAATTTAGAAAAGAGGAAACATCAAATGCCACTGAGTAGTCTTTCACACCCCCGCCACATGCTTTTGAGGTCAGCAGGGGCAATGCAAAAACACTGAAGGTAGGAGAGAAGAGCAGAGCTAGCAGCTGGCTTAAAATTGCTCTTAAAAAACCAACAAAATGAGACACCACTTTAAGTGTGAAAATGTTAACAAAAAGTTCCCTGGTAGTTGAGAGCACTAACAGGAAGGAAGAAGTTTAAAACATGTGTAATTAAGAGACAGATTTTGAAAGATATATCTTCTGGAGGACAGAAAAGCAAATAGAAAGACAGAGTTCTCTTTGGAAATTGGGTAGTGAAGGAGAATAGAAGCAAAAAGAGGAAATTTTATGATTCTGAAAGAAATAAAGTAAAAAAAAAAATCAGAACACACACAACCCTCCTTCATAAATAAACATCCACTGAATAAGCTGGGCTTCACTGCATTAAGAAAAGAGAATGACTTTGAACTAAGAATATTGCAATCTACCCCTAAACTAGAAAATGAACATAAGAAAAAATGGCACAAAATCTGTAAGGAGTTAGTACAAAAAACATTTTAAGCAAGAATTCTTTATTTTCAGATGATGAAACTGCCCACACCTCCCAACAAAGAAAAAACTATGAAACAGAAAAATTCTGACCAATGCTCCATATTATTTAAATAACCTTAAATTAGCAATTGGGGATCTAAAAAAATACACTGAATCTAAAATTTAATAACTAAGAACAGAAATGGACAAAAACAAGAAGAAATTTAAAAAATTAATTGAATTTAGAAAGAAATAGAAAAAAAACTTAGTTCAGAAATTAACACTAAATTATAAGATATCCAAAATAATGGTAGCAAGTAAAAATTTAATGAGGAACATTGAAAAGATTCAGGAAACTAGCCAAGAAAATAATAGTGATATTAAAAAAGAAATAAAAGGTCAGAGGAAAGTGGGGAAAAAGAAAGACAGAAAAGAAGGAATAATGTGTATATAATTGAAATCTGAAGAGACAAAACTAAAACAGAGTGATATAAATAATATTTGAAACTATGATCTAAAAAAATCTTTCAGAAAAATATTCTGACTCTATGTATTAAAAGATTCCATTGGTGCATGGGAAAAAAACCTGGAAACATCAACTCCAAAATACATTCCAGTAAAACTATTAGACTACAAGGATAAGGAAAAATCTCAAGACCTCCTGGCAAAAAAATTAGAACAATTTATGATAATAATAATTAGACTAGCATCATATTTCTCAAACACAATATAAAAAGCAAGGCAAAAATAAAGCAGTGTTTCAAAAAACTGCTTTAGAATAAATTGTGAACCAAGAATTTTCTATCCAGCCAAGCTATCTATGAAATATTGAGGTTATTTAAAATGTCTTAAACATACTAATACTTAGAATTTTATACCCAAAGCTCTCTTCTTGTGGAATCTTCTAGAGGAAGGGTTTCATTCATCCAATAGATTATTTAAAAAAACTTATGAAAGAAGACTGATAGTGAGTACTTTTTAAATAAATAAATAAATAAATAAATACTCATTACATAAATACTATATACTATATATATACATATATAGTAGATTAAAATTTAAAAAAGGTTGAGGGGAAGGTAAAGGATTAATGTGTAAATGCTATATATTTTGTCAAAGCTGAAATACTGCAATTAAAAATGCAATGAAAAAGGAGTGTGAAACAGGGAAGTAAATAACCTCATTGTGCAAACTCAATAATTAGAAGTTAAAAGGTATCACAAAAAACTGACAGTCATTGATACAATTTTCCAATAGGAAAACATGGGACTAAGGGCATCTTTAAAAAGTATTGATACAAAGATAGAAAAGTAATATAAGCCTTCTTAAGTGGTAATAGAAAAATGAAAAAAATTCAAAGAAAAAAATTAAAGAATATATATCAAATAGCTGAAGAAATATAGCAAACAGAATATACACAATTATAAAGTATTATGATAGAGTTGGGGTCAAATACATCAATCACATTGATAAATTAAAAAGGGTTTGACTCAATAGGAGAAAAACATTTTAAATTTGTCTCACAAAATAAGACCTAACTATGTGCTGTATATAAGCAATAGACTTAAAGAAAAGTGATTTGAAATGCATTAAAAAAGGCATGGGTGAACAAAGGTATATATATTAGGCAATTGGAATTATAAATAAAGTAAGTAAAAGCAAAACATCCTTATTACAAAGTAGAATTTAAATTTAAAAAAAAAAACATTAAATGGGACAGAAAGACTAAATGCCACAATTCACATTTTATAGATATCTATGAACTTAATAAAATAGTAATCATATTTTAGAAGCAAAATCTGTAAGAAATGCAAGGGTATACTCTAATAAGGACTTTAAAACATCACTCTCAGTACAAAAAAAAATATCAACTGGACAAAAATAGTGAATAAGAATACGAAAGATCTAAAAAAATTTTTCCATAAAGTAGACCTTATACCCTGTTATATGTTGAATTATGTCAGCCAAAAATGTACATTGTAATTCTAACCTCTATACCTCAGAATATATTAGTAAAGAAGAGATAAACTTTCTAAATTTGCAGATGATATGATAATATACCTAGAAATCAATGACAAATTAACTTAAAAATAAAATAATTCAGTAAGATAACAGGATATAAAATTAATATTTTGAAGTCAATGATCCTTTCTACACACAAACAATAACCAGTTAGAAAACATGATGGAAGAGAAAGACTTCATTTATATCAGAAAAAAAATAGAAGAAGATAAAAAAGTTAAGAAGAAACAAGAAATTTGCAAAAATCTCTATAAGAAAAACTCTACCAGAAACTTCTGAAAGATGCAAAGTGAACTTGAACAAATGGAAAGAAATTCCCCGGTTTGACAATTTTTTACAAATGTCAGTGAGCCCTAAAGAAATTTATGAATTTAACAAAATCTCGATTAAAATAATATGTATTTTATTTGAAACTAGAGTAGTTTACCCTAAAGTTAATATAGAAAATTGGACAAAATAAAATAGTCAAGAAAATAAGGAAAAATAAAACTGTAGGGGGCAGAGGGGAGAACTAGCCATACCAGATATTAAAATATACTAAAGCCTCTATAATTAAGAGAGTGCCAGGCAGGCTCATAAATAGATAAACAGACCAGTGGACAAGAATAAAAAAATAAAAAAAATAGACCCAAGAACATGTGGACATTTAGTGTATGATAAAGGTGATATCTCAAATTAATAGGGCTTAGATGGACTTTAAATAAATGGTGCTGGGACAACTGGGTAATCAATTTAAAAAAGGTCATATTAGAACCATACCTCACACCACACACAAAAAACAAACTCTCAAGAGTTTATTTGTACCACACTTTTAAATATAAAGAACTTCTATATTATGCTACCTTCTAAATAAAAAATGAGAGAAAAAAATAACAAAATACACATTTTAAGCACAAGAAGCTAGCTTAGGAAGGATAAGTCAGAAACTTGTTAACAATGTAGAGAATAAAATAAGAATTCACAAGTCCATACTATTGTCAATAATTAATGGAATAAATTTAAAAATTTATTTTTAGAAAGAGATGCTCTTTCTTACAGTTGAATTCCAAGTTTTAAACATAAAAAGAATGTTAGAATTAGAAAATCACCACATAATTGTTTTTCAGGTTAAGTATCATCAATGAATACTAAAACTGGAAGTGGAAACAAAAGTGGAATGAGAAACAGGATTTTTAGGTAGCCTCAGAGTAGCCTCTCAGAAGATGCAAAGGAAAAAGAAAAGTGGAGATAACTGACAACATCACTTTACCAAAGTGATCAAAGTTAACATTACCAGTTGCGGGACAAACTGGCCACTAAGAATTGGTAAAGAAGAGGTAAAACTTCTGAATTATGCACTGAGAAGGATACAGCATCACTTTTGTTATATTCTTACCAAAAATGTATAACTCCAATTTAATCGTAAAGAAATATCAGACAAATCTATATTGAGGGATATTTTATAAAATAGCTGGCCAGTACTCTTTAAATGTGTCAAATCATGAAAGACAAAGACTGAGGAACTGTTTCAGATTAATGGTTAGTAAGGATACATAATAATGAAATGTAATGTGCTATACTGGATTGGACTCTGGACCAGAAAATGGACATTAGTGGGCCAACTGATGAAATTTTAATGAGATCTACAGTTTAGATAATAATATTGTAACGATATTAATTTCTTGATTATGATAATTATATTGTTAACATTTGCAGAATCTGAGTAAAGTTCATACAGGAATTCTTTGTGCCATTTTTGCCATATTTTTATAAGTTTGAAATTATTTTGAAATGAAAAATAAAAGAAACAAATATAATAATCTAATTTCTCTTTTGTGTATAGTGACATATACTTAAATAATATGTCATTTATGCCATTCTTTGGCATATCCTGCTGTATCCTTCTCAGTGCATAATTCAGAAGTTTTACCTCTTCTTTACACAATATTATTTGTATCATTTGTAATGCATTTAATAACCTTTTTTTTTTCTTTTTCTCTGTGTAATTATACAAGAAACAACCAGATCTAGCCCCTGGTTCCTTCAATGTTCTCTTTATATGAAGCACTTAGGAAAAAAAAAAAAAAAGAAAGAAAAAGAAAAGAAAAGTACCATTTGGACATTCGGCAGTCCAAGATGAATATATTCATCTTACCCTTTATCCAAGATAATTATTGGCCATTCATTGATTTTCCAGTGAAATAAACATTACTCTTTACTAGAGAATCTTCTTTTAACAGTAATCTCATTGATTCTCATAGCCTGAAAGAAATTATTAAAATCTCAAGATATCACCAAAAAACTTTTCTTAGTAACTGGTTGAACAAGGCAAACACATGCTTTCCTTCAAAAACATTATTCAGGCACTTGGGAGCTTCCTGTTGACTCCTGTATCTGAGCAAATGGAAGGGTCATAATCAACCAACCGTATATGGTCAGCAAATGTTTTTTCTTGGATATAGAGAGTTGTTGTCTTTGTTGCATGAGACAAACTAATCAGCCCATGGGCTGGATTGGAAATTTCAAAATGCGTGTTTAGAGAAAAACTAACCTTCTCCAAACACCTGAGTCCTCTGAGCACTCACTTTAGCTCTCCTGTAAATTATCCACGCTGAAACTTTCCTGCCCATCACCACAGTTGATCAATACTTGTGCTGCACATGAAGTTAAGTCTTACAGGATGCCAATATTAAACTTTCAAATGCATCTTTTATCATTTATTCATCACTGGCACTACTAAATATATTTTATATGTTGCAAGAACTTATGCTTTATCAGAAAAGAAAACTGACATTTCAAAGCTAACAACCCTCCACCAAGACACTATATTCTGGAATCAAGGAGACATCTTGCCTAACTGGCTGGCACTGACTGGCTCAGTATTTATCCATAGAAGGTCTAAGGTTGCTTTACTTCAAGGGGAAATATTTTAAAACCTACTATGGCATCTATGATTGTCTCGAGTACTGAATAAATGCTCAACAAACACTTCCAAATTGACTTCACCAGGAATCACAATGTCACCAATTTTATCATCAATTATTTAACTCTTAATTATTTAGTGGCTATACTTTTTTAAATCAGTTGCTGCATAACAGGTACTGACAATAAGGTTTCCAAATTTTAAATAATTTCATTTAATCCTTAGACAAATCTGGAAACGCAGGTAACGTTATCCCTTTTTATAGATAAATAAAAATAAGTAACTTCCCCAAAGTCACTTGGCCAATACAAATGGAAGAATTGGTATTTGCTACCCTGTATAACACTAAAGTGATGGTCAGTTTTTACGTAGCATGTATCAACACCATCGTGGGAGAGTAGAACTTAGAATTTAGAAGTCCTCTAAGTACTTTAAGTCTGTTGTGTAGTGAGAAGCAATGTGAAATATTTATTTAACTACTTCAATAACCCAATTTTCTAAGGGCATCTTGTGCCTGGGTAACAAGATACAAAATTTGAAATTTTGCCTGAGGCAACAAATGACCTGTATTAGATTCTTATTGCTACAGTAACAAATTGCCACAAACTCTGTGGCTTAACACAACGCAAATTTATTATCTTACAGTTCTGGAGATCAGAAGTCCTTAATGAGACTCATTAAATTCAAGCTGTGGCGGGGCAGATTTCTTCTAGGGGGCTCAAGGGAGAATTCGTTTCCTTGCCTTTTTCAGTTTCTAAAGGCTGCCTGCATTCTTTGGTTCATGGCCCTTTCTTCATATCACTCCTACCTCTGGCTTTTGTCATCACCTCCTGCTACTGACTCTGACCCTCTTGCCTTTCTATTCTAAGGACTCCAGTATATTGGGCCCTCCCAGATAATCTAGGATAGTCTCTCTATCTAAAGATCCTTATCTAATTACATTGGCAAATCCCTTTTATTATGTAAAGGAACATATTAAAAAATTCTGGGGAGTAGGGTATGGACATATTTACAGGGACATTATTCAGCCCACCACAATACCAAAATATAAAATTTTATAGTGAAGGAACACACCAAATTACAAATTTTCGAAGCAAATAACAGCTAATTTTATGACTCTTGAAACCCCTTAACCACTTGAAAGGCATAAAATTGTGAAGAGTGCATTATAAAAGGAGGATTTCTTTGATGAAAGATGGACTATGAGTCCTCCTCAATAGGCAAAGAGAGGAAGTACCTATTCCCTCACTTAATATTTTATAGGGAACCATTTGTGGAACTGATAAATGTCCGCTGGAGTTGGACCACTGTTAGACAATGTCTGAAGAATTTCAGAGATGAGGGCTGTGGCTGCTGGCCTGAGCAGAAAGGCCAAGGGAAAGTAAAGATGTACATTTAAAAATAACCCTGCATCCACCAAAGCCTGACGCTGAGTGTTTCTCATGGACTAAAATTAAGCCATATATGAGAAAGAGAGTGAGGTCTGGGGCCATTTAAGAATTCCACCGCTGATGAAAGAAAGTTTGAAATGAAGAGGATAGGTAAGAGAGATCGATATTGGATATGAATAAGGAGTTACAAAGAAAGATTAAAGGTACATCACAGAGTTAAAAGCATGTTTGATTTGGGTGTGGAATGAAGGGAATGTTCATATTTTAAAACAAAAACAAAACCCTTAAATATACTCATTTCCAAATATCTGAGGAATAATAAAATGCTCATTTCATATACTTATCAACTTTGTTCTTTTATTTAAGATAACAAGATTCTTTTAAATTTAGCTTGGTTACAAAAATTAATGAGTTTATAGTAATGCTGGCTTTAAAATAAGAGTAAAGAAAATAAAGTTCCCTAAATATTTGAATTGAAAAAAAAAAAAAGAATTCTACCATTGAGTACCATCTACAGAGGTGATAAGATCCTAACAGAGAGAGGTCTGGGAAGAGGAGTTCTCCAACAGACTAAGACTGGAGATAGACCTGGAGGAAGATGTACACTTCTAATGACAGGATTACAGTCAGAGGAGACAAAGAAACACCTAAGAGAAATCATTGCTTTAAACTCCACTCTTCCTGCCCTGGAAGGGAAAGGAATCCTTTTTTCAGAAGTTAGTATAGACTTACATCTCTACATTTTTATTCCATATTTATAAAATAAATAAATTGTTAGAACCAATGAACATATAAAAACATGCTCAATATCATTAGTCAACAGAAAGATGCAAAATAAAACTATAATGAGATACTATTACGTAATCCATGGGAGTGGCTAAAATTAAAACAACTGATAATATCGGGTGTTGGAGAGAATGCAGAACTGAGATATCTTATGTCTGGAGACTCCCTGAAAGTTTGTGACTGAGACTTAGGCTGTCCTTGCACAATACAATATTATTTGAAGATTTCCAAAAAATAGGTTCTACTAAAATGAGAAGAAAATATTTGGTAAATTACGTATTTAGAACTATCTTCTAAAGCTAATATTCTGTATACACTATAATGCAATCATTCTAATCTTTCGGGACTTACTCTAGAAAGCCTAGTCGAGAGCCTCCTTAACAAACCCTAAAAACCAAGACCTGACAAATCCATAGAGAGGACAGAGTTTGGTAGATAAATCCTTACAAGTTTAAATAAAGCTTAAGAAAAAGTTTAGGAATTTCACAAATCCGTCTTAAGAAAGTGTAAAACCAAGCCTACACGAATTCAAGTTAATCAACCCATAACTGAATTGTATACTTGAACAAAAATTAACCTACTTCACAGGAATATAACACGATCTACAGTCTCTGCAAGGTATCATTAACAATATCCATTAGAGAATAAAAATCTATTAGACATGGAAATAAATAAGAAAGACATGGCCTATAGTCAAGGAAAAATAGATACTCATGAAACAGACCCAAGTCAGCCCAGATGTTAAATTTAGTGGACAGAAACTTTGAAGAAGCTATTACAAATATTTTCAAAGAACTAACAAAACATATGTTCAAGAAAGTAAAGGAAAATATAGTCTTCTTAAATGGTTAGGAAATATATTCGGAGAACTGAAAACTATAGAGAATAAAACAAATGGAAAGTCTAGATCTGAAAAAAAAATACTAAAATGGAAAGAAACAGGTGTGCTTAACAGCAAACTAGAGATCACAGAAGAAAGAATCAAAGCAAATATATAAATAGGAATTATCCAAACTTAAAAACGAAGAAAAAAGAGTTCAGGTAAAGTGAATAGTATATCAGTGACCTGTGGGACAATATCATATAGCTGAAAGTATATGTAATAGGAGTTTTTTCCAATATTCAAAAAACTCAGAAAACCTCAAACAAGATAAACACACACACACACACACACACACACACACACACACACACACATGCACGCACATACCCCTAAACACAACATAGTAAAATTGCAGAATAAAATTTCAAGGGAGAGTTGAAAGCATAAAGAGAAAAGCACCTTTACATGTTTACACGCAGAGAAATAATAACATGAATTAACATTGATGTTTTAGAAAAATTAAAGACCAGAAAATGATAGAATGTTAGCTTTAAAGTGCTGAAATCAAGAAATATATATCTAGTAAAAATATCCTACAAAAATGAGGTTAAAATTGTTAGACAAACAAAATCTGAAAGAATTTGTCAACAGCAGACCTGTACTGTAACAATGTTATAAGTGTGTTCTTCAGACTGAAAGAAAATGATACAAGATGGAAATTCGAATCTATAGGAACATAAAACAAAGTAGTATAAGAAGTATGTCTATTGCAAGACTATCCAACAAAAAGAAGTCATTAAACTTCATTGCTCATGTAGTCAAGAAAGAGTATAAAGACATAAAAATGAAATCGAAGATCTAACTGACATAAGAAAATGTTCATGACTTGCTACATTTTTTGAGAAAATTGTATGAAATATTCCACTAAGATTGCTTGTGTTATAGTTGTGTACATATGAGTTCATAAGTTTTATATAGTCTTAATTAATTGCTGCTTCTATCTGTAGTCTTTGTATTTCTAATCACATTTTTATGTTAAATTATATGTTGTTGATATTGATTTTGTTTCCTTTTAGTGATATTCTCCTGATTTATCTTTTGTCCAAATTGTTGTATTTAACTTTTCTGCATCTTTTTTTATGATGTTAGCTTATAATTGTTTTTTTTTTCATGCAGTCAGATGGTCACTTTTTTAAATAACTACATTTAGTCTGTATATGTCTTGACTCTTAAGGTATTTGCCCTTATGTTTGCCATCTTATTTCACTATTTTTTTCCTGTACATCTTGTTTACATTGTTCCCTGCCTTCTGTTCATTCTTCTTTCCTCACCGAATTTACAGATTATTTTAAAATTATAGTTAAGCATTTTTAAACAGTTTAGGCATGGAAATGCAATTCTAAATTATTTTTATATCTATCACCTGAACATGGGAGCAAATGATCATGTTTTAACTAGCTATTAACATATTCACCTACCTTTCTCCCCTCAAACTCTGTTTGATCTACTAGAACTCTGAAACACGAAAAGAACAACTCAACACATTTAAAATTACCTATAACATGCACAGTACCTTCTCCAACCACAGTAAAATAAAATTAGATATAAAAATAAAAGACAATAAAGAGCAAACATGAATATGGAAGAGTATTCTTGTCTTTGATACTTCAATTATAGAAGAAACCACAAAGAAATTTATGACACATTTAGAATCCCAGTAAAAATATTGCATGTAAAAGCTTGTGAGATGCAGCAAAAGTATTAACCAGAGGTAAATTTATGTCCACATATAAAGATATTTTAAAATAAAAAGATACTGAAAATAAGAGGTAATACTGCAACTATGTAAAAAAAGACAAAACAAATTATGAGTGTACATCAAAGATCAAAGTAAGTGAAATGAACAAAATAAAGTTAGAAGCAGTAAATAAAATAAAGAACAATGAAGTGACAGTAAGCACAATAACCTGAAAATCTTTTTTTTTTTTTAAAGAGATCCATAAAAAAGACAAATCTTAGGTTACAAAGATCAGGAAGAGAAAAATAAATAATATCAGTAAAAAAAGACTGAAGTTGCCTTTTCACAAAGATGGCACCAAACGTGAAAAAGGAAGCCCCTGCCTCTCCCAAAGCCAAAGCCAAAGCTAAGGCTTTGAAGGCAAAGAAAGCAGTGCTGAATAAAAAAAGAAAAAAGATACGCAAGTCACCCACATTCCGATGGCCCACGACACTGCAGCTCCAAAGGCAACCCAAATATCCTCGGAAGAGTGTCCCACTCCCAAACAAGCTTGAACACTATGCCTTCATCAAGTTTCCCCTGATTGCAGAGTCAGCCATGAAGAAGATAGAAGACACCAACACACTTGTTCATTGTGAATGACCAGGCCAGCAAGCACCAGGTCAAACAGGCTGTGAAGAAGCTCTATGACACTGACGTGGCCAAAGTCAACACCCTGATCAGGCCTGATGGAGAGAAGAAGGCATATGTTTGGTTTGCTCCTGATTATGATGCTTTGGATGTTGCCAACAAAAATGGGATCATCTAAACTGAGTCCAGCTGGATAATTCTAAATATAAGATTTTTTCACTTATGTTTCTTTATGCTGATTTTTGATTGGACTGAGGAGAGGCCAAAGTGTGGTATATACACATTATAAATAATGGAGTTTGGGCAAGATTCTTGGTCTACTTGAAAAAAAAAAAAGGCTGAAGTTTAAATACTCTAGAAATAAAAAATCATTGAAAAATGTGATGAATAATTATAATAATAAATCTGAAAAATGTCGACAAAATAGACAACAGCCTAGAAAATTACAGATTACTATAATTACCTCAAGAAAACTTGAAAATCTGAATAAATCAATAACCAGAAAGTGAATCAATTTTTAGAACTCTTCCTTCCCTCAACAACAACAAAACAGTGTTATAGGAAATTTGTTATTTTTCATGAAACATTATCTTATAATTTTTTTCAGATAATAAAAGAAAAATTTTCCTATTCACTCTCCAAGGTTAGTGGAACTTGGATAATATAATCAGACATGAATAGGTCAAGAAAATAAAATTATAGACCAGTTTTTATCTATAAACCTTATAGATGCAACAATCTTATATATAATATTATTAATTGCATGTCACCATTGTATTAAATATTAAATACTTCATATATGTTATGAAGTATTTATATTAAATACAGTAGTATGAATAGAAAATTAATATATGAGATGTATATGGCTTATCTGCTTATTTACTTAAGAAAACTATGCAAGCATAGTTCATTATGGTAGAATATGTATTTTATATTACCATTAAATATATTAAGTATCTAAATATTATATTTAAGTATTAAATATATAATAAATAATGTCATATTTATTAAGAGCAATACATATATTAAGAAACCTATATATCATGTATGTTAAATGAAGCAAAGAAAATTTTATATCAAGAAAATCTCTATGTAGGTAATGAGATTAAAAGAGTAAAGAGAAGGTAATATGGTCATTTTAATAAACACACAAAGAAATGAAATAAAACTTAACACTCATGGATTTTATCAAAATGCAAAATAAAGAAATCCTTTCTTAATCTGATAAAATATGATTTTTTAAAAACCTACTGAAAAAACTTAGTGGTAAAACTTTAGAAACCTTTAAAGTTTGGAACACATTTTGGATTCCTGCTATCACTGCTTCTAATGAACATTTTATTGAAGTTTCTAACCAACACAAAAAGAGAAGAAAAAAAGACAAAAAGTGTAAGAATTGGAAAGAAAAGGGAAAACTCTGTTGTGAGAATATTATTTTGTACATTAAAAAGTCCAAGAGAATCTACAAAGTTTTAGAAATAATGAAATTGTTAAATAGAAGATCAACATAAAAAAGTAATATTTCTACATGTAGACAATAACCAATTAAAAAATACAATTTAAAAATATAATTCCCAACAACAACAACACCTTTAGAGCATCATGGATAAAAAAATACATTTACCAATGGGACTGAAAAATACCTAAATCAAAGAGGATATATAATGTGTTTATTTGTGAGAAGTTTCAATATTCTCAAATTTTTATTTTCTCTAAAATTATGTATAAATGACATGCAATTTCAATCAATTTCAAGCTAATTTTGAAAATAGAATGAGGGGGAACTTGCCTATCAAGTAATATCTTATTAAAGTCATAATTGTTAAGACACTGTAGTACAATAGGTACAAGTAGCCCAGCACTACAGCCACAAATAAATGTAGGAACTTGGTGTGTGATGGGTGTGCCAATACAGAAAAAAATCTCACTGTTAATAAAGGTTGAGGTAACTGGTTAGTCACATAGAAACAAATAAAATCAGGTCCTTATCTCGCTCTTTATGTATTTTTTCTAATGATTAAAGGAATGAAAATCAAAACTTTAAAGCATTTTGGTAAAAGCATAGAAAAATATCTTGATAGGATTATAGAAGGATAATCTAACTAAGACACAGAAAAGTACAGATTATAAAGAAGATTGATACATTTGACTGCATTAAAATCTTTTGTTTAACCTAAGTCACCATTAAAAAAAAAAAGTGAAAAGATAAGCCACAAACAGGAAGAAGATACTTGCAACATATATAACTGACAAAATTTTAGAATTCAGACTATACACAGGACTCCTACACATCAATAAGAAAAAGCTACTCAACCTTACTGTGGTAACAATAAGCAATTTAAAGAGGAAAAAACAAGGTATCCAATACCTGTAAAAAAGATATGCATCCTTATGAATAATCAGGAGGATGCAAATTTTAAAACTGAGATATTTTACAATCATCAGATCTAGAAGTTTGACAAAATGAAGTGTTGGCGAGAAGAAATAAATAACTCATGTACAGTGCTAGTGGGAGCCAAATTAGTTTAATGACTTTGAAAAGTATTTTGATAATCCTACTAAGTATACTCACCAGATAAACTCTTCCATATACACACGTGGAGACATGTTCAAAAATAATCATTGAAGCATTATTTGTTAATAACAATAAACTAAAGATGTCCCAAAAGTCCATCAGTAAGTAAATAAGAATAAACATGGTATATCCTTGTAATGGCATGTTATACAGCAGATGAAATGAATCAGCTACAGACAAATGTGTCAATATGGATACACTGTAAAAGTGGGTGCTTAGTTCAAAGACAAGTTATGGAATTTTCTATACAGTAGGATGCCATTAACATAAAATTTTAAAACATATAAAACAATAGTATGGATTTTATGGATCCAAATATATGTATTAAAATTTCAAAAATATACATGAGACAGATATGTAAAACTTCCTGACCATGTAATCTCTAGGTTGGGAAGAAGACTAGGATTTGGGTGAGATACCAAAGGCGTTTCAATTGTGTCTGAAATGTTTTTGTTCCTTAAGAAATATTTAAAGCAAAAACAACAAAATGTTAAGATTTGTTAAATCTTAACAGTAGGTACATAGAATTATCTTTCTTTACTGAATGTTTGAAATTTTTATAATAATAAAAATATGAAAAGCAAAAATAAATTGCAAAGTTTTATACTTTGATCCACTTTTGTTTAAAATTTTTAAAAATTGTGTGTGTATTAGTTTGCTAAGGCTGCCCTAATAAATGCTACAGACTGAGTAGCTGAAACAACAGAAATTTATTTTCACACAGGTCTGGAAGCTAGAGGTCCAAGCTCAAGATGTTAGCAGAGTTTTTTTTTTCTTCTGAGGCCTTTGTCTTTGACTTTCAAGTGGTCATCTTCTCCCTGTATTTTCATATAGTCTTTCCTCTGTGTGTGTCTGTGTTCTAGTTCTCTCTTCTTATAAGGACACCAATCATAGTATATTAGAGCCCATCGTATGAACTCATTTAATCATAATTACTTCTTTAAAGGCCCAATTTCCAAATACAATCACATTCTGAGGTACTGGTGATCTGGACTTCAACATACAAATTTGGGAGGATCGCAATTCAGCTCTGATAGTGTGTGTGCACACAATATTTTTTGACCTTTTCATCTTCTCTTCCCTTGTTCAGGGTCCCAGCCTTAATAATATCATCAACTCAAGCTTGTTCTGTTTCTTTCTCCTAGGAAGGCAAATCATATGTACATGGGCATTGCCTTTGAGCATCTCATTTCTTTCCACACCCATGCTATTCCTAAACACTTCTGTCTCATGAGCAGGTACCTCCTAGGAATCTTAGAACTTTCCTTTCTTTCTCTGAAACATTAACTTACAACACTTCAGACTGAGTCCCACAAAATCAGCTATGCCATGTGTACAGTGTAGAGAGCAATGATCATACTGCTGGTTTACTACATTTTCTATCTTATGTAGGTTTTCTTGTAAGGTTTCTTTTCTTTCTTTTCTTTTCTTTTCTTTTCTTTTCTTTTCTTTTCTTTTCTTTTCTTTTCTTTTCTTTTCTTTTGTCTCAGTGTTTATGATTTAAAAAGCAAACAAGTAATCATTAATGTATAAAAAGTAAGAATCTAAACTTTATAAACACGAACTAGGTCATTTTTCTAAAAAGTCAAATTAAAAATTATCTTATCACAGTACCAAAATATTATAAACAGGAAAATCTTTCTTTGCATCTAGCTGCAAACTTTTCTAGTCTACCTTAACTCAGCATTTGTTTGTTTGTTTGTTTGTTTTCATTCAGTACCCCTCTGCCCTGGAAGTTAAAAAAAAATTCTGTCATTGACCTGAAGTGATAAAGACTCATTTAGAGAATGAGCATATTATTAGAGGTGATGACTGAGGACATCTCCAAAAAGTGGTTTAAAAACTCAGATTTGTCTGTGGTGTCTGTGTCTAAACTCAAATGGATAAAACAGAGATAAAATTATTTTTGGCAAGAATTTTTATTATATAGATCTAAAGAAAACTCAGGTCAAATTATGGTCCCTGACACTGAATTGCTATGAAACAGATCATCTCTATGTAACACAAAAGAGCAAGAAAAAAGTTCCAATCGTCAGAAAGAAATCAGGGTAGGGGAGCTGGGTCTGACTTGAAATTTCAAATCCCATCTATTGAAAATCCACCTCATCGGCAATTATTTTCTGAGTGTAGGTAGGGTGCAAATCTCTACACTTTGTGCCTAAGGTATGTTTAATGATGTAGGGAAGACTGGGATAAAATGTAATATGCATTCATGCAGCCACTCTCAGCTGTCTTCCAGGATTATTAAGTACCCAGCACTGTAAACTCCTACTTATTTCTTTAAAAATTGTTAAAGCTGAAATGCCAGCATGTCAATAGCAGAGTAATATCTAAATCATACATTATTCCTTCCAAGATGCTGGAAAAGGCATTGCGCATCCCCCAATGAGGACACGACTAATCACAGAGCTAGTGCCAAGCCTGTAGAGATTTCCCCAGGGAGCTCATCATTTTATCACATGTCACAGCTTCTTTTGGTCTCAACGTGCTCTCCAGAGCAGAATCCCTTCTCTCCACAGGCACCACCATTCTGGAGAAAGAGCTTTCTATAAAATCAAACCGGGATAGGGCTGACCTGGTTCAGGGGTCATGGTAGTATAGCACGGTGAGAAAACACAGATTGATACAGAAGCCCTCTCCTCACCTGAGAAGAGTGGCTTGACTTATACTAGCATCCAGATTAGCAATTGGTAATTCATGGTGATTACTTGATTTAAGTACTGGCTGCCAACAGTCCACGTGTCATTTCTCCTTTCACTGCTTTTGTCTTCTTCATCTCTCCGTATACAGAGTTATGACGGCTTTGGAAACATGAGCATGCTCATTTGTACACACACACCCCTCCCCCCCCACACACATATTTAAAATGGAGGTTGTCAACAGTTTGCCCCTCTGTTTTTGAAATCTTGCTTTGCTAGAGCAAGATACATAACTCATACTCACAGAAGGCTGCGAGATTTGGCATCACTGCCTTTCTCCTATACCTGGATTGTTTGGGAAGGATTAGCTCTGGCACTTCTCCTTCATCTATAGAACAAAATAGCCTTGCAGTTTTGCTCATTTTGACCTAGTCCTGCAAGTCTAGAGAAATACATTAATTTATCCATTCAGGAATAATTAAACCTCATGGTGGCAGAGGACATCAAGGAGTGCCAGGATACAAAGTGTTAAGAAATCACAGCAGCCTGTTGGTTGATCTGGCCTGAGGTCACCAGAAACCAAGAGCTCCCTTTACTGACTCAGACTTTGACAGATGGAATGATGGAGAATGGGCACGATACTGGCCATAGGGTCCAAGAATCCTGGGGTTCTTTGAGGCTTCTGTGGGGTGCGGGGGACAGGGGCTGAACTCTTTCTAGCTGTAAAACTTCATGATTGTGATTCAGAGTTGCCTCACTCTTGCTAGGGAAAAAAAAGTTAAATGTTCACTGACTTGTCATTGAATTGTCTCAGCCAGAAATTAAAATGTTCTTTGTATCCTTTATTCTCCCCAGTTACACTGCACTCTCCCAGTCCACACTTCTGAGAGAGCCAAGATGGACAACAAGATCCTGTTAAATATTTTGCTGACAATATATAGGAATAAAGAGATTGTCAGCAAAGACTCCTGTGAAGGTTGCAGGTATGAGAGAGGGCAATTGTTTTTTGAAGTACAGTTGTCACTCTGTGTTACTAACTGCATCTGACCTTTCCCTGACAAAGATTCTTTGTCGGATTCCACACCGAGCAGCCAGAATGATTTAAAATTTAAGCCTTGACAACAGGGGACAGTCCATTTGAGTGAACAAACCACTGCACTTTGTCGTCTCCAAAGCCTTTGCCTGTCATGGAAACTCTGTAGAAGGCAAAAAAAAAAAAAAGGGGAGAAAAAACTCCAGGGCTACTCCCTAGAGCACACTATGTTTGGTAACTAGAGCTTCATGCTTAAAGCTACAATTCAAATACTTTAGAAAAATTAACTAAGGCATCATTTCTTCTTTTGCCATGGGCATAAGTAGTAAATATGTGTGAATCCCTTTCTACCACTAGATGTAGCCTAACCTCCCACTGTAGACTCCCTCTTGCATTAACACTGCTCTTCCTATTCAATCTCTTTTAAATTGATGTTTTGGTCCAATTATTTCATATTCCTCCTACCAGCTTTCCAATAGCCTCATGTACCCTGATAGCCCAGTACTCCCTGAACTACTGGCACTAATCATGAGATCTCTGGGGAGCTTCATAGTGTATTATTCTCTGCTGCTATCTATTTAGCTAGGATCTTCTATTTCTGTATGAATCTATCAAGCTTGTTTTTTCTCTAGAAATCATAAAACTTCAATAGCAAAGTGTTTATTTAATATGGGCATCTATTAGTTGAAGACATTTTATTAGGTCCAAGGGAAAAACAGAGAAAGGTCAACTATGAACTTGACTCTCACATCACTTCTGGTTCAGAGGCACATAGACAGCCAGGGTGGGAGCTAATGGAAGAGGCCATTCAAAGCTGAGGAGATAACTTCCAAACTGAGGTCAGCAGAAGAGTACAACCCAAGACGAAAAGAGTCTTAATACTGACATCCCTTCAATTTACGTACGTCCAAACTGAGGCCACCAAACGATTTGCTGTCAGCAAGGATCAGGAGCATCAGGATGGTATAATACTAACAGGAGCTAAGAATAATGATTCCAACCATTTTAGGAGCACTTGCTCGGAGTCAGGCCCTGTGCTAAGAGCGTTACTTGCAGTTATGCATGTCATCTTCACTATAGCCCACTTGGTTGGTCTTATTGTATATCTCCTTGTTTACCAATGCAGAAATTGATGGACGAAGAGACTTTTCCAAGGTCACAGAGTTGGAGAGCCACGCTGAGGATCCAGTGCTCTGCCACCATAGTCTGTGCACCTTTGGCCCTCTATTCACGTTCTAACATCCTTCAAATAAGAAGAAAAACCTAACTAAAAGGAAGTTAAAACTCTTTACCTGTGTCTGTAATTTCCTTGCTCTTTGTGAAACCTGATCTTGGTCCTTTTTGGTTCAGGGTTCCAAGTGTCATCAAAAACATCAGTCACAGACAGAATCTTTCACCAAAGGGCCTTGGTTACCTCACTTATAAAATAAGCGGGTTGGACCAGATAACCTTAGAGGTCCCTTCTGGTTCTTACAGTCTGTGATCCAATGATTCCAAACAAAGATTGCTGTCTTCAAAGACTGTAAATTTCGACTCCATTCACAAGCCCTAAAGAGGAAGGAAAGCAAAGAATTGATAGCATGCTTGTGCAAATTTAAGTAATAGGGAACAGAGATGCTACCCTTGTGAATTCCTGGGTGATATGCATGACTTGGTAAAAGAAGAAAAGTATTTCATGCAATACCATAGGGCACCCTTAGCTCAGGCTTTCTTCATGAAATAAAAATACAACTGAGTTTTTTAAGTTAGTTGGTTGATGTATCACCCTGTTCTCCCTCATCATTCTCATATGATTCAACAAACATTAGAGAGAAATTTTTCTGCTTAAATTTCTTCCTGCAACAGAAGTAAATATCTTACTTTTATAAAATACATTTCTTAAAGATAAAATACAGTTCTACAATGCTGTTTCAGATAGATTTGCCATAAGTCAGGTACCCTCGTTCAAATAATGGACTATGAACATAATCCATCTTGGGGAGTCAGGAAGTACAGAACTTGGTCTTATTAAGGTGCTCTGTTATGAGGCCCAGTCACTGATACAATGAATTGTTTTCCAACTGGGCTGTGGCTGCCACCATAAGTCTTCAGCTTGAATGAAAAGGCAATTAAGAAAGGAAGTTGGAACAAGAAACTCAAACTAAATACTCTTCTTCTCCAGTGCTAACATAATTAAAATGGTGTTTAACTGCCAGTTGGCTGAAACTAAATAAAAATGTGCAATTAAGCACACTGGTGAGACCAACTATACCTCAAAAAAATTCTCTTCCCTACTAGTGCCACTTGATTCTTACTTTTCTTTCTTGTAGAATTTCCTTCTAAGTTGTAGTAAACCCTGCATGAGGACAATGGAAAGGTTACATATCCCAATTCCCCATTTTAAAACCCTTAGTTACCTTACAGCTGGTTGGCCCTGACAGACATAAAACACTCCTTGCCACTTTGTACAGGGCTATTAGCCTGAGAGTGTTCCAAATCTATAGCCCAACTTACTTTCCTATGAAACCATGATAAGACAGCTTTAATCTCCCAGGAAGGTAAAAAATATCACTTCACAAAGGACTGTGTTAATAATCTATTATTATATAATAAAACACCACAAAATTTAGTGGCTGAAAATATACAGAATTTTTATCACACAGATTTTTGAGTCAGGAATCTGGGCATGGTTTAGCGAGGTCATTGAGTGGAGGGTCTCTCATAAGACTTCAGTCAAGGTTTGACTGAAGTAGGATCTACTCCTTAATTCATTCAGTGGTTGTTTTAGATACTTGTGTGACCTAAGTGTATATAACTGTTCTGAATTTACCAATAAATCCCTGAGGCAACTTGAGCAAATCACTTCTCCAAGTTGGTCCTAAATTTCTTTACCTGAAAAGCAAGAAGTTTGCATTAGGTGGGGAATAAGTTCTCTACTCTTTGTTATTACATGGTTTTATTTTGGGTCCATCAAAAGAAATACTAACCAAAACCTTGCTGGATTTCTTATGATCAATATAGTCAGCTATTTGTATCCAGGGTCTATATGTTAGGGTTCTCTGTTCTAAGCAACAGAAACTGGTTCTGCCTAGCTCAAGCTCAAAATGATGATCTGAGGAAGGAAGGAATTTATTAGAAGAATAATGGGGCTCACAGGCTAAAAGCAATAGAAAAATAACTAGGCCACTAAAAGAGAAGAAACTAAGCCCTCTTCAGGGTTTATAGCAGTGAGTTCATCTCTCTAGGGCCTTCCATATTGCATGCAGTATGGCACCAAGTATCTTACATTCCCGTCTGCCTTTTCTGATTAAGCCAATATTTAAATCCATAGGTGAGAGATTCTGATTAGTTCACCTAGATTATCATCCTACTTGTAGTCAAAGGGAAAGTCTTATGCTTGCCGGTCCCACCAGACCACATGTGATGTGAGAGAAGCATTTCCCTAAAAGAGTGATGTTGAGCAGATGAAAACAATTAAAATTACTACTCTCAGCTAAAAGGATGGCTGAGACAATGGACGTTGGTAGGATGTAATTTAAGAATAAGTTATCCACCTAGGTTCTCTTATTTATGAGTCAAGTTGGGCCACAGAAAACATCAGGGTTAGTCAAAATTAACTTTGTTTTAAAAATGCCTCATCAATCAGTAGTATTTAATAGTAGCCACATCTATTCTACTGGAATATAAGCCCCGTGAGGACAGAAATCATTGGTTTACTAATATATCCCAAGAGCCTAAAATGGACCATAGCACATAGTTGACTTAAGCAATAAATCAACCAATAAATACTGGTTGAATAAATGCATTAAATGTACATTGCTGGCACAAATATATATTGGTACAAGTGAACCATATTTCATACAGAGGTTAGACTTTAATGTCAGTATGTATGAGGAAGCTGTGTGGCATAAAAATGACCACATGATGAATATCATAGGGGACTTTGTAAACCACATTGAACTTTGACATTTTAGACCATTTTTCTGTGTAATAACTCCAACAGGGTTTTCCTTTTCTGAAATTTCTTTAGTTGAGCACCATAAAAAGTGATTCCTTTGCATTTAGTGACCATGATGTATATAAAAATGTGTGTCATTAAACATTTCATGACAGGCCTCAGGAACTGAGAAGGACTAAGCATGAGCAGGTTGATTCACCCTGTCTTGTGCTCCCTCCAGGATATATACTTGTACCTATGCTGCCTTTTTGGGAAGTAGCGAGATACTTAAAATGTTCACACCACTGGATTGCACCAGCATGATTGCAATCTGGAAATTATCCAGAAGGATAGGAAAATAACCAGAGCTATATAGGGATATTTATTGCAGTGTTATTTTTAATAGCAAAATTCAAAGCTATGAAAATGTAAAATAGTCAGAGAAAGGTTAAATAAGCACTTTATGTATATGCAATCAAACACTGCAGTTTTAAAAACTCTTGCTTGTTGGTAGTAAATATTACCGCACCATTTTATCAGTGGGGAAGCTAAAGTTAGAGAAAATCAGTTCCTTGTACAATGTTAAAGTGGCATATAATTTCTGTGCTGGAAAGCTGACCTCTGGTCTCTTAGTCCAATTCCAACTTAATGTGAGAATCTTCTCCATGCTGCTTCCAGGGGTCCTCTGACATGCTTGTTAACTCTAATAGATAGTGGGGTAGGTAGAATAAAGCACCTCTGAACATCTCCACATCCCAATCCAAGAAATCAGTATATGTTATTTTACATAGCAAAGAGGAATTAAGTTTGCAGATGGAATTGAGGTTGCTGATCAGCTGATCCTAAAATGGGGAGATTTTCTTGGATTATCTGGGTGGGTCAAGTAAAATCATAAGGGTCTTTAAAAGTGAATGAGGGAAGCAGAAGAAAAACAGGGGAAGATGTGATTACAAAATATGATCAGAGACATGGGACATTATTGGCTTTGAAGATGGAGGAAAGGGGGCCACAAACCAAAGAATGCAGGCAACCTGCAGAATCTGGAAAGGTGAGGAAACAGATTCTCCCTCAGAGCCTCCAGAGGAATGCTACCCTGAAGACACTGTGATCTTTAGCCCAATGAGACCTATTTTGGACTTCTGACCTCCAGGACTCTAAGATAATCAATTTACATTGCTTAAGTTTGTGGTAACTGGTTAGAACAACCTTAGGAAATTAACATCCATAGCTAGCTAGCCACTTTCCAAAATCATGTCGACATGTCAGATCTTGCAAGGCAATGTGGAAGAATGGGCTAAGTATTTTTGAATTATGATAAACTCGAAAGAGAGATTTTGTAATACATTTCTGATGTCTCTTCTCAAATCTTAACACAAAAACACTTTCTGATTCATTGAAATTATGTTACATAACATATTTTAGCACATTGTCTTGCAATTACAGGCGGCTTTTGGCTCTCATTTTGGGTTACCTCTCAAATGTGGTGGTATACAGTGCCTTGAATTTCTCTACTTTCTTAAATTTCTTACACATGGACATGGTGATTAATTAAATCACTTTGAATAAATGAATAGACTATAATAATTGATGAAGTTGAAGACCTACTCAAAGCCTTACTCATAAGCTATAGCCTGAGCTCAGTAGGATTTAATAAAGGGTGTTTTCCTCTTATGCAGTTTGCCAGTCTTAAATTGTTAGAAAGGAAATAAAGGAGTCATCGAGTTTTATGGTTATATATTAATCATTAGATTTCATAGTTTGTCATAGTTATGTTATTTATGACCATTTTATGCATCAAGTACAATATTCAGAAGCACACAGACAGTTACATATATTCATGGGCTTATAACCTAGAAAAGGGGGCCTTGGTTTCTCTGTGTGCCCTTTGTTTACTTGCATGAACCAAAAAAATGCATTTCTAATTAAGTCAGGACATCACCCAAAGATGTGACTGTTGTTAAAAGAACACAAATTAAACGGCAAGAACCGAAGGCAACCCAGAGTTTTTTGAGAGCAATCTTAGAGCTTGGAGAATTCATAAACCAAGTAAACCTTCTGACATAACTATAAAATGTGGTATAAACCCTAGAAAAAAATGGCCATCTTGAAAGGGTAACAGCACTTTTATGAGAATTCCAACTGCACCATGGCAACATCAACCCGTCAAAGCAAATGAAGGGTAGTAAAAGTAAAATTAAACATGATGAAGGGGACACCAGCTTGCTAACAGCTTTCCAAGCAGTAAAGCTTTCAAATGTTATCTCTTCATTGGTCTGTTCAATCACACATGCCTGCTACCAAGCTTTATCATATTATGTATCTTTCTCATCACTGCAGCCTGCCTCGGGTTTGATGGACTTGTCTGTATATTCACAAAGGAAGGACAGAGAAAGCTCCCCCTCCCCCACTGCAGCCCCCTCCCTGTGTGCCTTCGTCCCTCTTCTGTAATTCTTCTCTCCCACTGTCCTCTCTTGCCCTTGTTCTGGTGTCCAACATGAATCTCTCTGGCATAACAAAGGTTACCATGCAGCTCTGAGCTTTGGGGACTAAATATAGATCAAATCTCCATCCTACCCTCAGTCATCCGAAAGACAGATTCCAACATGCGTCTGACTTTGTCCTCTCTCTTTGCTTCCAAAAATCATTTTTATTTCCTCATGGTTCTTTTTCCTCCCAACTAATCCCTCTTTCCTACCCCTTCTCCAACCTCCTGCAGGGAAAATTGTGAAGGCATTTTCATGTGTTAACTAACAGACTAGCTAATCCTCTGGTCTGAATACCTCTGCCCTGTTTGCAGGGACCCAGAAATATCATGGTTATATTTATTCTCTGACCTACTCAACCACCAGGGAGTGCTTTAAACCTCTTCCCAACTCTACTTCCCCTTTCTAAACAAGTAAGTTCCACATTCATTGTGTGTGCAGTTGTTTGCACATGCCAAATTCCTCAGCCTGTAGACCATATGAGTTATTCAACTGTATGGGAAGGGAAAAGAAAAAAACAAATGACTAATCAGCCAATTTAGGTTTCCCATAGCCCACACAGTGATGAGGAGATTCAGAAAAAATTTAAAAAGCCGGCATACCATGCTGTGGTGCTTACAAATAGTCAATAGGGGGTAGAAAGGGAAAGGAGAAACCAAGAAAAGAGAAGCGAAGTTGCTGTAGCCAAGTGTCTCATAAAATTGCCATGTTTTAGCCTGAGTTTATTGTCTGTTAGTGTTGGTAATTGAATTGCTTTCTCTACTGTGGGCTAGTATGTGAACCCACGTCCTTTTCTATGATTAGCATTAAAGTGTGTTCCCAGTTAAATCAGTCCCTTTGATTCATTCATCCATTCAACACATACTTATTGAGCCTCAGCAGCTTGCAGAGTAAGACTTAAAAACGCATTTGAAGTCTGAGAAAGGGCAGCACAGAAACTGGCCGTGGCGCTTCGGGGAGAAGATCCCTAAACGTGTTTGGATGGCTCCCACCATCTCTTTTGGCACATTTGTCTCCATGTTTGACTTGTGAGTCCAGTCTCAGGCATTTGGTTGTTCTGGACCTAGCTTCCAGCCAGGAACTCAGATGTCTGCCTTTGCTGATTTTCTATCTTTATTGTTGTTGTTGTTGTTATTATTATTATTATTATTATTGTTATTATTATAGGGTTACCATATCCTTATGTACCTCCTGTCAAGTCGCTGCTTAAAGAGCACAAATTTGTTGGAGAAAAATGTTAAAAGTATGAATGAGATCACGGTTCCAAAAAAGAGCCCGTGAGGATTCTGGTCAATTTAATCATATTGTGTGATTGTGTAGGTGCACAAACACACACATTTGTGCATGTTTGTGAGCATGTGCACACACACACACATTTGTGCATGTTTGTGAGCATGTGTACACACACACACATATGCACTTTATTTTTGTTGATTTAGTTTTTACTTCAATTGCTCCTAATATAGTTAAATGAATCAGGCATCTCCCAAAGTGTAAGAATTTGTTTATGTGGTTTATGATGTCAAAGCTAACACATTGTACTTCTTAGAAGGGTCCTCACTAAAATTAGAAATCATGTAAGTTGAATCATATAATAAAATCAATATGGAGTTGAGAGTGGGGTTGGGATCCAGATGACTAGATGGCTCTTTTTTGTTAAATCTCACTCTCATATCAATTTGCTCTGTGGCCTTGGACAAATCCCTTTTATTTTAAAATATAGACATAAACGTAAGTAAAATTATAAATATAAATATGTATCTACTTGTATCTTTAGCAGCAACAAATATGCAAATGCTTTGTACTAGCAATATGAGTTTGCTAGGGCTACCATAACAAAATACCAAAGATGGGGGTGGGTTTAAACAACAGAAATTTATATTTTCACACTTCTGGAGGCTGGAAATCCAAGAAAAGGTGTTGCAGATTTGGTTTCTTCTGAGGTCAGTCTCCTTTCCTTGCATATGGCTGCACTCTGGCTGTGTCCTCACGCTGCCTTTGCTCTGTGTGCCTTCTTTTCTGGTATCTCTTCCTCTTCTTATAACTTCATTTTAACTTAATCGCCTCTTTAAAGATCTTATCTCCAATTCAGCCCATAACATGAGAGGCTAGGGCAACACAAAGAAATGGGCATAATCCCTTCCCCTCCAGGATCCTGTCATTGAGACAGGAAAACAAATACTACAGGGTAAGAAGCATAGCAGTAGAGGCAGATATGAAGTAGAGTGAGGGCACAGAGGAGAAATCAGCAAGTCCACTTGACGGGGTCACAG
>NW_006438113.1:8476402-8483779 GCF_000325575.1 Pteropus alecto
TGGGCCAATGGAGAAGGATGAGGAAAAAGAAGAGGCATTTAATAAGGGTGGATATTCAGGTTGAACCCAGTGGCCTATGCAGTCCAGTGTTATCTCATATTAAGAACCTCCTGTGATACTCGGAAGGAGAGAAATGTGTCCCAGTCCGTTAGATCCCTAACTGGTCTAAATTTCATTTGCAGCTATCTGAGCCAAGGTGAATTTTATGGGTGTTTGTGAGCAGTGCTGTCCTAGGGTTCCTGGAGGATAGAAAAGACACTAACCCTGTCTCTTCATAATCCAGATAGGGAGATCAGATACAGATGAAATAACTGGAATAACATTATAAAGCACTAATAAATAATTTCAAAAAATACTTGCCTTGTTCCCTCTGGACCTAGGTTTCCTCTTGTATAAAAAGAATGCTAGGTTAAATCATTTCTAAGTTCTGCTCAAGGAAGCAAGTGAACTATAACAGTGTTTCTCAAACTTGAGTAATATATTCAAAAGAAGAAATATTTGCAGATCTTCCTTATGTTAACTTAAACTATTAATTATGTAAGAACATAGATTCAGGAGCCACTTTGCCTAGGTTCTAATCTCAGATCTGCCATTTATTGGTTATGTGACCTTGGCCAAATCACTAAACTTCATGTCTCAGTCTCCTCAGCTGTAAAATGGGGATGATAACAATACCTATGTTCATAATATTGTTATGAGAATTAGAGGGGTCAGTATTTGCAAAGTGCTTAAAACAGGTTTCTGGCACATAATAGGAGTTTTAGAAATCTTAAATAAAATTTTCTATACATGTATGAACATAAAACTAGGAATGAAATCTTCACACACATAGCTCTTACTCAGCTATAAAACAAAACAGTTTAAAAACTATCAGCTATAAAGCAAAATAATTTGAAGATTCAGTATAAACAAAACTATAACTCAGTCGTTTCTAATTGCATGTTGGCATTTTACGATTATGTGCTTTAAATGTACAGTCTGCATGGTTTCTATAAGGGCCAATGGCCCGCAGGCCAGCGGAGCAGAAAAAATGGATTCCCAATCCTAATCCAATTGAAAACCAAAGCTCTTTACAAAGAGGTTGAACTCATTCATGTTGAAATGTGTTGATTTAGGCGGAGAAAGATCACAGATTGCATCATAACAGGTACCATGAGAAAGAAGCTTCCAGGTTAGATTAGACTATTATACAAAGTTTAGAATTCAGAAAGCCACAGGATAATTGCTTTGTACATCATTTTTTGAAGGATTTAATCATATCAATGGGTAACTCTAAATTACTCTAGAACCTGGTGTTCCGTCCAATAGAAATACAAAGAAGTGCATGTGTGAGTGAGTACCTTGTAGTCCCACTCTATAAGCAGCTCTCTCATGCAACCACCTCTAATAGTCTTCATAGAGATTATATGCATATATAGGATTCCATGTTACTCAAACTAGGGTCTCTAACTCCATAGATCTGAACACATACTCTCAGATGTTTATACACTTAGAAAGAGATAAAAAGAAGATGACAGAGTCAGGGAATATTTTAGAGATACACTTGCTCAGTTAAAGGATGAGGATAGAGAGATAGAAATCACAAATGGTCTCTAAGTTTTTAAATTGATTTAGAGAATAATGTGCTTTAGTGAACAATTTTATGCAGGTTTCACTAATAATGTTATGCTGACATTATCTTTAATTAAACTTGGCATTTCAGGACTGCTCACTAGCAGAGTATTGATAAAGAATGAGGTCTGATTGCTCTGACCTAGCAAACAAAATTTTGAAGGTACATCTAGTCTTCTGAAAAGTTTACTTTGTATGCAGGCTTCCTCCGCACTCATATTATTAGTCAAAATTTATTTTAAAAAAAATCACAATAGAACTATATCTGATGGTTAATCTTTCTATAATTAACAATCAGGTAGAATTAAATAGAATCCGCTAAACACAAGTGAATGGATCATTTGCTGGATCCTTGCCTTTTAAGTTGCGTAGGCCTAAAAAAAAAAGGGACTCATCATATGTCTAAATAAATATTCACCTGTAACTCTCATGCATCTGGTTATAGTTTTTGGAATTATAATAATTATAAATATATATTATAATTATGACTACAGCTATATGTGAGTATATGCTTATGTTTTGTAGATATATGTATATATTATACATACATACACATTCACACACACATATATAATAGCATATATCATTTATTGAGCACCTAATGTGTGCCACGTATGGTGATGGGCTCTTTACAAATATCGTTCATATCCTCACAATAACCTTGCAAAAGCTGGCATTGTTATTCCATTCTAAGAAAAGAAAGCTAAGGCCTAGAAATGTTAGATAAACCACCCAGAAGGACAGGGACCCCAGGACTTAATTCTATGAATGAATTCTGAGGAAGTACTTGCTCAGCCTAAAACAGACTTGCTCATATCTTGTATTTATATTGGGAAAAGTTATGGTCCGTGTCCAGAACAGGAACCTCCAACCCGAATGGAAGGCAGACAGTAGTCAAGCAACAGAAAGTAATATTTGGAACCTAACACTGTGTTACTGTAACCAGGACCACCTGAGACCCAGAGGAGGAGAGGTTTGCCTAGACTCACAGTGAACATTTACATAATGCCATCACAGACCAGCATTACCCTGTGGTTTTACCTTGCTCACAATCCTCACAACAATCATATGTGGGCTACAAATGTTTAAAACATTTTGCCGATAAGATAAAACAAGAGCCTAGAGAGTTGAAGTATTTTGCCCATGGTCACAGAGCTAGTAAGTACCCACCTGGGACTTGAACCCAGGCAAAGCTAGATTTCGCAGCTGAGCGCTTAACTCCTACAATAGTATCGGTAGTTTCAACACAACTACTGCCTCCTTAAATCCTGCTCCACCTCCGTTGCCAAGTCCTCATCAATCCAAGATTCCTTCTAACCATGTTATCTTGTAACCATTACCTTGTGATGTTTCATTACCATAACTGTCTCCCCAGTGACTTTAAGCAGGTTCTCCCATCTGTGCCTCCACAAGCCCCCACTGAAGTCAATGGGCCACAGGCATTCAGCTGCTCTTTCTTGCAGTCCAAATCTACTCCTCCCCACTGCTCAATCTACTCCCGGAGTTTTGCCTTCTGATGCAGAGTTTACAAGGGAGTTATCATGACACAATTACCCTCAACCATGCAGTGCTGACAATGCAATCATCTGTCAGCAAATGAGCTGAGTGGTGCTTGTATGAGGCTGTCTGGACCACACTCGGCAAAATCAGGTTGTTACCTTTGTGCCTTCAAACCAAACACAAACAATAGAACTCTCCATTACCCAGAAAGGGGTCATAGTTTTCTCTGCCATTCCTGCCCATATACTGAGATTTAGATAGAAACCACAGAGGTAGCCAGAAATATCTCAAGACAAAATGCCTTTGTCCCATATCTGCAGCTAAAAAGAGCTGAACATGTTTTTGTAGAGGCTCTTGGAAACCATTTATAATATTCTCTCCACATCTTTTCACTGAGGACTGTGTTCCTGGTTCTATCTGGCAGGTTTGTCTTATGGACAGTCAAAATTTAATGATTTTATCTAACCAATGGATAAGGGCAAAGATTGATTTAGTGACCCATGGGACACTCAGACAGGGCACAAAGCCCCTGTGTACTATTAATGCTGACCAGGTAAGGAAGACCCTTCATCTATCCTCTCTTTTTTACCCCAACATTGTATTATGAAAAATTTCCGACATACAGAAAAGTTGAAAAAATTTTATGGTGAACAACCCCCAACTCCTACTTGGGTTTTATTATTCTTGCTTTATGCTACATCTACCCATCTGTCCATCCTTTCATTCAGTTATCGATTCATCTTATTTTTTAAAGTGCATTTTAAAGTAAATTGAAGACTTGGATACACTTCGCCCCAAATACTTCAGCACAGATATTAATTAAATTTAACAGTTATTTACATTTCTTACATTTTTTAGCTTTGAGGGAAAGCTTACACACAATATAATGTAGAAATCTTAAGTGGACTCTTCACTGTTTTGATAAATGCATACACCTGTGTTATTCAAAACCCTATCAAGTAATAGAACATTCCCATTGCCCAGAAAGGTCCCTCATGCCCCATTCCAGTCAATCCTCAACATCATCTCCCCAGAGGCAAGCACTATTATGATTGTTTTCCCCTACAGTAGATCAGTTTTGTTTGCTCTCTAATGTCATACTCGTGGAATCATGGAGTAGATACTCTTGTGTAAGTTTTCTTCCCTCAGCATAATGTTTTTGAGATTCATCCATGTCCATTATAGTAATTCATTCCTTCTCATTGCTGAGTAGTATCCCCTATATATGGATATGCCATATAGATATATATTTTTTATCCATTCGCCTGTTGATGAACATTTGGGCTATTTTCAGATTTTGGCTATTGTGAATAAAACTGCTATAAAAATTAGTGTACAAGTCTTTCTGTGGATGTATGTTTTTATTTCTCCCCGATAAATATGTAGAAGCAGAATTGCTGGTGATAGGGAAGGTATATATTTAGTTTTATAAAAAATTGTAACCCTTTTTTCCAAAGTATTTATCTTATTTTACACTCTAGCCAACGTTTGAAAATTCAGTTTGCTCTACGTCATCACCGACATCGGGAGTTGTCTATTTTTTTAAATTTAGTCATACCAGTGGAGGTGTAGATAGCTTGCTGAGCTGTTAATTTACATTTCCAAAATGACTAATGATGTTGAGCACTTTTCCACAGGTTTATGGCCATTCACATTATCTTCTTTTGTGAAATGTCTATTCAAATATTTTGCCCATTTTTTTTAGGGCCTGATTATACCTTGGCCCTGCTTCCAAGGACACAGATCCACAGGCTTGTGGACGTGCTACATTAGAAAGCTCTAACCCATTTCTACTTCTCTACCCACTGCCTGGGCTCAAAAGAACCCGAAGAGATAATTTTTGAATAAATGTTAGTTGCACTCCACATTTGCTGGGCGCTGCCAACAGGCATCAGGAATTGACGGCTTGTTAGCAAAGCCTGGCCCCTTTGTGAGATGTTTTCAGAATGATTGATTTACAATAAAGTGGTTCCTGGTGGGTGCATGCAGGTGGAACTGATGCGGATCGATTCCAGTGGTGCTAACTAATCAGCTGTTTAAACTGGCAGGGAGAGTGCTCAGTGACAGACACAGCGCGACCATCATTTTCCCCCTAAGATTACAAATTAACTTGTTGGGGTTTGCTGGGGTGCGTGACAACCTGGAGCCCTGACTCAGAGGAGGGGAGGGTGGCTGGGCCTTCAGGAGGCCTCTCTGGGACCAACCTTTCCCATCAAGCTGGACCTGGGCAAACAGCAGCACTCTGGCTGAAGGAAATGAGATCTCATCTCAGAAAGTGTGGGGAGTTTCATCCTCATTAAAATTCATTCTCCCCTCCCCCACAGTGAGTAGGGGGAATTGAATTTTAAAGAGTCCACTTCTGTTCCTCTTTTCTTTTTTCTGCTGGCTATTTGCTTAACCCCATGGCAGACCTATCTCTTCCTTTCTTCACATAGGATGAACACACAGGGAACCAACCTCATTTTCGCCCCCTGCTCTTGAAGAAAACTCAATATCCCCAAATCCAAGCTCTTTGGGGTTACAGAGGCCTATTATTTTGTCTTGTTTGTTTTTAAGGCTGTTCACTTTATATCAGGGTTTAATTGTGGTATCCTTTAAGCATTGACGTGTTTGCTTTCACAGTATTAATTTTAAACTAACATCTTAAAAATTGGGAGATTTTAGGCTGAAGAGGCTAGGTAAGGAGTGGAAGGCAATGAAGATCAAATGGGGGCAGTGGCGTAAGTTTCCCCAGTCACGGTCACTCAGGAACGCCTAGCCTGGCTTCAGACTCTAGGACTAGTCTTGGTTTCTTGGCCCACAAAAGTTTTTCATATATTTTCTTATCCTTATGATAGCTTCATGGGATGCACAGGAACCACCATCTTATTAAAAGACATCCTCGAATAGATGCAGAAAGTGGTGAAACAGCCTCAAATGCAGGTCTTTGAAATCTAATATTTCCAGTTACAGCTCTGGAAGCTTGAATTAGCAGGCTAAATAACACATGTGCTATATGAAATGTCTGAGGCGGTATTCCGATATTACAATGCGAATCTGCTGACACGTTCCAGATTAACACTTCAGAAAGATTTGTTTCTTCAGAAGGGGACGCTGTTATTCTAAAGTGGAACTGGAGGAATAACCAGGTGAGATCTGGAACATGCTGCCACTAAACATTAAAACTTAGCATAAAGCTCCAATAATTAAATCAGTTCAGCCCCAGGGATAAACAAACAGACAAATGAAGTAAAATAGGTGACTATGTAACAGACTCTGAGATTTGAAAAAGCAAAATATGATAAAGAAGGTTATCAAAAACATAGAGAGGGGATGGGAAAGATTAGTCAACAAAAGATTCTATAAAAATTTAAAAAATTATTAAGGGAGAAAAAGTATATTTAGATACTTCACAGATGCTGTGCTCCAAAATAAATATCCAATATTTAAATATAGAAATCCAAAGCATAAAAGTCTTCAAACCATTTAGGTGATTATTTCAGTCTTTGGAGTGAGAAAGACTCTCTAAGCAGAAAAGCAAGGAAAATATTTTCATTTCACAAATGAAAATATTCATGGATTTAATTCATAAACATAAAGTTCTTTCTGTATATCAACAAAACAATACAAAAATTAAAAGCCAACAACAAACTAGAAGGACTATTTGTAAAAATTATCCTGAAGACTAATATCACTTAATGTACAATAAATAAGAAAATAAGAGTCTCAATGGATACTTTGAGGCCAAGATTATGAAGAGATGTTATAATGGAGGAAATAAAAACCATAAATTACCTTTTCTTTTTAAGTTCACCAGTAAACAAAGGCTTAAAAATAGAAATAATAGGATATTTTTCATCTATCAAATTAGCAATGATGAAAATATTACACTTAATGTTAGCAATAATATGATAAAACAGACACTCTCATACACTTATGGATAAAAGTTAAACTGAACATTTCTGGTCAGTATGCCTGCGTCTTGCCCCTACTAAATGTCTCTAGTCTTAGCTCATATTGCTTCTCCTTTTCTCTCTGTTCCAGCATAAGGGGATCTTTTTTTTCAGTTGTTGTCACGCAGATTTTCCACATGTCTAGAAAGCTCTCAGACATCTCCTCCCTTCCTCCTCTCTTCCTTTGCCTCCTTTTTATTCCTCTCCCTTTTTACCTCTTTTCTTCCCCTTTCTCCTTCTCTTCTTCCTCAGCTTCCACCCTCTCCATTTGCCTGTTCTTCCCTTTTCTTTTATGTTTATCCCTTTTCCCTTCCATTCCTTTTCTTCCTCTTTC
>NW_006438113.1:8483800-8508616 GCF_000325575.1 Pteropus alecto
AGTTAAGACTTACTCATACTTGAAATCTCAAATCAAACATTTCTTACTCAATGCAGCCTCCTTATTCTCCCCTTAAAGTGTCACATTATCTGATTATTTGTTCTCATAACACCTTGCAGGTTTCCCTAACACAATCACAATTTAAATTTATGTATTTGTGGTTATTCGATTACATATTTCTCCCTCACAGAATTATATGGACTGTGTCACTTTTAGTCACCATTAAATTCCCAGTGTACAACAAGGTGCCAGAAAATAAGAGGTTTGATATATATAGTTGGATGTTGACTGCTGACTTCCCAAAAGACCACTAGAATAAACTGTAATCTAAGCAAAATTACTTTAGTAAACCTACTGCAGTAAGGGAGAACTTATCATGACAAATCAAGATTATGTACACATTGTTCCTGGATTTTTTTTTTAATGGCATTTGACCAAGTCCTCAAAATATATTTGTGGACAAATATGGGCTTGAGATACTCATTAAGGTGGCTAGTACTTGGCTGAAGAGTTGTATCCAAAGGGTATGGGTTAATATATTAGTTTCAACCTGTATTGATATATTAGTTTTAATTTATGGAAGTTCAGAATAACTATGAACCAGTAGGGGTTGGTCGTATTGCAAAAAACTTTTTTTTACATAAAGCTAATATCCTGACAGACCAACGTCATATCAGGGTCAGTTAAAAACGTATGTCCTGCCAACAGAAAATAAGCAAATGCCTCCTGCCAGAAAAAGCATGACGTCTGATGTTTTGATGATGATGACGATGATCATGCCTTTTGTCTGGCTTACCTGAGGTCAACAGCTCCCGGATAAAAATATACAACTTCAGTGAGTTATCTAAACAGAGAGTAGAGACGTTATAATAAGATGTTTCTTATTTTCATAGTACACATTCATGTCAAATCTATTTTAGCTAATGGTTGTTAACTTCAACAGCAAGCTCAAAAATCTCTTTAGTAATTGAAGTAAGTAGATGAGCTGGAGCTAATGATGAAATGATTAGTCAAAGACTATAAAATAAGAAATATATGAATAGTGTATTGCTACATTCATTAAAAGAGTCATTCACCTAGCATACATCACTGTGTTCATATCACTCCACTCAACACCTAGAGCATGTTAGGAAGTCAGGCTGTTAACAAGTGGACGACGTCATAAACAAAAAGTTTATGGATGTCAATTACTTTATATTGACACATAGTGTAAATTTCATAGTGCATGTGGTAACCGGTTAGAAAATAGAATACCGCTTTTAATACCATGATATTATATATTTTCTAACAGTTATGGAAAAAGACCTTTTAATCCAATGAAGAGGTGAGCTTTGAATTGATTCTTGAATTACTAGGCAATATCAGCCAGCTATGGGAGTATGGGAACAAAAAGTTCTAGGCAGAGGGTGGGATGGGAAAAGTCCTAAAGTGAGAATGAGCATGGTATATTTTAGGAACTAAAAAAAAAAAAAGCCTCTCATTGCTGGAAAAGGGCAAAGGGGTTAGAGGGAATCTGGTTGAAGTTGAGAGATGGGCAGGGGCCAGTCCAAGGACAAGAAGTCAGATTTCAGTCTATGTACAGTGAAAAGCCATTGAGGATTTTATGAAAGGAAATAATATTACCTGATTTGTTTTTTAAAAAGTCCCTCTTGGCTGCTGAAGGGGATTATGGAGTGTAGAAGAGTAGGAATAGAAGGAGGGAGACCAGTTAGAAAACTATGGCATGAGTCCAGACAAGAAATAATATTGGCTTGCACTAGGCAGGAAGCTGAAAGATGAAGAGAAGCAGATACATTCAGAATATATTTTGAAGGTGGAGCTAAGAAGATTGATGGTGTGAATGAAGTGGATTGTGAGCAAAAAGGATGAATTAAGGTGGTTCCAAATTTGGAAACGTGAGTAAATTTAGTGGATGGTTGTGCTGTTAAATATGTATTAAAAATATGTACTGAGCATTATTGTGGGTAGGACACATTTTTGGCAAGATATATTTTTCTAACTTCTAAAATACTTTTATTATTAATAGATTATAGATGCAAATTTCATTTTAAAATTCTCACCAATATTTCCATTTTATTTTAAGCAAATATTGTAAGTAAACTTTTTTTATCTCTCTCATTATCTTTGTTATTATAACATAGATCAGGGGTCAGCGAATTTTCTGAAAAGAGGCAATTAGTAAATATTTTAGGCTTTCTACTCTGTATGAACTCGGTTGTACTCAATCCTGATTTTGTACTGTGAAAACAACCATAGACAATACCTTAAAGAATGAACGTGGCTGTGTTTCAATAAAACTTTATTTACAAAACAGGCAGTGGGCCACATTTGGTCTGTGGGTGGTATTTTTCTGATCCTTGACGTAGACTACATATCACTAAACAAGACAATCTAGGGCAGTGGAGGGGTGGTGTGGAAACAGGTTATGAAAAAGGAAGCTAAATACTTATTCTTTGATTGACAATAATTGACAACAAGGCCAATTAGGGTCTTCTGTGAACTTTATATACAGATAGTAGGAGACATTTTTCTTGACTGAGGGACTGCTAAGAAAGGGGCTGCAAATCACTAACTTACCCTGGCTATTTTACCAGGCATTTGGTCAGTGCTTATGTTCAGAACAACTCCAAGCAGAGGTAGACTCAAGAGCCATGACAACATTATTTGGGAAGCTTAATCTAGCTATGTCTAAAGCCAGAAACATGGCAGGACTTCCTAGTTATATGAGTCAGTAAATTCCCTTTCTGCTTAAACGAGGTTGAGTTTTGATCAACTGCAGACAAAAGATTGTAGACAAAAATATTGCTTCATTGAATCTAGAAGTGGAAGACAATTAACATTTGAATTCCTTGAATGCCAAGCATAATACATGCTAAACTTAGTTAAACTTAGTTAAACTTAAAATAGCTTAAGTTTAAATTTGAGAGAACATGGGCTCAGAAATAAGTGATTTGCCTGAAGTTTCATAAATTTTGGATAGTTATGATCTGACTGCTGATGTTTCTGACTCCCCAGATATGTTATTTATATGATACCCTGTACTAAGAAAGCACAGAAATTAAATGAAAAAAATGATAAAACATAATTTTTGGATTTCTCTATTTCTTTTAAATTAATTTCTTCTAGGGCTCCAAAACTGAAGGAGAGATTAAAGATGATTCTTGAAGCATCAGAAAGATAGCTGAATCTCCAAGAAGTTTCTTTAGTAGATCCAGTATATGAGTTGTTAAGCAATCAATCATGGATGAACTTTCGAAGCTGCTTTCAATCTTAAAGTGGAAGTGTTTCTATCCTAATCGTCCACAGGTGAAATCTGGAAAATGTTACCTTTTTTTTTTTTCCTGCTTAGAGAGACCAGATATCATATGCATGCAGGCAATGTGGAGTTAGTGACACCATTCATTTCCATATCTCTAGGTGGCTGTGTGAACTTGAGGAGAAAGGGCAGGTAAGGAATGTAAAATCATCATCAAAGATTCATGCCTGGGAAACTTCTTGAGAGCTATATGGAGACAGGAGTACAAGAGAGGTTTCTTTCTAGGTGGAAAGAGGTGATAATTAAACATAATTTGTAGAAGAAAATTAATAGTGATGGACTTGAATCCTTTATAGCAAATGTAAATTTCAAAGCAATTTTGTGTGGAGAAGTAAAAAGCTATAATATATGGCTGAGTAGTATATGCTGACAGTAATGGTTCTCTTGTGCAGTGAGTTATTAAAGACTTTCATCTCGTGGTTTTCAATAATGAAAAGGGAGCATTTTCTGAGATATATCCCTTGTGTTGATTTAGCTTGTATGATCAGTAGGTTATCTCAATAGCTGTATGGGAAAGGTTAAATTTGTTAAAGAGGTAAAAGACGAAAATGTGAGAAGCATGTTATTTTACAAAGATGTATTATTATTTCCTCTTTGAGAATAACAAACTATGACCTTGAGCAAGTCGTTTAATCTCTCTGGGGCTTGATATCCATATACTGTCTAAGGATCTTGTCCATGGCTTTTTCCAACTCCAGTAATCTATAATTTCTTCTTGTGATAAAAATATCTTCCTGGGAATGAGTTTTTCTTCCCTTCTTTAGAGAGTTTGCCATGAAGAAATTTCAGGGTCATTTTATTGGAGTCAATTTCTCCCTCTTCTCTTATTTTTGAAATAGGTTCTAGATTCAGCTCCAGGACTACATCCCATTTGTTGAGCAAGGTACAGAGATAGTGAAGGACCAGAGCCATTTTTCAAAGCTGGTTGCTCCAGTTTTCACAAAGGTCTACAGAAGGAAAATATCTGGGAACCAATGGCTTAGTTAAACCAGTCACAATACAAACGGCTATGGTTTTGGGGTGTTCTTGAATAGTCCTGGCTCGTGAGGATTGGATCATGAGGAAATGAGAAATGGGATTCTAAAAGAAGCAAGAGATCAAATATTTTTTGACAATTTATTAAATTTTTGACAATTTATTATATTTTTTGATGCATTTATTAAATTTCTGAGTGGTTGAATATGGGAGCTTAATGTTAATATATTATGATTTTTTATAGACATTAATAAATAATTCATGTTCTAGAGTAAAGTCATCTTATACTAGTATGATGTATTTGTCAAAACTAAATAACCAATATTGATTCACTATTGCTAACTAAAGTCCAAGCTTTATTCAGATATTTTTAGTTTTAGCAAATCTGACAGTCTCTGACTTATAACTATTGTATATATACTATTTACATTTAAAGTGATTATTGATATAGTTGAATTGAAATCTATCATCTTTGTAATTGTTTTATAACTTATATTTGTTCTTTACTTCCTTTTGCCTCTTGTTACTTTGCCTTCTCTGTTTTTAACTGGCATTTTATATGATTATCTTTTTTCTTCTCTTGGAATGTCATTTATACTTCTTTTTAATAAACTGCTGGTTGCCAGATGGAAGCAGGACTTGGGGGGGCTGGATGAAAAAGTTGAAGGAATTAAAAAGTACAAATTGATAGGTACAAAATAGTCATGGGATGTAAAGTACAACATAGGAAATATAGTCAATAATATTACGATAACTATGTATGAGACCAGGCAGGTGCTAATCTTATCAGGGAGATTACTTAGTAAATTATACAAATGTCTAACCACTATGACACGTGAAATTAATATAAAATAATATTAACTGTAATTGAAAATTAAATTTAAAAAAATAAATAAAATGTTTTTAGTGATTGCCTTAGGGTTTACAATACATATATTAAAAATGATGAGCACCAAATTTCAGATAACACTGTACCACTTTGTGTATAGTGCAGGGACCTTATAACAGAGTATCCCCAATCCTTCCAATTGTCCTTTGTGAATTTCTGTAATACATTTCACTTATCCATATGCTAAAATTACTCACTATGTTGTTACTTTATTGCTTCAAACAAATAGATGTCTTTTAGATGAATTAAAATAATAAAATAAAATATTTATTTTACCTTATTTATTCCTTTTCTGACACTCTTTATTTCTTTATGTAGATCCTAGTTTCTGATCTATATCATTTTTCATCAGTTTGAAGAACACCTTTTAATTTCCTTTTTTAGTACTGTTCTGCTATAACAACTTCTCTAAGTTTTTGTTTTTCTGAGAAAGTCTATTTCTCCTTTACTTTTAAAGAATAACTTTGCGGAATATAGAATTCTATGTTGGCAGTTTTATTTTCTTTCATCACTTGCAAAATTTGATTGCAATCTCTTTTGGCTGCATGACTTCTGATGAGAAGTCTGCTGTGTTCTCATCCTTGTTCCTATATAGGGAAGGCTTTTCTCTCTCTTCTAGTTTCTTTAAAGATTTTCTCTTTATTTTTGATTTCCTACAGTTGAACATGATATGCTTATGTGTGAGGGTTTTGTTTTGTTTTGTTTTGTTAGTTTTACTTGTTTGTTTGTTTTGTATTTATCTTGCTTGGTGTTCTCTGAGCTTCTGAAACTTGTGGTTTGGTGTCTGTCAAAAATTTTGGTAACATCTCAGCTATTGCTACTTCAAAAATTTCTCCTTCTGCCTCATTCTCTCTTTCTTCTCTTCCTGGTATTGCAATTATGCATAAATTTCATCCTCATAGTTCTTGGATATTCTGTTCTTTTTTTTTTCTGTTTGTGTTTCAGTTTGGGAAGATTCTATTGCACTATCTTGAAGTTCACTATTCTTTCTTTGACAGTGTCTAGTCTACTTATGAGTCTGCTGAAGGCATTCTTTATTTTTTTGTTTTTGATTTCTAACATTTTCTTTGGAGTTTGAAAATAGTTTCCACCACTCTGCTGACATTGCCTATTTTCTCTTGCATGTCGTCTTTTTTTTATTAGAACCCTTAACGTATTAACCATAGTTATTTTAAATTCCTTATGTGTTAATTCACATATCTTAATGCGGTTATGATGATTGCTTTGTCTTCTCAAGCCATGATTTTCTTTGCCTTTTAGTTTGCCTTTTAATTTTTTATTGAATTCAACATGTTATATCAATACTAGTTACTGATCTGGTTATGAGTTGGGCTGTTTTTAATGTTTCCTGTAGCTATATGTAGTAGAGATTCAAAACTCCTCTGATATCATTGTTTTTGTTTCCTCTCTTGGCTTTAAGTCTTCTCTTTGTGCTGCCTCTCAGAGGCAGTCTATGGCTTACAGCTTTCTTAGCTATAATTCTCTGTTATACTGAAGGTTTGTTGGTGTGGTGGTTGGGTGTGAGGGAGTGAAAAGGTCTGTCTTCTAGTGGACCTCCGTCTCAAGGCACGGCCTTCAAGAGAGTTTCTGTTTCCCTACCAGGCATACAGCTGCTCCCATCTTCCCTGTACCAAGTTCCCAATATATTTCCTTGAAGTTCTGTCCCCTGTTAGCTTTTTTCCCCCTCACTCTCAGGTAAAATATAAATGCTAGAAAGGACTGCAGGGGAAAGGAAATCTCTTTCCCCAGGTGAGATAAAGTTTCAGCATTGCTTTGTGGCAAAGTATTTCTCCTTGGAGATTAAATCAACCTTTCCTACAGAGAAGGAAATGAGCCGGTTACACTTGCTGTTTTTCTCCTCCTCTTTTCAGAGCAACAGGCGACTTTTCTTGGATCCTCACTGTGAGAACCTGTGGGATTCTTGGAAGGAAAGCCCAAGAAAGTGTAGGGGCTCTCCTTTGATTATAGCCCCCAGGAACTTGTCATGATCAAGCTAGTTAGCACTCAGCCTACAGAAATTGTTCAAAATTAAAGGAAGTGTTTTTCAATTTATGGCTTCCAATGGCTTTAGTTCCAGGTAAGTACATCTCTAGTGCTGTATGTCTCTGGATGTACCAGTCTCTAGATTGGGGAGTGACGGTTTGTCTTGTGACCCTAGTTCTCTAATGGATTCAAGAACAGTTGGTGATTTTCACTCTGCATAGAGTTTCTTGTAATGACAGGAGTGATGACTTGCAAGCTCTTTACATGTCCGAGCTGAAATGGATAAACCCATGTGTATTAATTTTAATGGGAAAAATTAGATGTGCTCCATTTCAAACCTAGAGACCCACACATTATACACAAATAGAAAGATATATAAATCAAACAATTAAACAATTTTATGTAAGATATAAGCAATAATTTAAAAACCAAAAGACACAAAATTAATACTAGCTTACTGTACTCACCATAGATGAAGAGCAAATTTCAGAGTGGGTGCTAGCTTGTGAAAGAGGTGTAACGGGTCACTGTTTAGAAGGTACATTCGTCATTCTGCACCTTTTTCTTAGTCAACATTTTGGAGTTCACGTTTAATCTTGCATTCAAACTCACAAATAAAATCAAATAATAGAAAAACATCTATCTAAAAAAATACAGTCTAAATCCAAAAGCACATTGAAACATATGGAAAAAGCACACATACTCAGCAGGCTGAAGAGATGAAGAAGAAGCTCCTTTTTATCCTTCTCATGTGGCCTGAATTCACAAATAAAAATGTTTTAATTCATTGAACCATGACCTGCAATTTAAATTCGTTCCATATGATATTCTCTTACTAGAAAGTGTGTCTAGTAAATTGGTGAATGTGTCTTTGCTTGAAATGTAACTTTGAAATACCACATCTTAGAGTGTATTTACTCAGTGTGTTTTTAGATGAAAAGTCCTTATCCCCCCCCCAAAAAAATTGTGGCCCCCCAAAATAGTATACTTTTTCAAGAACTGTTATGGCAAAATGTCATTAACTGAACAATCCCTATATGAGGTAATTCTGTAATTATAGTTTTTTTTTTTAAAGTCTGGTATTAATTAGTAACTATGTTTCCTCCAGAGCAATGTAAAAATCATAGTACATTTTCATTTTCTTCAGTTTTTTCCTCCTGCCTCCACCAATGTCCATGTGGAAATGCCTGAAATTTCAGTTCATATTATTGTTAAATTTATTTTCTTTTCATAATAAATACTTATATGGACCTAACAAGTGGTTTTCACTTCTTTGTTAACTATATCTTCATACATACCCCTGCTTCTTTCTGAATTAATTGTCTTTTCTGATGTAGTTCATTCTCTAATAAGTTATTTTCAGACACAGTCTATAAATTATAGACCTACTGTGTCTAAATTCATCCATAAATGGCAGTATATGTGGGAATAGAATTTTAGATTTCAAGTATTTTTCTCTGTACTTTCAAGTGCTCTAAGGCAAAGATGTGAGAATAAGTAGATTTTCTCTTTACCGTTAGTGCCCAGATGTGTATCTATAATATTATGTCAATACAGCATTGGTGCTGTTGTCGGGGTGTGTAGTTTAGTCCTGCTCTGTTATCCCTTTCAATTCAAGGATGCATGTCTTTCTTTAGTTCTTAGAAATTATCAGTTATTTTTTGGAATATTGTTTTCCATTAATTTTCTCTATTCCTTCCTCCAAAACATCTTTTACATATACATTGGCATTTCTGTTTATCCCTATAATAATAGTCTGTAAATATTTAAAATTGGATTGTTTGTTTCTTATAATAAAATATTTGGAGTTCTTTGTACATTCTGGATACAAGTCTTTTAATAGACATGTGATTTGCAAATGTTTTCTCCCAATTTGTTATTCTTTTAACAATATCATTCAAAGAGCAGAAGTCTTTAATTTGAATAAAGTTTAATTTATCATTTTTATGATTTCTCCTTTTAGTATTGTGTTGAAGAAAGCTATTCTCCTACATTTTCTTCTAGAAGGTTTTGTAGTTGTAGGTGTTATATTTAGGTCCATAATCTACTTTTGAGTTAATTTTTGTAAATATTGCAGAATATGAATTAAAGTTCTTTTTTTACATGTTAATGTCAACTTTTTTCATCATCATTTGTTGAAATTATTATTCGTCTTCACCAAATAACTTCCCTTCTTTGTTGAAAGTCAATTAACCAAATCTCCGGGGGATTATTTCTAGTTTCTCTATTCTGTTTCATTGCTCATCTACCTTGATCTTTATATCACACTTTTTGATTACTGTTGTTTTATAATACGTCTTGAAGTCATATAGTATAATTCCTCTAGCTTTTCAAACAAACATTTTAAAGTTGTTTTAGCATTTATAGATCCTTTGCATTTCCATAGGAATTTTAGAAACAGCTCTTCAATAACCACCAAAGCTTTTTGGAAATTTGTTTGGAATTCCATTGAATCTATAGTTCCATTTGGAAAGAATTGATATCCAAATAATATTGAGTCTTCAGATCCATAAATATAATAGCCCTGTCCAATTATTTATGTCTTTTTGGAATTTCTCTCAGCTATAGGAAGGAAAATTCCTCACCTGATGAAAGACTGACATCTGACATCACCTATAAAACTGAATGCTTTACGCCTATGACAGGAAATGAACAAGAATATCTACTCTCACCATCTCTACTTAATGTTGTATAGAAGATCTTAACTAGTGCAATAAGGCTAGGAAAAGAAGTAAAAGTGAACACATTTAAAAGGAATAAGAAAGACTATACTTATTTGAAGACAACATGATCACCTAAGTAGAAAATTCAAAGAATCTACAAAAAGCTATGCAAACTAATAAGTGATTTTAGTAAGATGGCAAGATGCAATGTCAATATACAAAATTGATCGGATTTCTATACACTAGCAATCAACAACTGGAAATTGTACTTAAAAATAATACCATTTGTATATCATAAACATGAAATAATTACAGATAAATATAATACAATCTGTATAAGAGCTGTATGTTGAAAACTGCAAAATTATATAGAGAACTATGTACTGTTCATACATATGGAGACTAAAGAAGTATAATGTCAAGTTTTACAAAATTAATCTAGAGATTCAATGCAATCTTAATCTCAACCAAAATTCCAGCAGCATTTAAAAAGTTATTGACAATTTGATTCTAAATTTTATAAGAATGCATAGGCCAGAATGGTCAAGACCATTTTGAAAGTGAAGACCATTGGATCATTGGCGTTTGTAACCTGTGAACAAGACTTACTATTAAGCTACAGTAATTAAAATGGTGCAATAGACATAGTTGAACGGGATGGAATAGACAGTTTAGAAACAGTCTCACATTTGTATAATTAATTTATTTTCAACAAATCTACTAAGATAATTCAGTGAAAGAACCTTTTTTTTTTTTTTCAAAAAAAGGTACTAAAAGTCTGGACCTCATATCAAAAAAGTGAACCTCAACCCTTATTCATACTACAAATAATAAATAGCTTATCATGGATGGTAGAACTAAAATTAAGAGCTAAACCTATTTAATTTATAGAAAAATTTATGGAGAAGTCTTTGTGACCTTGATTTAAACAAAGCTTTCTTGGTAGTACACAAAAAAGCATGAATCCTAAGAAGAAAAAAAAATGAAGTGGTTTTATTCAAAATTAAGAAACACATTGTTTGAGAATGAAAAAGCAAGTCACATACTGGGAGAAAGTTTGCAAAACATGGTTTATAAAGGACTTATATTCACAATAAATAAAGAATTCTAACAATGGAATATTAAGAAAAAACACTTTTTAAAAAGGGTCAATGATTTGAACAGATAATTCACCAGACAATGTGCATAACTAGATAAGGACTGAAAAGATCCTTATCTCTACAAAATTTAAATGGAAATTAAACATCTCTACAAAATTTAAATGGAAATTAAAACCAGATGAAAACTATTGCATATCCAATAGAATGTCTAAAATAAAAAGACCAACAACCTAAGTGTTGATGAGGATATAAAGTAGCTAGACCACTTATACATTGCTGGTGTGAATACAAAGTTTTACATCTACTTTAAAAACATCTTGGCAGTTTCTAATAAAGTTAAACATACATTTACCATTCAATATAGCATTCCCACTTAGTGTTTATTCAAGAGAAATGAAAGCGTGTCTGTCAAAAGATTTGTACTCAAATGTTCATATCAACTTTATTTTTAATAGCTAACAATTGGAAAAACTCAAAGGTATATTGATTTTTGAAATAATAAACATATTGTGGCATATCCATTCAAGGAATACTACTCAGCTATATGAAAGTACAAACTACTAAAATAATCAAAGACATGATGAATCCTAAAAGCGTTACGCTAAGTAAAAGAAGCCTGATACAAAATGCTGCATATTGCATGATTGTATTGGAATAAAATTCTAGAAAAAGCAAAACTATAGTAACAGCAAGCAATTCAGTGGTTGCTTATGGCTGGCATAAGAGGACATTAACTATAAAGAGGCAGAAGGGAACTTGTGTGGGTGATGGAATTATTCTCTTTCTTGATTGTTATCATTACATGACTCTCTCTCTCTCTCTCTCTCTCTCTCTCTGCATAGGTTACTCTGACTGTGTTGTTGCAAGGTGGCAACTTCTCACATTTATTGAAGAAGATAATTACAGGAAGTCTTCTTTTCTGGACATTCTTAATGATTATTTCCAGTTATTCCTCCGGAAAATGTAAAATTGAAGTACAAAAGGATTACTAAAATCAATTAATAGAAAGTTGATGATTTTTTCTTTAGTGTAAGGTTTACCTCAAGAAAGCTAATGATACAAAAGAAAAGCTCAGAAGTGACAGAGAAAATATAAAGCCATTTTTCTTTGGGGAGAAAAAGCTGAGGGTAGTAAAATAAACTAGTTAGAATATATTACATTCAGAAGTGGCTCTACCAGGAAACTCTTCTAAAGAGTCTAGCTCTGTTCTTTGCTCCAGACAAAAGTTGTTTCCATTTCTTGTGGGTTCTTTTGTTTCCTTTTCCTTGAGATTAAAGATTAATTGTTCCTTTATTGGCAAAGAAACTTTAAAATGTCAGGTTTGATTTGAAAAGGATAAGCAAATGCCAGTATTCTTTTTTCCTCATTTCTTTGAGGAGACAGGATGGGGGAGGAAGAGTTTCTGATTGGACTGGTAAAGTCCTCCCTGTGTTTCCCACACCTCCCTGCAACCTTCACCCAGGGTGGGTGCTTGCTGAACCCGACTATTAGACTGGGTTCAGACATGAGCCTACAGAAGAAGGGTTTTGTGAATAGTTCCTTCAGTAGCCTCAACAACTGCTTAGGCTTAAAAGCTATCTAGCTATAAAAGATTCATAACATACTGAGAATTGTGGACTCAAGATAGTTCTAACTATAGTTAAAAGATAAAAACACAAACACAAAGAAAACAAAGCAAAAACAAGAGGTAAAGTTAATCATTTTCAACTATTCTTAGCTTGCCATGCACATATCAATGGCTTCAGTTCCAATAGTCACACAGAAGTATTTAAAATTTACTTCTATTTGAAACATCTTTATACCACAAAAGTTTTACAGTTTTCACATCTTCCATAACTGCCATCTTCAGCATTTGCAGCCCCTCTCAAGAGAGAGGAAAAAAAATATGTTGTGTATATAATATATGACTCAACCCTGTTGTTATCATTGCTCATAGGAGAGAAGAATCATAAGGTAAGAGTTATACTTCCGTCCTCCATTCACAGAGAAAAAAACATAGAAATATCATTCCAACATTTTGGCAAGATATTCACACTAAGAATGGTGGAGAGCAATAAATTGTTCCAGTAACTCCTATATTTTTTTCACAGTAAAATGACAGGATTGGGGGAAGTAATCGGAGTCATTGTAATCAAATTACATTTACGTTAAATTCAATCTTTGTATTTATTTGGAGAAGAAAAGTCTCCCAACATTTTTGGTAGTCCAGCAGCTACAGGGGCCAGAGTCTCAATACATTGACCTGTAAACAGAATGGGCAAATTTAAGTAGACCGTTCTCTGGTTCAAGACCTAGATTTGCTTGCAGGATTCAGGGAACCATGAAACACTGAGAACTTTCTGAGCAATAACCCTAAATGAGAGCTTAAACTTTGTAACTTCGAAATCGTTCTTTACTTTACTCAGCTCAAATGTACATTCCACAGTACCACCCATGTTAACATCTATGTGTAGTGGCTGGTTCCTGGATTTGGCCTCAAGATCCTCATTTAAATGTTTTCTCACGTTGTAACTTTGTATATTTGGAGCTCTGAAAAACATAACAGTCAATTCTGGTCTCTAAAAAACATAACAGTCAATTCTGGTCTTTACTGTCCCAGCAAAGTTAACTCTCAAAGTTGCAATTTTACAGGAATTTGTGGAGCTGTGGTATTAAAATCCCATAAGATGTATGTTGAGTAATCAAATAATATTTATTGTTTAATATATTTTTCTCTCCAGCAACATAGAATTCTGTAAAGAATGTTCATAAAAATATTAAACATATTTTAAACTTTCTTATATGTGCCAGCCCTGGTATACATTATCTTTGCAAGTAGCATGGGAACTTAAAAAAAATTAAAATACCATTCCAGAAAGATTTTACATGTGGACTCTTGTTTGTGGCAAAATCATCTTTCATTCTTAGTGAGGCTATTAGAATTGCATGGGAACCTTAAGGACTGTTAAGATGATTAAGAGCCACATTTAATAGTTGCTCCAGTAGCATCTTGACAAACATTTTAATTTTATATCTCTCAAGTAAGCCCATAAAACAGCATGATATAAAAATTCTTAACAAATATATTAATAAAAATTTAAACATGCCTGTATTACTTATACTGTGTTTGAGTTAATTACATAATAATATTGTCTTGTATCAACCTTAATTAGATTGAATATTGATTAGTGCACTTTCCATTGATATTTCATTAACACATAATAACTGTCTTGTTACATCTAGATGTAACTTTAAATTAATTAAAGAGTCTAGCTGGAAATAAAAAGTTACATAAAGACATATGAAGCAAGCTCTTTTAAACGTAAACAGAATTGGAAAGCTCAGTCTATAAATTAAAACAGAGAAGAAAAATTAAACTCTACCTGTTTTAAGAGTTTGAAATAATTAGATCTACGAATGACAATACACATTTTTTTTCTCCAAAGGATTTCAGCTCTAATATCAGTTAGACTAGGTTCATCTATCACTCAGTATTAAGAAAAAGGTTATGAAATATTACAATTATTCTTGAGGATTATGGTCTTTGTTTATTTCAGAAAAAAAACCTAGATTTTAAACAGCATCTAAGATTTCTTAGTATGTGATTAAGGCTGTTTATTTTCATGCTGATGAGCTGAGAGCTATTTCAATGGGGAGATGCTATAATTTTCCCATGATCTGGAAAATAATTCATGGCACTTTTTATGTTGTCATTAACTGTCACATTTCTTGAGTTAAATATGAGCCCTGTCATTTGAAAGTCAGAAAGGGGCTCCTAAATTTCTCAATTTTATTAGCAATTGATTCAAATCATTTCCCGAAAATAGTCTGAATTGACATATGAATTGTAGTGGTTCCTCAGCTTGGTGATTAATTAATCAAGCCATCAGGTTCACATTAAACTATTTATCAACCTTACGATTTCCTGCTTTTCAGAAAAAAAATTAAAAAGCACTCCAAAGATATTTTATGAGTTTTGAGAAGAATTAAAATGAGACCAAAAGAAGTAATCTGTCTTTTCTAATTCAGAAGCTCCATGATGTCAATTTCTGGAGGCCAAGACACTGAACAGAAATGGTGCTGAAATCTATATCCTTGGGAAACCATTTGAGTCATTTCTATTGGTTTTGATTTCTTCATCTGTAAAATAACATCTGGGTTTTTTTGCTCACTTGTAAAATTGTGAATCAAAATGTAATATGATTGTTATTGTTACTTTTATTTTTATTTCGATGTGTGCTATTGTCCTTACATTAAACAAACAAACAAATAAACAAACAACCGTGGTTATGGATAGAGCCTCAAAGTCTTCAGATTAAAATTGTAATTGACATTCTTGGTGCAGCATTGGACACTTCTGCAATTTTCATTTGAAATGCTATTTTCCACTAAAGGCCACATTAGTCTGGGTCTTTTCTGTTGGGCTGTTATAAGAAAGGAGACCACAGTCATTTGTTTCAGGGCATAATGACAGTATCAACCTTTCCAAGATCAGGCCGCACCACAAGCTGTTTGTTGGCTGAGAAAACTGCTGGCAAAACATCAAGTTGTTTGCCTATTTAATTTCATTCAAACTTTGCTGAGTTCAGTTAATAACCAGTTCTTTTCAAAACAAATGACTAGCCAACCAAATTCAGCCCCTTTCCTTTCAAATTTGCTGTGTGTATAACTACAAAATGAATGTCACATTCTAAACAAATTCCTCTGGTATTATTTACAGAAAACTGAGGTTTTTCTCTTAATTGCATTTTAAGTGCTGGGATGTCTCTGGTGTCCTAGGACAGAGAGGGCAAGCCGCACAGAAAAGACCCTACATGTACAGCTAGAATGGGCTTCCATCCCTTGCCTGCAGCATTTGGGACAAAAGCCGGAGACATGGTGTCTAAAATGACAGAGGCAATTTGCGTGACTTCATCCCTCAGCCACTCCTTGCTCAGGAAGATCAGGGGGATTTATAGAAATGAAATCATTTCTTCCTCCATTTCTTCTCATCCTCAGGGTGAGGTGTGGCTAGTTCACCCTGCACAGTGCAAATTGCAGAAGAGGGGCCTTGGATGGAGACAGAACCACAGAGAAAGGGCCACAGAGAAACTAATACAAGAATGGTTCCCTTGGAGGCTGGGTGAAGCCGCTCCTCTCTCTGAAAGCAGTGAGAATGCCTCTCATTGAGAAGAAATGCACTAGAGGCCTTTTTGTTTCAGTGGGGGGGAGGGCGGGGTCTCACCTTAGACCATTGCGGTGATGAGCACACCCCACCTTCCCCCCTGCCACAGACACACATGAGGCTGATAGATAAGCTAGAAAAAATTAACTTGCCTGAGAACATAACTTTTCGGAAAGTTATAGCCTATAGTGGAATGGGGTGGAAATGAGAAAGCAGAAAGGCTATTTGGCATACAGACCCACAAAAAGGTCGCATTTAGCCAAATGAAGTCACTCATACAATTGCTGAAGTACATGACAGAATGGGGGGGTAAAAATAAAGTTCTTCACACAACCAGAAACTTGTGTTCCATTATGAGTAAATATTGTCTATAACCCCTATTTTTATCAATTCTGAGATTATCTTAGGTGTAGCAGAATAATATCGCATTTTGATAACTTAAAGAGTTAATTTGGTCAGCATAACAATTTAAAAATATAACATGATTTTTATAGCCCCGCTTCAGGATTTCTTCTTTTTTTCCCCATATACCAAGAGCCTCAAGAAAATGGAGAAGCCAAGGCCTCATTCAACCTCTCTGAAGCCTTGCACGTTTGTCCTGGGCATCCTTCATTTTACTCTCTACAATGCCAGAGTCCCACAAAGACAAAACCATATAGTGAAAGGAAAATGACATATGGGAGAGGCACATTACAAGTAGCAAATGAGTGACCTAAGCCCTATAACAGACTTGGTGCATTGCCAGAAGGCACCTCCAATCATAGTACTAAAGAGAAGGAAAAATCTTCACCTCTATATTATATCCCGCTCCTGCTATTTTATTATAACGCACTTGTAATGCATAACTATCCCAAGCCCTTTCTGGAATATGCCATGCTTTCTAACTCCTAGGCCAGCTCCATGAGAATGGAAAGGAATTGCATTTGCAAATGTCAGCCTACCTCATCCATCTCCCCTCATTCAAACAATACGCATTCGAGGTTCAGCAATCTGAGTTATATATTTTTCCTTAATGTTGTTGTAAGGTAATGGTTCTCTTATCTGAAATTCATCAGCCTGCTATAAATTTAAACTCCATTACTGCCAATAGAGAAAAGCTAAGCACCAAACCACTTTCAATAAATTTGCACTTATGCAATTGAACTGATACGGCCTCAGAGGAAAAGGTGAAACTCGTCTTGAGATATTTAAGTTAGTCTGAGTCACTGCTTCGTCTAGTGTTAAATTGGATCCATCGAGAAATGTAGGGCAGCACTCATCAGCCCTGAGTTATAAGAACAGATATCAGGCTGAAAAAAATTCCGTCTCTAGCATTCATTATTAGACAGTGTAATTCTAAGAAACCACTGGCTGGCTCTGTTATTTGGCACAACTAAATGCTACAAATGGAAACCCTGATGGATGTATATTTTTATGAACAACATTAATCAGACTCAGGCCAGCCTAAGTCCTGAAGATTTGTCATGTCCAGTCATGAAGCTGTAAGTGAGGATATCTAGACACTCAAAGCAAAGAGGGTACTTAAAAAACATTTGCATGAGGCTTATTTACGGATAACACCACTTCTAATCTATACACCCACCTGGGCCATAGCAATAGTAATTTACCATCTTCTGTTTCTGAAGCTCAGCTGTGTGAAATGACCACCTTTCCTGGGTGCATGAAAGCAGTGACTTGCTATCTATCATGCCTTCTTGTCTCTGTGTTTTTGGCCATTGAAAATCAAGAACATACGAATTTCAGCAGTCTCAAAAGCCTGCCAGGATCTCTTGGTTAAGAAAGACTTCTTGATCAGGAACCAAAAGGATAAAATGAGCTACCCACGGGATCACAGTTATAGCTTCCTTGGTGAGGAGGCCTCCAGAGGCTGACTTTCTGAAGCAGTCCAGATTGGAGAGAGGCGTCTGCTGGCCAATTAGTGTTGGTGGTTTTACAGGCAGAGGACAGCATGACCAGGCAGAAGCTCCACGCTATTGAAAATTGGGGATTCAGAAATTTAAGATGAATTCTATTTATGGTTGGAAAAACATCTCTCTGTGGACTCGAGCATGGGAAGTTTAACTCCCAGGACATAATTAGCATGCTACAAGTTGCGGGGGCTTAGCTGTCAGATACACACGCACACAACCACTCATCCTCCCCAACCCCTTCTCCCATCATCCCCAGCCTTGGTGCCCATTCTAAGGCCAGAACTGGCATCATATACCAGTTGCAAGAATTGAACAGCATTTGCACTTAATTGGATGATATACATTATTCATGAGCTTTGAGTCTGTGATGATTTTGGCACTCATTAGGGGGGGGGAAACGGGGCATTAGTTTTCTTGGTACAAAACATTTCATATTAAACTTCATTTGCAATCCACTTTTCAATGTAAAGAATTAGAAATGCTTTTAAGCAAAGTTAGGAACTATGAAATAGCTGAGAAACGAGCAGCAGCAACTTCTAAAGATGGCAAAGAAAAGAGCAAGAGCTGAGATTTTCAGATGTCTCAACACTCAGAGTTCTAAGCTCTGTGTATAGGGAAGGACAGTCAGCCTAAAATTTAAGCAGGTTAATAAAAATTACAACTTTAATAATGATAAATGCTTATATGCATGTACATAAACTTATAAAAGGCATCATCTCCTGAGAGCTAAACGAAGCCTAGTTTGGGATTCTACCATGCCCTTCTCCATTCCATTTAGGATAAAGACTTCAAAAACCTACCAAATCTTCTGTAGAATAAGGTCGAATCTGCCTAGTTTCCCTTTTCACAAGTGTATCTAGAATCTCAGAGTTCAGATCATCTAAGTCATTCTCTATTTTGCAAATAAAGAAACTAAGGCACAATGAGGGGTCTGGGATCTCTAGTGTTCGGCGGATGAGAAGCAGAGAAAATTAGGCTTTCTCGGAAACTTTCATGTACCCGCTCCCTGCACAGCCACAGTTCACTGGGAAACCTCTTAGTGAGGGGGTTGGAGTCAAACAAATGTGGGCGCAAACACTGTAGGATCTTGGGCAAGACTCTTCATCTTGTTACACCTCAGTTCTTCAATTATAAAACGAAGATATATTCTGGATGTTTTAGGAGGTTTGGAGCCCTGAGGACAGTGCCAGGCATATGACAGACCTGCATACAGGTTGGCTGCAATTGTCTTGTTTTTTTTTATTATAAAGTCTGAATACACAGCCCACCTAAAAGTTCTTGCTGTCACTTGCTAGTTGTCCCACTTTGGTGACATTTGTCTAATTTTCTCAGTAATACATGGAGTTCATTGATCAGAGTTATCTTTAGCACACTTAGCATTCCACAGTGCCCGTCCTTAATTCAACTAGCAGGTACTCGATAACGATACAAATCGTGTTTTATGCAGTGAGACAATTTATAATGTGCAGTCTTTTCACATGACCTCTGCCCTCAGAAATCAGTGCTGATTCTGCGCTTGAATACTGCAGAAAATCTCATTTGCAAGAATGTCGACAAGCAAAGTTCTCTTTGTTTCAGTTAATGCACACAAGGACTCAAGCAGGCAGATACCATCATCCCCACTTAATAGAGGAGGAGAGTGAGGTTTGGGTAAAAGGGAGCTGTGTGCTTGATCCTGCAACAAAGAGATGGCCTGGAAAATCATCTTGGGTTTCCCATCCTACATCCAACATGGTCCCACTCAATATGCTGTGTCTCAATGTAGACTTGCTTTCTGCTTTTGTGGGTTGAACTCCACAAAGCTATGTTCCTATTTAAGGACAATGCTTTCAGAAGAGTAAGAAAAATAGGTTGGCTCATTTCTGAAAGTATTTTATTTGACAGGGCTCCAAAGCCAGAGTAAAGTGATTGCCTGTCACTGAAGGTCTGAAGCAAGCTCCAAGAGGCTCATTACAAGAGTGAAATTTCTTTGAAGTTTCCCATTAAAATTCATGTCCATGTGCATCAACTCCACGTTAAAATATATGTGTTTATTTTAATATACTGTTGCTCCTTAAATAATGAAATAAAATAGGCATTCCATGAAAATGTACCATTTTATCTTATGGTTCAGGCCACCCGTGACCCGCAGATGTACACTGAGATCTGGAAGAATGGTTAGGGGGCTTTCTATCTCTACTGTAATCCCCAAATCTCAGCTCAAGTCAGAATGCGTGATGACACCATAGTTTGTTGTTATTAGGGCACAGCTAATGGACCTTGACGAGGGCATGCCTGCACATTGCAAACGGGCTGACCCATTCTTCAACTTTTCTTAAGGAACCACTGAGGCTGCTTGCCTTTCCACAAAAACGCTAAGAACAGCTGAACTCATTTTTTTTTTCTGTCCATGTTTATTAATTCCTATTTCCGTAATAAGATACAGAAGAAAAAAAAGGGGAAAAGGACTGACGTGGAATCAGATTGGGCCTGATGAGTTGTGGAGCCTGCCTTCTCATCAGCGATGTAAAACAGCATTGACTCTATTTACTGTCACCATCAGCAAAATCGATAAATAACGTTTTCAGTGACATGAAGAGGGAACGTGTGAGCTCCGTAAAATGAAAAGGAGCCAGAGGTAAAAGCAGACAATGCCCTTTTTCTTTTCCTGTCCTGGCAGGAGTCACCTGTTTGGCTGGGAGGTTGTGGGGAGGGGGCATAAATTTGATTTGGCTTTTAAGGAGAGAGGAGGATGCACTCCTGGGAAGAGCAGAGGGCTTTTCTGCTGAGAGAGGAGGCAGGAAGAGCATGGTCCACTGTCACCATAACTTCCCTCTTAAGTCAAGCCACACCCTCATCTGAGCCAATAAGCCACCATCATCTGGCCTTGGTGGGCAGTGCCCCCATTTTCTTGGCCACTTCAGAGGGAGGTATTTCGCTTACTATTAATACTCTTGAGAAAGAGTACAGGGCTAAAGTAGAACTCAGAGGAAGCATGGTTTTGTCTGCCAGAGGTCAGAGACGATGCTGACCATTAAGAAAGTCCTCTGTGGTTAGAGGGGTCAGGTGAGGTGACCTAGATAGAGTACAGTAGAATTATAGTTCCCTCCAACAAGAGTTTGGAATCAAGAATTAACACAATCACAGAATTTCCCCTTTGAAAAAAATCTCTGAAATCATCTTGTCCAACCTCCCACGAAACATCAGCATCATCCCTTCAGTACCTGTGAGGGGCTGACCCAGCACCTAGGCACAGGGAGATCACTAGCTCTTTCCAGTAAGGCCCCTTCCATGCTGCATGCGCAGTTGAGGCATCTGGTGCATGGTAGCAGCACAGCTAACTACAGTCTGTCTGCTCTGCATGCCCATGAGACTGGCACTCTGCCAGTGGGCTGGGATATCAGGAACACCAAAGACAAGCCCCCAGGTGGCCCTCCTGGCCTTTGCTTTGTGGACAGCTTTATAACAAGCTGCCCTCAGCTGAAAGCACAACTGAAATCCCTCAGGTTTAATGAACAAAACAACATTGAGGGCTTTATTTACATTAATTTATTCCCCCCAACACTTTCCCAGCATTTTCATTTGGGCTAAAAACAGTGGCAGTTAAGAGTCATTTCTAAATCTTGGCTAACTCAGACTCTGTGGCAGAAACCAGTTGTGATAGCTTCAGAAGCATCTGGGAGAGACAGGGAGGGCAAGGAGGAAGTCTAGCATAGGTGTGGAGAGAATGATGGACAGAGAGAGGAGGTAGAATGAAAAGAGAGGAAAGAGGGAAACAGGAAGTAACTGGAAAGAGAGAGAAAAAAGAAGGAAGGTGAGCAAAAAGAGAAGTGAGAAATGACGAGTGAGAAAGACCATTCAACAAATTCCTACTCTCACCGACTCTGCTTCAAATTTATAAATACCGTTAATTGGGTTGAAAACAAGATCAGCAAAAGAAGTTCTTCTCCAGAAACTGTGTTGAAAAGTGCCAAGAAAGAAAAAATAGCATATATGTATATATATATGCACACATACTATTTTTTTCAGATTCTAACTCCAAGTTTCCTTTGGGGAAATCCAAGAAATCCTCCTGGCAATATGAATAGGTTGAAATTATAATCTCTTTTTTATACTCCTAACAGTGGGTGCTTACTAGATGCCATGCATTGTTCAAAGTACTTTACCAGTATTAATCTATCAAATCCACACATTAAACCTACAAAATTGGTGTCATTACGATGCCTATTTTGCCAGGAAGCACAGAGACTGAGTAACAGTCTAGGACCATACAACTAGGAACGTAGGAGCCAGGATTTGATCCCGGGCAGTCTGGCTGCAGAGCCTGGACATTTGACCCCCTTATTATTCTGCCTCTCATTTACTTTAAATCATTCAGTCACTCATTCATTCATTCAATAGACAGATATAGAGCACCTACTATACATCGGTCAGTTAGGCTTGTAACTTCCCCCAGTACCACCACCTGAGCACAAAACACATAAGCAAAAACAGGCACATTCTCAGCTCTGTAGCAGGGGTTCCCAGCTCCGAGGCTGCAGACTGGTACTGGTCCATGGGCTGTTAGGAACCGGGCCACACAGCAGGAGGTGAGCAGCTGGCAGCAAGCAAAGCTTCATCTGTATTTGCAGCTGCTCCCCAATGCTGTCCTCATGGCCTCGACTCCATCTCAGATCATTAGGCATTAGATTTTCATAGGAGCACTGGTCCCTGGTGCCAAAAAGTTTGAGGAATGCTCCTCTATAAGACAAATGACTTATCTGATGGGTGAGGCCTGTTAAAGAACAAAATTCAGTGGAAGAAATCTGAAGATCTAATTTGCTTTATTAAAGGATTCATTAATTGAGCAGCATCCCATCTAATGACTAGAAGGACACCCTGAGGGGTTGTACAAAATGGAAAGTTTTTATAGGAAGAAAGGTGAGGCAAGGGAGCTATTAAAAAAAGGAAAGAAAAAAGTATTATTTTAAGACCAGGACATCTTTTTTGGAGGAGATGAAGGGAAGGGAAAGGGTTCTTATCGTACAGATTGCCTCTTTTTCTATGGGAGTGAAGGAAAATAGAGAGGGCCCACGTGAGAGATTACCTCCTTGGTGCTGACCAGAAAATTTCAGACTGGTTGATTATGATTATGTTTCTGGGAAACTTTGAAATAGTGATTAGGTCAGGTATTAAATCTAAGTTTGATATCATGGGCTTTAGCACAAGTGATGCCATCTGGGGCCTGTGGCTGTCTCTTTAACAGACCTCACAATGCGTGATAACTGCTTGGTTATTCATGTCCACGTTCTGGAAGAGGTAAGCAAAAAGGAGCACGAAAATTTGCATTTCTAATGAGATCTCATACAATGTTAATGTTGTGGTCTGGGGACAAAACTTTGAGGACCGCTGGATTAGAGATAGTATTGTAAACAGAACAAACAGAACTGAGACCTAAAATATCAGTGAGAAGTTTCCAGAGAAAAAGGCAGGAGAAAAGACTGTCTAGAGGCCTGGAGGCAATAGGCAGATGCCACTCTGCAAATATTGATAATATTCTGAACTTGAAGTATAAAGCTAGTGAGGAAAAGGAGGTGATGCTGAAGAGGTGAATCAGGGGCCATGTAATTTAACAGAGCTCTCATCCAATCCAGGAGAGAGTTACTCACTAAAAATCTCACTGAGCTACTGCAAAGGATTTGTTTCCAAAAAGTAAAGTCATCTTTTGATGTGAAATGCAAGTCAGATTTCCAATCACCGATCTGTCCTTCTTCTATCTTCTCTTGGAGAATTTTTCCCAGGGTGGACTGACTTTTTGTTTCTGCTGCTGCATGAAAAGAATAAACATGCACAAGTTGGTAAAATGAAACTTTGTCCATGAGAAAACTCAGCTTATGATGGTGATCACATAGGTGACTTCTTCTGCAGATGGTTCTGATAGGAACTGGATAGTCCCACTGTCTGTTCGAAGGGGTCCAAATTCCACTCCTTTGGCATTTCTATTAATCTACGGAATCATCAGAAGACTCCTACTAATATGCAAATGTGTATGCAAGAAAGGTAATTCATTACTATTATAATCCTCATGAATATAGTCAGAGAGAATTAATCAGGATATCTACTTGTTATCCATGGCCTAAGCTGGGACTGGGGGTAATGGGGTCTGTCTTGGCATCCACCTGCATAGAGGTCACTGCTCTTTATGATCACTAGACTGTGACAGACATGCATTCACAGCCGTGTCCAGGATCATCTACATAAGTGTTCAATTTGATACTCATTGACCAGTTCATTTCAGTCCATGTGATAATTGCCCCAGGACTCACAGATTTGTCTTACAGCCCCAATCACTTATGGATAACAAAATTTTAGGAGGCATATCCAGGGGTAGAATGAGTATGGGTACCTAACGGGGTGGTCATTAGGAATAAGTACAGATACAGCATGAAGAAAAAGAGAATGGTGAAGTAAACTCAAAGTGGAATGGGAGAGAGAGTGATAGAGAAGCCAATAGATGAGGTAGCACAGGGGTTCCAAGTGCAAAACTCCTTTCAACCAGGCTCATGGCTTAAAATTCTGCTGGGGAAAGAGGTTGACCCTGAGTCAGTGAGCTTGGCTGTGGGTCCAGCAAATAGGTAGCATTCTGGTCTGGAATAGTGGAGGGGCAGATTTATAGAAACTAGAAACCTTTCACAATAAAAAACAAAAACAACAACAACAACGACAACAAAAAGTCCCCAAAACATCCAGAAAAAAAGATCACTTAAGTTCTGAAAAATAAATTATAGTTTGAAGTTTTTCTTCTGCCAAGAGATATGTTTCATTGAGTACGTTAAGGTTCTGGCAGTTATCTTGGGATGACATTGGTAGACAGGTAGC
>NW_006438113.1:8508671-8528443 GCF_000325575.1 Pteropus alecto
ACAAAAAAGTGACTCTTCCTTTTAGGTATGGGTTAGTAAGACCCAATGAACTTTTTCTTTCTTTCTTTCACTTAACTCTCATCAGATGTTGATCAGTGGGACCATTAATGTTTTCTCTCTGTCTCTCAAAACCTGATATATGTCAGGCCCCCAGCTTATTAACTGCTGATTTGGCCATCATTAGTTCCTGCTTTAGATGACTGCCCCATCTATCGTGGCTTAAAACGTTACCATACCAACATATGATGGTCTACAGCTATTCTTTTATCAACTCAGGTAGCATATTGAAGCATACTTCAATTTAAAGTGACCCACAAATCTAACTTTCCTCACTCTTTAATTTGACTCAGTGGTAACACAAATGGACATAATAGACGACGTAAAGTCTCTTAGCAACTTTACAGTGAATCACTGTTAAAGGCTGTGATCTTAGTATTTATTTAACTGAGTCACATATGATCTAATTGAGTATTTCCTATATGCCTGTATTTTGTTTCCTGACAACCTATATAGAAAGCACATCTAACATGGTATACAAAACATGTATGTGTTCTCGCATGAAAATATTTATAAATATATAATGTTAATACTGAAAAAGTTAAAGAGATGACAAAATTGATTTTGCTCCAATATATATAGTTATTATTGACTTTTTAAACTCATTAAAGGAAGCAGTCTGAAAAAGGAGCTTTAAGAACTGTGGACACTGCATCAGCTTTTGTGTTTCTGAGGCTCTTTCTCAGAGAACAGATGGGTGAATTTTTGGTTATCCACCGGACTACAGCAAAAAAATTCTTTGATCTTATTGTGATTTTGATGGATACTAATTTTTTTCCTATTTGTTGCTTTAGAAAATGATAAAAAGGACCTTTGAGAAAATTCAAATTTGTATTCAACCACTTCTAATTCAATCATAACAACGCTTAAATAGATCTGGAAAATAACTATATATACACATGTACACATACATCTATGAGATAATACAGTATATATTTGTGTATGTGCATGTGTGCATATATGTGTGCATATATAGTCATGGTGTGAAGAAAAGTTATATCTCATCTTTCATGTTCTTAAACTCAATTTTAAATCATTCTCAATTCATTCTTTATTTGTCCTTCAAACAGCCTTGGATAAGGGTCTTGCTTATGTTTCTTTAAACTTTTCATTTGGCTATGCCTTCGCTTTATTTAGCAACAGTGCTTCATTCTGGTGGGTTTGCTTCGTTTAACCTAGTTTGAAATGGGTTATAGGATATACAACTTGAAGCATTGCTGAATTCAGGTGCTCAGATGATGTTGTCGGAGCTCTAGCTATCTTGCCATGTCTGGATTCACTTCCCACTGTATGACTGCCGTTTGCAGATAAGCTCTTTCCAGATGGTGAGAATGATGGTTGTTAGCATCTCCAGGCCTTTACTCTAATGGCTTCTAGTCTAAAAGGAGGAGAAACATTCTTTTAGTGCCCAAATACAGAATCTTAGAGAGGTTTCTGACTGGCCCTACTTGGGTCACACCCATAATTACTGAACTAATCACTAGACCTGTTTATACTTTGGGTCTAGCCTGGTGACTTGAGTCCAGCTTTGGGCCAAGGGTCTGAATGGGGTTCCATGATTAGCAGCCCCATCAGAACCATATGGAATGGTATATGTGTTGGCGGTGGGGTGGGGTAAGCAGTTTCCATAAAAAAGGATAATTAGAAGTAGAAACTACCTTGCAACGTTATCTACTTAGGTGCCTCAGATAATTATCTCTCCCTATTTTACCTCCCTCGGGACTCTCTGATCTCTTACCCTCCACCCAGTCCTCAACTACTTTTTCTCCTAAGCATCCTCTAAATTAGGGGTCCCCAACCCCCAGGCTATGGACAGGTACTAGTCAGTGGCCTCTTAGGAACTGGGCCACACAGCAGGAGGTGAGTGGCGGGCAAGCAAGTGAAGCTTCATCTGTATTTGCAGCTGCACTAGCATCACTGCCTCAGTTCCACCTCAGATTATCAGGCATTAGATTTTCATAGGAGCACCAGTCCCTGGTGCCAAAAAGGTTGGGAACCGCTGCTCTAAATTACAGTTGAAGTTGCTAGGACTTTCCCAAGGAAGTCAGTAGTCAACAAGAGCCTATGAGATAAATCAATTGCATGGTCAATAAGCCTTAAAATAGGCAGTAAAATATGGGCAGATGGTCTCCATTCAAGCAGACATTCTGTGTATGTTTAATAAACCAAACAAATCACAGACACCCATGAAGATGGGTTATGTTCATGGCCACTGGTGGATCCCTGGAAGAAGAAGAAAAATATACTCTCAATCATATCTCCTAGCCCAGGTCCTCTTTCCATCCCCAAATTATCTGCCATTGAATATATGCCTTCCTTAGAACAACTTGTGGTGTAGTACACGGTGCTTTGATCTAGGGAGAGGTAGATTTGTGACAATAAGAGCAAATTACCTAATCTCTGTTCACTTGGCTTATCTTTTATCTGTAGCCTGGGAATAAGAATAATTAAATTTTGATTTTATGATCTGTACAAGGGGCATATAGTAAGAAATACCTTGCTCATAGTGTAAGTCAGAGTTGCCTACACAATATCCATTCCACTATTCCTCCTAAGTAATAATCCCAGTTTTGGTAGGGGTAGTGATATGCCACAATTTAAAAATGATCCAGCGTTCTTTGCAGATAGGGGTGGTCAATGAGATATAAGTGAAAACTATCAAGAGTGACATAGAGGACTTCTTTTAAAGAAGGCCGATGCATCTGAGTGTAATATTCTGTTGCCTTTATCCTTTTTATCTGCAATTAGGATGCGATGTCTTCAGATTCAGCAGCTATCTTGGGTCTATGAGGAAAAGACAAAGAATTGCTGAGACTTTGGCTCTGACATCCCTGAGTTGCTGAAGCAAGGCCAGCAAACTCTTCCTTCTAGATTTCTTGCTATTTGAGAAAAAATAAATCCTTTTGTGTTTAGACCTCTGTAGTCAGGTCTCTGCTACTTGCTGCAGCTAAATGCAATATGTAATTGTACAAGATTTTTTAAGGATTCAAAGAAATAATCTGTACAAAGCATTCATTATAAAAATCTGCAATACTGAATTTAAGACATTCTGATGCTGTTGTTTTTTTGTCCTTACTAGAAGATGTCAATGAAACATTCTATTCCAACTATGTCGTAACTGTCACTTGGCTGGCAACAAATGTACACTAGGATTAATTTATAAGATGTACCTGATTTCAGAAATGTTAGGATGGGCGAATCGTTTGTCTTAGAGTCAATGAAACAGGATAATAGCTAACATGTATAGAGCAATTCTTATTCTTATTCATAAATGTAACAGTGCTAACACATTTCCAAATACATTGTAGGTACTCAAAGTCTTGTTCTCTTTCCTTCCATTTTTATTCCTTCTATGGCAAGGGTGTGTCTGTGCAAGAAGAGGCAGACTCTTTCAATAATATGTAAATGGTAATAATTTCCAGGTGCACTCAGAAGGGGGTCACCATGAACAGAGCTTTCTCACTATCAGGAAAACTCAAGCATAAATTTTAAAAAATAATGTGTTTGGTAGCAAACTGTCTTTTTTAGGGAACCTGAGTAGGGCTGGTCCCTAATTCTCGTTGGCTCTTCAGAGTTAGGTATAATTAATGGACCGGAATTAGTGCTACTGGGAAAGACCAGTTCATTGAAATATTCAGAGTCTCCTATCATTGTCGCTCTCCACCAGGCCTGGTGGAGAGGCAGTCTCCACCATCAGCGTTTCCATGACGATGCAGTACATTTAGTCAGGAGCACCTCCCGAGTAAACAGTAATCCTTCAGAAAAACAAGAAGGTCATTACAGCAACTTGTCAAATCAATGCAGAGGGTGTCGAGGCCGATTAAGGCATCTTCTCTCGCAGCTGACACAGTGTCAATAGTACCGGGCCACTACTGCTCAGGCAGATGATTGAAGTGAAGTGCCCATCAGTCAGGGCGTTGAGGTGGACTAACGATTCCCCGCGCTGCCTATTAGAGCTACATGACAACTCAATCCTGTTTGCCGGCAAAGAGAGAGGCGGGGAGAGAGAGAGAAAGAGAGAGAAGGGGGAAAAATAGTGACCTTGTTGCTTTGTTTGAAGCTGAATTAAATTGACAAGAGCAGCTAATCTTTACCTAGGGCGATTAACAGAATTAAGGACCACAACAAAGGCACCCAAGGTTTTAACATCTATGCAAGGGCTCAGGGATGTTTATGATGTAGGAAGCTCTCCTTTGGTATTCAGGTACAATCCAGGTATATATTCTGGGCCAAGCCTTGTCCAAATGAAGAGTGGGTAATCCCATTAACAGCCTGCCAAATCAACGTGTAAGGATACCAGGCATTCACTGAATATACCTCTTTCCTCATCAGCTGGGAAGCCTACTCTTCCCAGTGGTGCTGGTTGATTATTTTAGATTTATGAATCTGAGCTTGGAAAAGTCATAAATACACAGAGTTTTTAATATATTTCCCTGGTGAAATATTTCACCTTATTTTAAATTTTCTAAGCCCATGATTCCACAGCACCTTTTTCCAAACCATCCAATGGTTCAGCAAAAAGAAAGAAGTGCCCCATGGCAAAATAGAACTACCAAGGGAAGAAATGAGCAGTTTGAGAGATTCTTGGACAGAAATTTATTTTTTTCTCATTTACTGGAACGTTCTATTATTGATGCAATTAAAGGCATGGGATCTAGCATGAACAAATGAAAACAAATTGGAACAATAATATCAAGGATGAAAAGTCTACTTTTAAATATATATATATATATATATATAGATATCTACATTTAACATTTACTAATATTCTTCATGGCTAAAAGCAAGGGTCATCAAGTTTAAGGGCCAGATGGGAAATATTTTACGCTTTATGGACCTTGTCCTCTCTGTTGCAACTATTGAACTCTACTATTGTAGCATAAAAAGAGTCATAGATAATATGTAAAAAATCAGAAGTGGTTGTGTTCCAAGAAAAACTTTGTTTACAATGACAGGCTGAGGAACAGATTTGGCCTGTTGGCTACAGTTTGTAGACCACTGACCAAAAAGTTTGTAGTAATTCCATTTGACCAACTAATATTCAAAGAGTGCTTTCTATTTGTCAGGCATAGAACTAGCTGTTAGAGAAAAAGATGGAACAGATGATCCTTGCTTTGGAGAACTTGTTATGTAATGGAGACGACAGCTATTCGCACGCATGAATATAATACAATAGATGCTGTAGTTAAAATGGGTAAGGGCATTACAGATTCAGTGTGGCCAGAGTTAAGAGAGAGAGAGGAAGAGAAGAGGAAGAGGAGGAGGAGGAGGAGGAGGAGGAGGAGGAGGAAGAGAGAGAGAGAGAGGTCAGAAAACAGAGAAGACAGGTCAAATGAGGGGACAATGAACAAGACATAAATCTAAAAGACTTTGGGGGACAAAGTGGTTTCAGAAAAGACTAGAAAAATGCACGAGGATCAGATGAAGGGATGTGTATGGCAAGCTAAGAAATTTAGATTTATTCATCTATAGGTAATAAAGAGCAATTAATGACTTTAAGCAGGGGAATAATGCAATCAGATGGCTGTATGGAGACAAGAAAAAACTAGGCAGACACTATTATAACAGTTCCAGGCAAAAAGAATAAAATCTCAGATTAGAGTTGCACAGGGAATAGAGAGAAGGACAAAGATGTGAGAAATGTTTTATAAATAGAATCTATCAAGCACTTGCTCTTTGGGGTAGAGCAAATGTGGCTGAAGTGTAACCTTGACATCTGTTCCAAGAAAGTTGGTCTTGGGGGACTGTAGAACCTTGAGAAGAATTTGCATGGGTCTAACTAAAGCAGCACAGCCAAGAGAGAAGTGAAGTCTAAGAAGATAGCCAGGAATATCACCATGGAAACAGTCTTTAAGAGCCAGGTGTGGAAGATGATGCAAAGGTAATAGTGAGGTATTGGATGGCTGAGGTCAGAAGCTCATGAGAGCTGGTGTAAGTCAGAATGCAGAGCTGGCAATTTGGTTGTGGCAAACTATTTAGGACTGAGGTAAGCAGGAGATGGTTCTTCACTTTGGTGCCAGTGTGAGGAGATTTAATAATATATGGGCCTGTATTGACTCAGATATATCAGTAACACCAAGAATTATTCCAATAACACCAGGAATTATTTCAAAAATTCTAGCTGGGCATTTCAAAGCAAGGTGATGTTAATAGAGATAGAGAAGATAGAAGATGATGTAGACAGAGAGATACTGAGCTTATTTGGGGTATGATGAATTGGAAACTACATGCTAACTGCTATAATGATTTAGAGTTTAGAATTGGAGATATAATTTTGAGACTAATCAGTATGTACCTGTGGTTGAAGCCATGGTGATGGATGAGAACATCCAGAAAAGAATGTGTCTTAAGAGAACAGGGAGACAAATAGAATCTTATGAAAAACACATAAGAGAAGACTGAGAGGGCTGACTCACTAAAAGAGACAAAGACTTTCAGAGAAGTAGGAAGAAAATCAAATAATAAAATCAAAGAGGAATGATTTTGAGGTGGGGATGGAGGTGGGGATGGTTAATAGCAAATGCTACAGGGAAATGAATTTAGTTAAAAACCAAACAGAACAGAAAAGCCTTTGGCCTAATTGTTGGCAATTCTAGGTTAGAAGAGTAGTATGGATAGTAGGCAGATTATTCTGGGGTGAGGACTAAATGGGAGCCATTGTCAAGACTTTTGATAATGAAAAGAGAGATATGGTAGTAACTTTAGGAAGAAGTATAGCAGAGAGAAGATTATTTAAGAAGAAGAAATACTTAAAGATATTTGAGCTCAGAAGAGAAACTAATAGAATATAAAAACATTAGAGAGGAGACACCAAAAATCAAAAACAATATTTCCTAAATTAACCTGTAAACCCAAACTACCTGTGGGTACTTGTTAAATATATTCCTGGGCCCCAATCCAGACCTTCTAAATTGGTGTTTCTGCCAGAGGGACCTGAGGATCTCAACATATAATAAACATCCCAGGAGATCCTTATAATCAAGCAGGATTGGGAAGTTACTTTAGGAATATCTGAAATTACAGCAATGGTTCACAAATTAGACTGTTCATTGGAATTAACCGAGGAACTTTTTAAAAACATCAATTTCTGAATCTCATGATCAAAAGATACTGATTTATTTGGTCTAGAGTTCCACCTGGGTATTGGGAATTTTATAATTTTCTCATGGGATTCTAACATACAACAAGTTTTGAGCTAAGATGTGAGAAGATGAGGAGGAGTAAAAATAAGTTTTGAGGAAGGGAGGGAAGTATGCTTGCTTCATAATTATGTGGCTTCTACTGTATTGAAGGAGTAAAAGGTTTCATTATCAGTTGAGAGTGATAATGAAGGGGCAGAAGTAGAGTGTTGGACTTAGGGAAAAAGGTAAGATCATGAACAGGAATATGAGATTTAAGAGCACTCAAGATGTTCCTGAAACAATACCCTTTTTCAACAGAGGGCAATCATTCAGAAATAGAGTAGCTGGATGGTATCTGTCTGGTGCTGGGGTTGACAGAGAAATGCAGCAATGTGACCAGGGAGAAGAGATTTGAGAGAACTGGGGAGAACTGTACCAACATCATTCAAAGAGGCATGGTTACATGGGAAACTTGTGATTAATCAGTCATGATCTTAGTTTATAATCTTAGAACCTCAAGTCCGCAATGTATAGTCACAGAGATGACTTGTCCAAAAGGAGTGGAAGTGAATATCTTTGTAGTAGAGATGGTTAAGAAACTTTGAAATTTGAATTTGGGGATATGGGATCGGCTACTGGGGTAAAGAGCTTGATCTCTGGAGTTACAAAACCTGGCTCTTTGATTTACTAGCTGTGTAACCTTGAGAAATTTATTCAACCCATGGAAGCCTCAACTGTTTTTATCTATAAAACGGGAATGATAACACTTATTAGAAAATTGCATGGACAAGGGAATGGTCAACAATGTCAAAACCTTCAGGAAAGGGCTAACAGAACAAGAAATAAAGAGAAGGCTTTGAATTGGTCAATAAGATGATTATTGGTGATAAATTTCAATAGAGTGATGAGGGCAGTAGCAAAATTCCAATGGGCTGCAAAGGAAAATCATCGAGTAAAGACTCTTTCAAGAAGTTTGGTGAAGAGAAAGAAATATTTTATGGTGAATTCAGGAAAAGGCTTTGCCTACGGAATACTTACAGAATTTTTATGATGATTAAGTTAATAATGAATATAATGCATTTAGACCAGAGAGCACACAGTACTCAATAAAAGCTATCTATAATTATTATTGTTACTGCTGCTATTAACAATACCACAATTGTGGATGATAATCACTGATTTGGGGAATAGGAATATTGTATGCTTTAAGGGTTTGCTGATTGTGTTGACTAAATGAAAAAATGACCTGTGGCCTGAAGTAGTGAAAATATTTTATTTGAAATCAGGGCATTATAACAGTCATGGTGGGTAATGTAAGAAGGTAACAGGTTATTAGACAATGTTCTGACTATTATGTTTGCTGCTAAAATAGGATTCCACAAAAAGTCTATAACTATTTTTAAAATTTGGAGCCATTCTAAACTTGTTTTATGAAAGCTGCCTTTATATTTATATCACATTTCTATGAAACTATTCAGTTTATATTACTGACCTACACAATCAAATAGAATAAAATGCTGTCAGGAATGCGGAGAGTGAGAGTGAGAGAACTTACTCCAAAAGAGTGTGAAAAAGAGGAAGCATCAGAGAAAATAAAATATAATAGCTTTTATTACTGGTCCTGAGCCCTGCTGGGCACATGTTTATATCCTATAACTAGCTAACATCCTTGAGGATCCAGAAAAAGAAGTAACTGTCATAGATGCTCTGCTGTATAGAAGAGCTGGATTCTAGAGAAGATCCAAAACTAGCATTTCTAAGAGGAATCTGGTATACTTAGCAAACAAGGAAAACATCCTACAGCTTATCATAGGGACAATTATGGAGAAGCCTAGTTATTTCTGCAAGTAGAGCAGAACCAGCCACCAAAGCAATAAAATCTCTACAGTCTGGGAAGAAAGATTTAATGGAGCACTTGGTTTCGAATAAGAACCACTGAGCCTACAGAATTCTGAGGCACTCAGAGCACCTGGAAATAGAATGAGTATGGTGACTTTTAGTTGGCAAGACTGGATTCAGTGGATGAAAGTCGAAGGGAGGGAGAAGTCAAGTTAATATGAAAAAAGGCAGCTTTACAACCACAGATACCAAACAAACAAACAAAATAGCCTGCTTAAGAAATAGTGATTTTTTTTTGTTTGCAATTAGAGACCCACCAGATGAAACGAATAGCCAATTGCTGGGGAACTTTTGGAGGGGTTTAAGCATCCAGTAGGAGATTAGACTCTCAAGTTCCTTCTGACTCTGAGGCATCACTTTTGATGTTTTGAAAATATTGAGGCCACATTTAATACTCACATGCTAGGATGAACTTGACTCTTCCTTGGAGTCAGCCAAGATTGGGTTGCTCAAAGTTTTTTTTGACTAAACGGGCAGCAAGATATTGTAGAACTCTGAAAAAAAACTTGTAAAAAGAACATTTTTAAGAAAGAGGGGCTTCCATTTATGTCCACTGAGACATGTCATCTTAGAGAATGTACTATAAACTTTTTAAAGTTTTTGTCATTTAATTTTCACTGAAGAATCATGAGGTAAGTACTATAATCCCTATTTTTCAGTTGAGGATATGAAGGGGTTAGAGTAGTTAAATAAGTTATGCATGATCTCAAGCTAGATAACCAATATTTATTTATTTGTTTGTTTGTTTGTTTATTTATTTATTTATTTTTAATTTTTCTTTTTTAACCCTTTTTTATTGTGAAATATAGAACTCATATAGAAAAGTACAGAATACATAACTATATAGTTAAATAGATTATATATTGACCAACAAGTTAATATGTTGACTACCAAGTCCAAGAATTAAACATCACTGGTGCCCCTGAGCTTTGCTCCTGGTATACTTCTTCTCAAACACAGTGCCCTCAAAAAAATCAGCATTTAAAACTATATTTACTTTATCCTACTGTTTGGGCTCTTGTTACTATACTTTATTCTTCTCAGTTTCTGTCACTGACTAGCTGTATGATTTTGGGTATACTATCCATATGGCCTTAAATTTTCTACCTTTGATTATTTTTACCTTAATACCATAACATAAAGGGGGACTTCTGGATAGTTGAAAATGATAGCACTTATCTAGGTCTATATTTTTCCTTATGTCTGATAAAAATATTAGAGCTACAAATAGAACTACACAGAACACACAATCTCAGCATAATCAGAACATGGAGAATTATCAAACTGCAGAAATAAAATTACCAAAACTCATGTTCCCATCAAAAGCTGTTCAAGATGAATGAGGGCAGTTTGAGAAAATCTACAAGAAAATGAGAAAATAGAAGCTGAATGTGGACAGAAATTTCTCTAAAACTACATCTAGAAAAAGAAAGTTCACTTTAGGTGTGAAAGTACTGAAAAAAAATCCATTGGTGGATATGATTATTGATGACAAGAAAAGTACTTAAAACCACATATAATTTGAAATGGCAGTTTTCGAAGGGCATGGCTTCAGGAAAAAGAACAGGCAAAAAAGAAAGTAGATGATCCCCTTGACAATCGAATGGTGGAGAAAAGAAGCAAAATAGAAAATTCCAGTGTTCTATAAGAGGACAAACAATAACACAAACTAAAATAGAGGACATAGAACATATTCCCTACCTCCCACCTCTCCTCTCCTCTCCTCTCCTACACCTTCCCCCCAAATTCCTCTCCTCTCCTCTCCTCTCCTCTCCTCTCCCTCTCCCTCTCCCTCTCCCTCTCCCTCTCCGTCTCTCTCACGCGCGCGCACACACACACACACAGTCCACTAAAGAATTAGACATCGTTACACCAGCAGAAGAGGACAGCATTAATTAGAAATCTAAATATCAAAACCACTTTAAAAATCGATGGCAGATAATTAAAAAGTCTACTGAAAGTTATAGAAAATCAGAAAACAAGAGTCAACACCTTTCAGTTGAAGAAAATTCTCCTTTAAAAAAAATAACCACAAAGCAGAAATAACTTGCAAGACAACACTGCAAAATTAATTAAACATATACAAGTAAGTCTTTGGAACTATGAAAAATCACTTTGAATTAGAAATTCAAAAGGCAAAAATAGAAATAGATAAAAAGCAAGAAAAAAAAGAAAGGATAGTTAATTGAACCAAGGAAAGAAAGAAAAAATAAACAAAATTATTTCAGAGGATAATAGAATGAAATGTAAATTTAATAAATGGTATTGAATAAAATTAGGAAATAGTCAAGTTAGTGGAGATGAGGTAAATAAAGAAGGAAAAAAGTCAGAGAAAAACTCTTAATAATGAAAGACAGGCAAAAAAGAAATAACATACATATAATTGGAGGCCCAGAACAAGAAAAGTAAAATAATTGGACAGATATAATATTTAAAACTTTAATTCAGTTTTCACTGAATTAAAACTGAATTAAAACTGAATTAAAACTGAATTAAACTACTATATACTGCACTATATACACCAATACTATAAATACTATTTTCCAGAAACAAAAACTTAAATCTGTATCTTGAAAGAGCCCATCATATTCTCGGGAAATTAACTCAGGATGATCAGCACTGAGACATATCATATATAACTATTAGACTTCAAAGATAAAAGAAAAATCCTTGAGGCTTCAGGAATACACACACACACACACACACACACACACACACACACACACACACACTGAAAACAAAGAATTTACCTTCTTCTTAAACACTCATGGATTGAAACAAAATTGATCCTATATTAAGTTACAAAGAAATGAACAATGAGTCTCCTAAAGTAGAAATATTATAAATAGTACTATGTCTGATCATTATGCAAAAATGAACACTTAGATATCATTAATAAAATTTATAAAACCTATAAACCCTTCTACCTGGAATTGAAAAAAATAAGCTTAATAAAGGAGAAAATACAAATGGAACTCACTGAGGTTTTTTTCAGAATTACCATCCTGAATTCTCTGTCACTTAAGTCACATATTTCCATGTCTGTAAGCTCATTTTCTGGAGATTTTTCTCTTTCTTTCTGAGATGCCGTGTCACCTTGATTGTTCATGGTGTTTAATAGACTATTTCTCTGCCTGGGCATTAATGGAAGCATATTCTGTTGTTTTTCCAGAAAGAAGATTTTTTTATTTAAATGTCTCTCTTTAGCCTGCTGCAAAGAAGGCGCTTTTCTTTTGGTTTCCAGTAGGTGGTATCTAAGCCTCTCAGATCCCTGCTTTATATGGAGCCTAATGTCTTTTATTTTCTTGTAGATTTTAATCACACTCACTATTCTCAGTTTCAGTCCCTGTCAATGTTAGCAACAGTTTTGGTTGTGTTTGCTTAGATTCCTCTGGGGCTTTGTGGTGACTGGTCTCGGAGGGTATGGGGGAAAGGGCCTTCTAGGTTGGGGTTTGGGGGCTGTGGCTCAGCCTCGGTTTTGCAACCGGGGCCAGTAGAAATCAACCATTGTTTCTTTGCGGTCTCATCCTACTTCTCAGCTTTCTGCCCTGATGACTGAGCCTTGTGGCTGGCTGAGCAGAAAAGTCCTGGCATTTCCAAGCAGGACTGACCAGGGAAGTTGCCACACCTTCACCCTTCCCCTCATCCTGCAAGGAGCTCCAACGGCTGTAAGAGGCAGCTTCTTTATTTGTCTCAGTCCACCGCCCACCACTGGGGTTCTGACTTGTGGTAACTGTTATGTGCAGATCCCCTGCTCGGACATGCTGGTGTGTGGTTTGGGTGTTTTTTGTTGAGTTTTAGATGTTCAGTGTATTGTTGTTTCAAGAGGAGAGATCTGAAGACGTCTCTCACTCTGCCATGTTTTCCCAGAATCACAGGTTTCGAAAATACAAGTGAAAAGTACAGAATCATGAAAATTAATGATAGTGAAAAAATGGCTCATCAGAATCTCTGGATGCATTTAAAACAATAATTGGAGGAAACAGCATAGCTATAAATACACTTATAAATAAAAAATAAAGTAAGGAAATCAATTATTCAGCTCAACAGAAATATATAAAAGGTACAAGAAAATGATCTAAAAGAAAGTATAAGGAGGCAAATAACAAAGATAAAAACAGAGGTTACTGAAGTAGAAAATGGGCAAGAGCATGGAGAGAAACCACTCCATGGCACAGGTGTGTGGGGAAGGCTCACAACTGAGGGTGGAGCAGAAGCATTGAGAAACACTCTGTCATGCCAGAACCCCCAGCCTAAACACAAGGTAATGCCTTATAAGAAGTTTAAAGCTAAATTACATTATGGGTAACACTGGAAACGAGATAACCCAAACTGCGCTCCAGCCCTAACTCAATTGACTAAACTCTCACAGTAATGGCTCAACAGAAGAAGAGGGCCTTTTTCCAGCCATAAATATTGTTTACCTCAACTGCTATTGGTCTACACCCAATGTCTGCCACTCAATTAAAAGTGACAAGATGCTAAACAGCAAGAAAATATATCCACTAGCAAAAGACATAGTAATAAGCAGAATCAACTCAAAGGTGAACCAGATATTAGAAACATCAGAAAGAGAGTTAAACATAACTATAATTAATATGTTAAAGGCTTCAGTAAAAATGGTGGAAAACATTCATAAACATTTATAAACAGGTGGGGGATTTTTGGAGAAAGAAACTCTAAGATCCATATGGAAATCTTAGAAATAAAAATACATGGTAATAGATCTGAACAATGCTCTTAATGGCTCATCAGTTCACTTGACACAGCTGGGGAAAGAATCAGTGAACATGAAGATAGGTCAGTATAATTATCTAAACTGAAACACAAGGAGAAAAATAAATGTGAGTGGTGAGTGGGAAGGATGGGGAAAACACAACACAGTATCTTAGAGGTGTGAGACAATATCAAATAATCTAATGTAAAGAACAAAATAAAGATACCTAATGAGCATATCAAAAGTCCTGTTTTTGTTTTGTCTTGTTTATGTGTGTGTGTGTGTGTGTGTGTGTGTGTATACATGCCACTGCTTTGGGCAAGATGAAAAATTGGGACACGTAACAAAGACACAGAAGCCAACATGAAGAGGCTCCCGAGGCTGAATCTAGAAAATTTTTAGAAACAAAATTAATAATGATAGTAATCAATTATAACCTATAGATTGAAATAAAAATCCATGGCTTTATACTGATACTTATAGAAATGTATACTTATAGAAATTATGCAAATGAATAACTGAATGAATGAATGAATGAGACAGCTTTTCCTTACAGCATATTTCCAACTTATGCTTGTAGAAGGAATTGTAGAAACAGAAAATCACCATGTGAGAAACGTCACAGTAATTGTTATTTCACATCAGTAGATGCTAAAATTAGTGGGTGGAAGTATGATGAGAAACAGGATATTTATATGGTCTTAAAATGTCTCCACACAGTACACTTCTTAATTATAATGAAAAAAATAATAACCACAGTAAAGATACCTACCACATATCCCCTTAATGAAGGGATGTTAATATCATCAATAATGGCACAAATCAACAAGAATCTCCTGATATGTACTAAAAAAGGACACAATATCAAATTTTCAGTATTTTTGTCAGAAATTTAAATCAGAATGTAATCATGTTGAGACATTAGACAAATGCAAATTGAGGATAAGTTTGCAAAATAAATGGCCAGTGCTCTTCAAAAGTAATGAGGTCATGAAGAATGAAGAAAGACTGAGGGACTGTCCCCGATTAGAGGGATACTGACTAAAGGCATAATAAATAAATGCAACATGGTATCCTGTATTAAACCCCGGTCCCAAAAAATGGCATTAGTGGGACAACTGGTGATATTCTAATAAGGTCTGTTGATTAGTTAATAGTAACATATCAATAGTATTATATCACAAGAGGTAGATGTTAATTAAAAAATAGTATATCAATTATGCTAAGATTTAATTGTTGGGGATTCTGGGTGAAAGATATTTGAAAAGCTTTTTTGTACCTTTTTTGTAAGCCTGAAATTATTTTTAAATGACAAGTTGTTAAAAACTTTTAACTTAAAAAAAAAGTGACATACAACATCCTGCTGCCTATGCACATACTTCTTATCAATAGACTTCTTAATGCACAAAAATAACCTTCTCTCCCCTGTTCAAAACCTTCTAAGCCTCTGGACTTCCTTATCTGGTCCCTGCTCACCTCGCTGGACTCAGCTCTTGTCACTACCAACACTTTACCCTAGGCTGCCACCATCTTGGGCACTTTGAGCTCATCAAGCTCTCTCAAGCGTGAGGGAGCCAGAGGTCTCCTCTGAGCTACAGCAGCAGTGCTGGACCTAGTGCATCAGGCATCAGAGCACGCTGTTTTTTAACACCTGCCTCTTCTAAATGATGAGGTTAATTTCTGTTGAAATCACATAATAATAATAATCATGATTTTCCTATTTATTTACTATTTTAAAAACTATCGACATTTTAAAAGAAAAATGAACATTAATTTAAAAGATATTTATAAATTCTGTAAAATATTTCAAAATGGATTAAAATCTCTCTTTGCCTGTAACAAAACTATTTCAATTTATAGAACTGTTTACTTATTTTTAATTTTAAACACACATAAGTGGTTACTTAGTATGAAGTAACTCTAGTTCTGTCATCTTTCTAATCATTGTGTTATCATTGCTTATTCTGAATCTACTGTTTAAATTCAGGAATACGTAGTACTACAGAAATTGGAGACACAGGCTGCATCTGAAATGAGCTCATCTGTACCATTATGAACTTACTTTGGAAATAAGTGAGTATAGTCAGGTATGCATGTTGTGGTGGTGGTGGGGGCTTTCTGCATAACTGGAAATTCTTTGAATTAACTTCCACGTAGAATCAAATGTTTCTTAAAGGACGGGTGACAAAATGTGCTAATTTCTTGTTTATGTGTATGTTATTCAAACTGAACAGAAACTCCCCAAATTTTAGAGTTTATCCCAAGAAATAATTTTTAGGAGAATTTTATCACTGGCCATGCTTAGAATTTATTATCACATGATTATAGCAAAAAGAAGTCTAACTTTTAGTTGATTTTTTTATTATTTTTAATTTCTCACAATTCATCCCCTCATTGCATGCTCCTGGCTGCTCCCCTCACCACTCCACCTTTAGAATACCGCTGCATGCACCCTATGTGCACCTTCTCATTATTTCTGCCACCTTGCTTTCTAATAGTTTCCTGATACATTTAATCTCACAGAGTATATTATGAGCTGTTTGAAGGTAGAGTCCATACTTTACTTGTTCATCTCTATGTCTATACCATCTGATGCATAATAGATTCTCAGTAACTGTTTGCTTAAAAAAGAATGATTCAATGAATACATGCATGTAAGAGTGGGCTAAGATGCTTACATATATACCCCTGGCAAAGGAAAAAAAAACCTTTAACACCGCCCAAAGTCTTAGGACTTCCCAACTGGACTCTGTGTGGACTTCTCATAAAGCAAAATAGGTGGTCACGGCCTAAGGGCCAAACTTTCTGATCTGTGCAGCAAGTGTGAGGTGGGGAAGAACTTGAAATTAAATCAAACAATGATGGGTTTAGGCCTCACCTCTGCCACTTTAGTGGCCACTTTTCAAATATTTACAAAAGTGCTTGACCTCACTAAGCCTCAGTTTCGTCATCAGAAACAACAGGCATACATGACATAGGGTTCTTATAATATTTAAACGAAAGTTCTTTGTTACGTCTCTGGTGCAGAGTCGCCATAGACAGCTTAGTAAATGATGATTGCTGTCCCATTTTTCTCATTTTCTCTGATGGCTTATGCTTAAACACACTCCCAAATCATCTCCACTATATTTGTAAAACTCAAAGGATGTCTTCTCTGTAGTATGACATTTCCTTTAAGATAGGAAACATACGTTACAATTTAGGGATGTGGCAACTGTAAATATTTTTCATCAATTACGAGAAGATTCAGTCTTCGAATTCCAGGCTTCCCTTGATAACTGTCAGGACCATCCAGGATACCCAGTGAGTGGCTGACAGAGGAATTGGAGAATTGTTTCCTAAAACCGAGCTGGAAGTCTGCATTATACCAATTGAGGGTCATGGAGCCCAAAAGCCAGAATTAACCAGCATCATCTTGTTTCCTTTCAGTAGATACTTAATTGGTGCCTGTTAATCGACCTGACTGGCTTCAAACAATCGCAACTTATTTTCCAACTTGCCAGGATATATTTAGAGAGGAAAAAGAGAGCACACAGGGTGGTAAGTATAACAATGTATAGATAATCAACATTTTAAATTGAATTTTAGTTTTGAGCTTAAGCCTCTTATTGGAGATTCTATATTGGAACTATCATTAGCAGAATAATTCTATTCTCTTTTTCTCATTATTTTAAATTGACCTGAAAAAGAAAAGTGTGATGTCTGAGCACATTTGTTTCTTGGGAAAATTAACTGAAATAATGGAAACAATAGTTTAATCCAATGTTACCTAATGAACTTTCTGCAATGCTGAACATGTTCTAATCTGTACTATGTAATATGGTAGCTATTATCCACATGTGGTCACGAGCAGTTGAAATGTACATAGTACAAGTAAGAAAGTAAATTTTAAATTTTATTTGATTTTAATAAATTTAAATATAAATAGCCATATATGGCTAGTGACTACTGTAATGAGTAGCACAGATAAGAGACTACAATAAAAGCAAAGCCCACTGAATGTCACCATGCTGTCAGCACATTGATGTTCAGGCTGCTTTGCTATAAGGGCTACCTGACTCCATGCTTAAAACTCTCCTGCGCCCTCCTGGCCAGGCTGTGCTCCTCCAAGTTATCTTTAAACTGCTTTCACTGACCTCTAGCTATTGTTTACCAAGATCTACCTCATAAGCTACCCTTTGTCTGCTTTTCTAAGGCCCCTAGAACCAGTTTCTCTTATTGCATTCTTCCCTGCATCCATTTCCTTTTTTTTTTTTCCTTTGCTTAAGCAAGTTTGAGTTGGGGATCCAGAAATTTCAGATAAAAAGGAGTCTAATATATAGTTTCTATAATAAACCTATAAATTTGACCCCTTCCTAAACCTCTTTTTCTCAGTACTACTATAAATGTAACTTCTATCAGAATCAAGCACATCTCCACACTCCTCTTGCTTTTGGTGTCTTTTCCATGCCTAGTATAACATTCTTTTCTTCTTCTTTTCAAATATTCTTCCGGGTTCATAATCCAGGTCAAAGCCCACCTCCCTTTTGACTTCTCTAGTTCACCTCTTCTCTCTCTATATACTGAGCTATTGCACAGTGTTTCAATCACATTCACTCCCCGGTGTTCACGGAGCTTTACGAATTGTCTTTGTGCACCAGTAAGACTTTGAGCGTCCCTGAGGGCAGACACCACATGGAATCCATAGCCTCTATCATGGCCTAGCATAGCAGTACTCAATGTTCTGACTGAATGAGTGATTGATTGACTGAAAGCATAGAATTCACAAACACTGCTTTCTGGATGTGTAGGAAGGAAGATGGCATGAGAGGCAGCCTTAACAAGAAAACCACCAAAACTCATTAAAAATGTATATGGACCATCTTTTGTTTATTTTTTATATTTTTGTGGAAATTTCATTCACATTCTCCATCTAGGGTTTACTCAGAATTAGGTTATGTCTTTATCCAGGTCTAAAGTAAGTAAAAAATGGAGAGGATTAATTATAGCTGAGATTCAGGGAGTCAACCATCAAAAGCAATACAAGTTTAGGATAACCTACAGTCCATTTGTTTCTGAATGACACTCATCCAAACAGAATGTGTTTACAAAGACCACTTGGTGGCTCCAAATAAATGTATTGGGGTCTAGAAGAAAACATAGAGGCATTAGTTTCTGTGCTCAGGGCATCCTGACCTCCCAAGGTGAAAAGGTTAACATTTCTGAGATAATAATGAACAAGCAAAGGCAATATATAATGAACTATGTGGGGTAGATCAGTGATGCAAAATTTAAGAGATGTGAGATCTCACAAAGGATTGTAGAAGTCACTGAAATTGTCTTAGAGAAGGTAGGAGTTAGGCTGTGTTTTGAAGACTACGTAAGAGTTGAATGAACAGAGAGGAGACTTAACTGGGCATAAAAGAGAAATTTTAAAGAAATTAAATGTTGTAGATTTTTAAATTTAATAAGAAGGATTTAGTGGTCTGCTATTTTATGGTTCTGATTGAGAATCACTATAAATGTTACAGTCAATCAGAAGCAAGTTTTCCAGTTTGGATAAACACATTGTGTATGCATATCTAAGAGAGCTCCATTCACAGTGTAAGCATCATAGATGTGTATATATTATAACATTTCCTTGCAGATGGTAGTAAAGTAACTTGCTCTTACAAAATTATGATGCCAATGTACGAGAGACAGAAATAAAGTTCTTAAAAGAAGAATGCCTTTTTCTTACTCTTGCAAAGTCACTCTACTGGTGACTGGAAACTTGAGATTCAGAAGTAAGAGAAGACATGCCTTTATAGTCATCATTAATGGATTCTCTTGTCTCTGATTTTGCCTTGCAAGGTCTCAGAAGACCCTCTGGAAGAAAGAAACGTTAACTCCCAGGTTGTTATAGTAACAACCTCAATGGCTTTTACATGGCCTCTCTTGAAAAAGTCCAGGTCACAAAATTATCAGAAAAAGGTCAAAGAGAAATAAAAGTTTGGATC
>NW_006438113.1:8528459-8538758 GCF_000325575.1 Pteropus alecto
CAGAAATTTGGTGCAAAGGAAATTTACTGTACATCAGTGGAATAATAATTGAGATGGGCCTTGAATAACCAGTAATATTTTCATAGTTTTTTATAGATGGGGAGGAAATTTCTAATAGAAGAGAAGGTACAGAAGCAGAAAAATGAATTTATATAGGCAGCAAATGGAGTGTAGGAGAACATCAGTAGTATCTATTTCCTCCTCAAAAAGAACAGGAGATTGGCTTGTAGTTTCTGATTCAACATGTAAAGAACTTGGAAGCTGTCATTCCTATCCTTACAACAAGGAAAAAGCTCCTAAAGTAAAAATCAACAATTTTTCTTGGGTCATCAGAGAATTAAGTTTATAGGGTAAACCACTTCCCTGAAAGGCAAAGAGAGAAGTGAATACAGAGAATCACAGTTTACTGAGAACAGAATCTCAGGATCAGAGGCTGCCATTGGAACCCTTAAAGTGTAACTTGAAAATTTCCAGAAGCTCAGTATGGTTTAGTTTGGGAGACAAAATCTTAGAAGAGACCTTGTATTTTTGTGAACTTTACCTCCAGGAGCTCCACTAGGTTCAAAGGTGTATTTTAGACAAAAATCCCCTTTGTGTTTCTGGAGTGGGGTAAGGGAGAGTGGGGAAGTTATCATTTTGAAATATCCCTAGAATATTCCATTCTCCTTAACAAAGGACTTCCCTCAAAAGAAACTATTTTCTGTACAATTATGAATGTTGCTACACAGGAACTGCTATGTATGGTGACAGATATTAACTAGACTTACTGTGGGGATCACTTTGCAATATATGCAAATATATAATTATTATGTTGTACACCCAAAACTAATATAATGGTATATGTCAATTATACAATACGTACATACATACATACATACATACATACATACATAACTACATCAATAAATAACTGTTTTGTGTTTGTTTTTGTTTTTAAATAAAAGATGAAACCATTTTACCAGAGTCTAATGACTTGGGTTTTACTGGAGACTAACTGACCTGGAGGAAGAAAATTACTCAACCCCATGCCTCTTTAGCCCTCAACATAGGAGAAAGAAAATGCCCATGTCCAGCCCCCTCTAGACTTCTTATCTTATCTTTGGGGTAAAAAAGCTGGAAAGTTTTTCTGAAGGTCACAATCAAGGTGAAGGGCTCACTAAAAATGGTGAGAATTAATTACAGGATTAAGGAATGCTTTCACTCCCTCTACATGTACCATCACATCAATTAGTCTCCTGTATAGTAAGAATGCTTTACACCTAAAAGAAATTCAAGGCTCAGATTCTATTTAAAAAGTTTAGAGAAACCTGAAGACAACAGGGGAGGCAAAAACAAAGATACTAGAGTAAACTTCAGTTTCTGTTACCTACAACTATAGCAAACAATAAATGCAGTCTCATTCCTAGCCAGACAAAGAGAAAAATTCACACTAAAGGCCTGTTTACCTCAGCTTTTAAAACCTAATATATCACATTTGACTTTCAACAAAAAATTACAGGGCATGCTAAAAGGCAGAAACAACAGTTTTAAGAGACAAAGGCAAGCATTGGAACCAGACTGAGCTATTGCAGAGACTTAGAATTATCAGAACAGGAATTGAAAATAACTTTGATTAATATGCTAAAGCTCTAATGGAACAGATGAACTACAGAGAAGATGAGTAATAAGAGCAGAAAGATGGAAACTCTAAGAAAAAACGTCAAAAGGAAATGTGAGAATATAAAGACACTGTAATAGAAATTAAGAATGTTTTTGAAGGGCTCTTCTGTAGACTGAACACAGCTAACGAAAGAATTAGTGAACTTAAAGATATGTCCATAGAAACATCCCAAATTGAAAGCAAAGAGAAAAATGAATGAAAATTAAAAGAAACAGAATATCCAAGAATTGTGGAACAATTACAAAAAATCTAATATGTACATAATGTGAATACCAGAGGATAAATGAGTGAAAAAGGAACAGAAGAAATATTTGAAGTAATAATAGCTGAGGAATTACCAAAACTAAAGACAGACAACAAACCTCAGATCCAGAATGCTCAGAGAACACCAAATATGATGATACTAAGAAAATGACATCTATGCATATCATATTCAAACTGCAGCATATCAAAGAAAGAGTGAAAATGTTTTAAAAAGCCAGAGGATAGAGGCACCTTATATTTAAAGAAACAAGGTTAAAAATTACACGAACCATGCAAGCAAGAAAAGAGTGGAGTAAAATATTTAAACTGTTAAAAGGAAAACAAACAAACAAACAAACAGCAACAAGATAGAATTCTGTATCCTGCAAAGTAATCCTTCAAAAGTAAAGGATAATCAAAGACTTTCTCAGACAGACAAAAATTGAGGAAACTTATTTCTAGAAGACTTGCTTTGAAATAAGTGAGAAAAAGCAGTAGAGAAAAGGAAATTGATACAGGAGAGAAACTCAGATCTTCATAAAGAAAGGAAAAATGCTAGAGAAAAAAAATGAGAATAAAATTAAATTTTTAATTTTTCTTATTTTTAATTGACCTAATTGATGGCAGTTTGAACAAAATAATAATAGCAACAATGTATTCAGTGTCACTTATGGATTAACAAAATGAATGACAACAATGTTAGGAGAAATAAAATGGAGGAAATGAGAGAACTCTGTTATAAAGTACCTGTACTAGCCATGAAGTAGTAAAGTGTTTGAAAGTGGAGTTGGAGTGGAGTTATTTGAAAATGGATAGATTTCTAGATAATTATGTTAAATGAAAGAATTCAGACAGAAAATGTTGAAAACCACATGATATCATTCTTTTGTAGGATATAAATCTAAAAGCAACAAACAAACATGATAAAAAATAGAGACTCATGGACATGGACAGTGGATTAGTAGTTACCAGAGGGTAGGGAGTGGGGAAGTAGACAGGAGTAAAAGGGATTAAATATTTGGTGATGGAAGGAAATCTAACTATGGGTGGTGAACACACAATGCAATATATATATACACACAATATCCTGTTGAATCGTATACTTGAAACTTATTGGAATTGTTGATCAATTGTCACCCACAATAATTTTTAATTGAAAAAAATTCACCCTTAAAAAAATAGCAGAGTTGGATTAATTGTAAACTTATATTGAAAACTAATAAAACCAGTAAAATTTTTCTTAAAAAATTATAGTTGATACACTAAAATAGGAGAAAAAATAGAATCATATAAAATGTTCAACTAAAACCAAAACAAACAAAAAGAACAAGAGCAATGGATTGAAAGTAATTAAAATATGGTAGCTATTAAGCCAACTATATCAATAGTCACTTTAATTATGAATAATTTAAGGATACCAATTAAAAGATAGACTGTGAGAGTGGATTAAAGAAAAACAAGTACCAACTATATGTTGTCTACAAGAAACCCATAAAGAGCTGGAGAAAAATATACTATGCTAAAACTAATCAAAGTGAAGAAGCTGTGTTAATTTCAGACAAAACAAACTTTAGAACAAGGAAAATGATCAGGAATAGAGGCATTACATAATGATGAAAAGATAAGTTCTTCAAGAAGATATACAAATCTTTAATGTTATGTGTCTAACAACAGAGTATCTAAATACGTGTGAGAAAACCTGATAGACCTACAAGAAGAAATAGAAAATTCAATATTACACTTGGAGATTTCAACACCCCTTAAACAGTAATTGAGATATGCAGCAATCAGCTACATAAGGATGGAGTTGAATAGAACCATATGATCAATTAACTGAATACAGCTGATATTTATAGAATATTTCATCTGACAACAGCACACATACTTTTCTCAAGCACACATGAAACATTTACCAAGATGAACCACATTCTGGGCCATAAAACATACCACTGCATATTTAAAATAATAGATATCATAGATAGTAGTCTCTCAGACCACAATGGAATTAAACTAGAAATCAATAACAGAAAGAATGGCTAGAAAATCTTAAAGTACTTGGAAATTAATCAACACACGTCTAAATAACACATGGGTCAAGGAAGAACTGTCAAGAGAAAATTCAAAATGTCTTGAACCAAATAAAAATGAAAATACAACTTATCAAAATGCATGGGATGCAACAAAAGCAGTGCTTGGAGAGAATTTTATAGCATTGAGTGCACATATTAGAAAATAAGATAGATCAAAATCAATAACCAAAGCTCCCATCTTAGGAAACTAGAAAAAAGAGGAGTAAAATTAGATCTAAAGTAAGAAGAAGGGAAAAATAATAAAAATTAGAACAGAATCAATAACATTCAAATAAGAAAATCAGTAGGGAAAATCAATGAAAACAAAAGCTGGTACTTCAAAAATATCAATAAAATTGATAAACTTCTAGCTAGGCTAACCAAGGAAAAAAAAGAGAGAAGAACCAAATTACCAATATCAGTAATAAAAGCGGGAGCATCACTACCAATCTGAAGGATGTTAAGAGAATAAAAAAAGAATGTTATTAAAAAATCTATGACCACAAGTTTAATAATTAAGATGAAACGGACCAGTTCCTTGAATAGCACAAATCTACCAGTCACACTCCTAGGTATTTACTCAAATATGTTGAAAATTTATACCCATGGAAAAATTTGTGCACGAATGTTTGTAGCAGCTATATTTATAATTGACAAAACTTGGAAATAGCAAGATATCTTTTAAATGAAGGGTCCCCAACCCCCCGGCTGCAGACCAGTGAAGGTCTGTGGCCTGTTAGGAACTGAGCCTCATAACAGGAGGTGAGCAGTGGGCAAGCCAGTGAAGTTTGATCTGTATTTGCAGTTGCTCCCCAGCACTAGCATCACCACTTCAGCTCCACCTCAGATCATCGGGCATTAGATTCTCATAGGAGCACCCATCCTTGGTGCCAAAAAAGCTGGGGACTGTTGCAAATGATGAATGTATCAACAAACTAGTTGTACATTCATATAATGGAATGTTATTTAGTAATGAAAAGAAATGAACCTCTAAGTAGCGAAAAACTTGAAGGAATCTTTATATTGCTATGTGAAAGAAGTCGATCATCAAAGGTTACATTCTGTATGATTCCAACTATATGATATTTTAGAAAGGTAGTTGCCGAGGGTTTAGGGCTATAAGGGAGAGATTAATAATTGGAGCATAAGGGATTTTTAGGGCAATGAAACTATTCTCTAAAACACTGTCATGGTGAAACATGACATTATGCATTATGGTGAAAACCAATAGACTTGTACAACATGACATTATGCATTATGGTGAAAACCAATAGACTTGTACAACATGACATTATGCATTATGGTGAAAACCAATAGACTTGTACAACACAAAAAGTGAACTCCAATGTAAACTATGGACTTTACTTAATAATAATACATTAATATTGGTTCATCAATGGTAATACATGTACCACACAGTACAAGATGTTAATAATAGAGAAAACTGTTTGTGGGAGTGGGAAGAATGGAGAATGTGGAAACTGTCAGTACTTTCTGCTCAACTTTTCTATAAACCTAAAACTGCTTTAAAAAATTAAGTCTATTAATTTTTAAAAAGCATATGAAAATTTATGATATAATGTAACATTGTAAGCAACAGAAGAGCCAAAGTATTAGTTTTCCAAGGTCAGGAAGCCACCAGGCACAACCCTGTGATTCATAGCTCCCTCCCATACGCTGTTTGTTGCATGCTTAACAGGATAATGCATGTGGGAAAAGCTGGTGTCATTAGAAAGAGTCAGGAATATGGTTGCCACAGGAAGAGGCGCAAATGTCTTTCCATCATAGTTTCTCTATTCTAAACATGCTGTAAAACCACTTTACGTGCAGTACCATTTTATTTTTCTGAAATAACTCCCATGGTGCATTCACATCTTCCTCAATATTTATCAAGTCAGTAGGGTATAGTGGATCAGAGAGAAAGCTCTGGAGTCAGATGGCCCGAGTTTAATTTCTGATTTCACTACCTACTTGCTGAGTGACTCTGGGTAAGGAACACCACATCTTTGTGCCTTGACTTCCCCATTTGTAAAGTGAGGGTAATAATATTACCCACTTCGTGGAATTGTGAGGATTAAAATAATTCATACGAAGTGTCTAGAACATTGCCCTTTTGGAACATCTCTCTTTTGGTGATGCGCAAAGCATATTAATGTGTTAAAGGCTCTGATAAGTCCTATAATAAAAATGTTCTCAATTGCAGTTTTTCTAAATTCATTTGACTAACCAATCCTTTTTTTTTTTTTTTGTCAACTGACAACTATTAATATTCTGCAGAATGGAGGTTAATTGGAAAATCCTCTGAGCAATGCCTATCCAAACATTAAACTTTCTGCTCGTTGCTTTACCTCCCCGCCCTTTTCTCACCATTTCCTACATGATCTAAATAAGAATCACTCAAATCTTTTCCAAAGGCCTCAGTAATATTGAGCTGAATTTTCTCTTAAAGAGAGAGATATTTGAAAGAGAGCGTCATCCTCTGGTGGGTAAAATTTCCTCCTGCTGTTTGTGATATTCTCTCCATCGAAAACCCACAACAAAAGAATTGTAAATTGCTGGGTAGAGGGTCAATCCAATGTGGTTCTGGTCTGTGTCATGTATTGAGTGCTGGCAGCCTGTAAATATTTGCCATGTGAAATCATATAGGAGTATTCTGACAAGAATGCTCAGGGGACAACAAGTGCCAGGACTCTTAGTTGCGAAATAAAGAAAGTGGAGAGGAAGCCAACCTTTCTGGAGCTGCTTCACTCCCTTTCTGCTTAGAATAACCAATCACAAAATGGCCAAGTTCCAAGCAAACTATAACTAAAGAAACGCAGCAAATAAGTATTAGAAAGCAACATTGTTAGCGAAGAAAAGTGAATAGCCACCATTTGTTTGTTGGCTCATGGGGTTGCCTTTAAAAAGAAGTCCTGGTTTGAAGGATTGAATCCAGTTTCCAGAGCTAGGAAATATATACCAGACATAGCACGCCTGTAAGAAATAATTAGAGCCACTGTGAATTGGGAAAAGGCCCTTCTCTTGGTGGCAGGAAGACTTATCTTGCTCAATGGCATGTCAATGTTACCACACACCATATTCTCACATTCTACAGATGAAAGACATTATCCCACCCAGGAAGACAGAAGTTACTCCCCCAAATGAGTCAGAGGATGTCATCTTCATATGAACATCATTCGTGAAGTGTTTATATGCAAACTATGAAATTCAATAGCCTGGAAAAAAATAATAAAAAATAAAAAAATGCAGGTAGAGAAAAAATACCAAAGATTTATATTTGCTTCCAAGATCTGTCTTAGGAATGTTGTTATTTCTCAAACTGTGTTCCTAAGAACACCCGAATTGAAAAAGAGAGTCGTAGAAGAAAGTGCCCTATGATACAATTAGCTCAGAATAGACTGTGCTCTGTATTTCCCATTGATGAATGACACCTTAAGAACTTTGAAAGTCCTAGAGAAAAATTAGAAAGAAAAACAAGCAAAACCTTGTTTTATTTTGATTTATCCCACTTTTTCTCAAATGTATATAGTATATAGCCACTTTATTTAGAACTATTAAACTCTTTACAGACTAGTACATAGTAATATTAATTACTTCCTCTCTAGCTATCAATCTTTGTTAATTTTTAAACTGGGTCAGGACACAAAGTTAACAATATCTGCCCATCCTGGTTGGCTGGGCTAAGAATTTTCACGGATCCAAAAGTGTTTTGAGAGGTTTACAACGTTTGTACAAATATACTTCAGGTACCATGTTGGCGAAAGCTTACAAAAGCGAGCCTGCTTTGATTGGCAAGGCTAATTAGTTAAATGAACCTACTTATATGCCACTCTATAAGATTTTTTTTTTCCTGAATAAAATGTGGAGCAGAACAAAAGATGATAAAAGTTGTGGTTTGTTTGAAAGGGAAAACAACAAACTCGATAAGCTTAGGCAAGATAGATTTCCAACAATTAACTCATCTATTCAACAAACGTGTACTAACATTTGTATAGTTTGGATTCTTTCTGTGACAAGTGATAGAAAGTCTAACTCAGACTGACTTGTAGCATATCGCATTTTCCAGAAATGGCCACAGTCATAGTTCCAGTCCCATAGGCTCTTCTGGAACAGTGCCCTTCCTCTTCCCTTGAACCTGAGCTGGTCTTTGAGTGCTCCAACCTATCAAGGATGGCAGAAGTGGTGCCGAATGACTTTCCATAAAAAGGATGCAGTTTTTGTTTGGATCTCTCACTTTTATTGGTGTGGGATGAGAGGGAAAAAGGGATGCTCGTTCTAGGAAAAGCTGTCTCCATAATGTGAGGAAGCCCAGACTAGCCCATGAGAAAGGACCACCTGAAGAGACCCACGCTGAGAACTGATGCCCGCTGCTGATGACCAGCATCAATGACCAAGCTTTCAGATGATCACAGCTCCCAGCCCTTGGGCCACCACCTTTGACATCTAATGGAGGAGATTCAAGCAATCTCTGCTGAACTCTGCCCAAAGTGCAGATTTATGAGCAAAATATATTTTTCCATTATTTTAAGCCACTTAATTGAGGAGTTATGCAGCCATCATCACAGGTACAGGGCCCATAAAAGGAAATGTCAAAGAATGTTGCTGGTGCTGGCATAGATTGATCAGGGGTTCAAACAATGTCATCAAAGATATACTTCTTCCCTATCTCTTGGTCTAGCTCTCCTCCTTGTTGACTCTCTTCTCAGATAAACTTCGCCCTCCTGGAAATGAGACAGCTAGAAATGACTGAAATCTTTCCAGATTCAGCCCAGTGTGATAAGGACATCTTCCTCTACCCTGGGTAGTTTCACACTACCTTCCTGGCTGTAATAAGGTCATGTATCCATTTCTGACCTAATCATCGGACCAGGGAAATGATTGGGCAGACCTGATTCATCACCCCACTGCACTGACAAGGAAAGAATATAGTTCTGGGAAAATTACAGAGATTGAGATTTAGGATTTAGGGTGAGGTAAATTCCCAAGTGAAAATTAAAGGTTACTATTGGTAAAGATTGCTTAAATTCTAAACAACCCAAAGACAAGCACGTTTTTAAAAGTTCTAAGTGTTTTATGTGTATTAATTAATTAAAGACCTTACCACTACCATGAGATAGATACTGTTAATAATACCATTTTACAAAAAAAAAAAAAAAGGAAATGAAGACACAAAGTTCAAAACTGACCAAGTCTGCATCGTTAGCAAATAGCAGAGGTGGAGTTAAAACCAAGGTGGTCTGGTTTTAGCCACTATGGTATGGTTACTTGTAATAATTTTAGTAGTTGCTAGAGACAGGGAAATGAACAAATGGGGTGTTTGCCTTAGAGAAACCGTTTTGCTAATCATGTAAGACAAAAAAATGTAACAACAAAATTGCAACTCAATGTGTGCATTTCTTTAATAAAAGTGAAGTACTATGAGGGCTAGGAAGAGGAAGCAATACCTACACCTAGAGTGGAGACAATACAGAAATGCTAGAGATGACATTGAGCTGGTCTTTGAAATATAAATGGGATTTTGCCTTGAAAAGATGTAGAAGCAGGAAGGATATTCCAGATAATGTGTGCAAAGGGAGATGATGTACTTTTCTAAAAGCTACCCAGAGTAATTTAGTCTTTCAAAATGTATTTATTGAGCACCTGCTCTGTAGAAGGCACGTTTATAGGGACTTAGGTACCTCCATAAACAAAACAGACAAGGATTGCTGTCCTTGTGGAGCTTACCCGCTGTCAGCACACCAAGGATGCTGCCCAGGCTTCGAGAAGATTGAACAGCCACATCTTCATGTATTTCTTTCAGGCTGGATGGCCCCTCTTCCAAGACAGCTGTCTTTGACCATGTTCTGTATTTCACTGGATGCCCAAAGAAGAGAGAGGCCAACTTTATCTCAGCTGTTGCTACCTACAGAAAGCAAGAAAACACCTAGGAAGGCCCTGTAGGAGGCAAAGAAGTGGAAACCCTTAGCTAACTGCTGGCTCAGGCTGATACAAGCACGGAGCAGATTGGTATGCATGTGTGTGCTGATGTGAATGTGCCCTGTGTGCATATGCATTGCGTGTACCTGTTTATACATGTGTTGTGTGTGGCAGGCCCCAGGAGTAGGGAAGGCAATAGGGCTCCATTTCTCACTGGTGGCTCAGAGGTCCGAAACTTGAAGAGGCTTCCTGGGCATTAATCATGCAGGCTAGAGGATGGTATTTTAGTTTTCAGTAAATGACAAACTTTATTAGAGAAAAAGAAAGAAGCAGACACACCCTGTTCTTTCCCAGATTTCCACATGAGGCAGACAGAGTTCAGTGAAAGACTGGAGGGGAGAGAAGAACAAA
>NW_006438113.1:8538787-8557650 GCF_000325575.1 Pteropus alecto
CCAGGGATAATTGAAGTGGTCTGTACTGTTTTATTAGAAAATAAATTCTCCCTCCCAACTGGCATCTTCAAAATTATGTAATGAATATTTCCAAAGAAATGCCACATGACACAATGTGAATTTTAAAGATAATTATTCTTGTCGTCTCTTCTGAAATCTGAGTTCTGGGATTTGATTCAAAATCGAGTCCCCCCAAAAGAAACTATGCCTATTGGCTTTTTCTCCCTGAATCCTGAACAGTTACATTCAACACTCTTAAACAAATCCCCACCCATCACACAGTAATCCATCCATTCATTCATTCACTCCTTCATTCATTCAACACATTTGTTTTTAGCTCCTGCTACTGTCAGGCCCTGTGCTGGGCAAAAAAGCTATTGGATGATGAGATAGACTTGGTCCCTGTGCTCATGGAGCTCAGACTAGATCATAACTTACTTCTGTATCTCATTTGCTGTAAAATCCCAAAAAGGTACTTTCCTTCATTGTGCCTTAGTTTCTTTACAAGCAAAAAGAAGAGACTCAATATCTTATTACGTTGTGATTTTATCATTAATATGAATGAAGCATTAGTAAATAAATAAATACATCACTTAGAAAGTTTGATACCTAAATTGGATGACCTCTCACACCCTTTTCCCCATCTCTCTGGACAGCTTCCAATCAGAAGGTGGGACTGGGCAGGGATGGGTAGCAATGGGCAGAATAATCTTACTGATATATGGGTAGAGTAGGAAAGCTCTTGCAGAAGTTCCTATTATCTTTCTTCGATCTGATCTCTCTATTAGCTGTGAAAGCCTTGGTGAGACATGCTTAAATCAAATGGGCCCCACAGTGTGCCAACGGCCTTCATTTTCACGTAAATCACGTTTAGCGTCCTTCATAACTGGCACTTCCTTGAAGGATAGAAATTAAATGTTGATTTATAGCATGTTATTGCTCCTCTCTCATAATCCAGTGCTGTTTGTGATCTAATCTTTAATCTTAGCACTAACATGACTCTGGGGAATTGTCAAACAGAGCCCAGCAGCCAAAGTTTACAGAGGACAATTGCTAAGTCTCCTGGCCCACCCCAGTTGAATTTATTGTAAGTCAATTCATGGGTCTAATTGGCCAGGGGCATCCTGACCTACCTGTTGCTTATCTTCACAGCTAGATTCTTCCTACTGCTGGGGCCATTTGTCCACCACTTTCTTGAGCTCTCGACTCACTCCCATCCTAGGTCAGGAGGTAACTATGAGCCAAACGTGATGCTCAGAGAACACGCTAGCTCTGACTATAAAGTTTAGTTCTATTTGCCTCACTCCTGAGGCCAAATACCAGTTCCAATGGCTAGGTCTTGCTTTAATACCATGTTCTTCTAGAACTGTGGTACCTCCAGCCCTATATGTAGAGCTCCGATTCCTGTGGCTTTTCTCTGCTCAGGTGGTCTACTTTCCTGCTTCATTATTTGTCCCTTCCTTTAGTTCCCATTAACAAACTCCACCTGTTCACCGGCAGGAATATATAAACTCTTCCCTGGACCATCCTGGATACTATGCTCTTTAAGATGCTCTGTTTTACTACCTGGCTGGACTTCGGGAGAGGCCATCAAGTTAGAGGTAAAAGGCTTACTCAGTTGCCCCATCTTACTGCATTGAGCACATTGCAGGGGATTAAAGGAGGAAAGGTAGAAAAATTTACCACTGAAATTAACATGGACTAGAATCTAAGGAAGAGACAAAGGTGAGAAGAGAGATGTAGCTGCTGCAACAAGAAAGGAACATGAAAGTCTTATTTTTTTCATGTTTTGTAATTCTACAGAACAGACGAAATGCTAAATGAGCAGATTAAAAGCGAAAAAGCTAAGGTAAGGTAGCTTGTTACTACAGATGGAATGTTTTGAGGCAGTGGACATAGCTACAAAAAGAAAAACTTTCATCCTGGAAATAAATGAAATCGCTTTGCATTCATAATTCTTAGATAAGAAAACACGTGAGTGCCATTCTATCATTCAACAAAACCTTATGAAACACCTACTGTGCATGAGTCCTCTTGTCAGATACTCTGCTCAAATAAAAGATAGATTTGTATAAAGATAAAAGAACATAGAACAGTGCAATCAGAGATAATCGAAGTACGAATGGGGAGAGATATAGAATGGTATACAAATGGTAACATATTAGAAATCTTAAATATTCACTCTTTCTGCATTTGTAAGGCCTATGTTGTTCTATTCAGTGGCAACTGCTTCCAGAACAGAAAAGAAAGAAGTTTATAGTCATTTCCATTGAACTCATTTGTTTCAAAGCCACAATGTTACTGGCAACTTAATGCACCAAGCTATAGAAATTAAAATGTATATTTCTGCTGAAATGGAGACCTCATGATTGGTAAGTTGGCGCTGGCTTGCCTCTAATTTTAGTGAATGTCAGATTCTTACTGTTTCAAGTGCTGATGGGCTCAGGCCTGGCTGAACCTAGAGAAATAAGTAGCTTCAGTGCTAGGGATCTAAGACTTCTGTAGCCATAAACCAAGGTGCTTCAAACAGGGAGTTACAACAAGGAACAGATGGTGAGTATTTCACAAAGTAGGGTGCAGCCCCTCACCACAATCATTCTCTGCTCTTGTCTCTGGCGGTGAAAAGCTGGACAGGACTCTAATGGCTGGCTAATGAGCATGATTAAAACCTGGTAATGACTCATTCTAGGAGAAAATGTTCAACCCTGCAGAATCCATTCTGCTTTATTATCTGTGAACCTCTCGCTGATGGGGACTGGAGATTGACGTGCTTCCATTATGCAGAGAGTGCGAGGTTTGCTGGAAATGGAAGGCACTTTCAAATTGTCACGGCTTGCGATGCTCTTCTACAGACAGGAGAGACACTACCAGGGATGAGCAAAAAAAAAACTTTTTTTTTTTTCCCCCTCCTTAAAGCCCCAGATACTCTGATCTGGCAAGATGAGCAGTTGTTGATTCTAAACAGAAATGTATTCTCTGTGTAGATTTGATTAACACCGTGCTGTTGAGTCTTTACGGTCAGGCCAGATTATATTACAGTGATGACGAGTAGTTAATGAATTTACATCGACTAATCCATACAATGCTAAAGATTTTTCTGTCAGGATTAATATCCAAAATGTGCTGGACACTGTCTGATGTGTGGCGCTGCTCTTTGCACCAGTGTGACCTGTGGCTGGTGTTTAATATCCCATGATTAGAATTAAGTGACAAAGAGAACCTGGACACTGGGATCCAAGATCGTTTGGAGAATTCTATAAACAAACATCAAGGATGATCTTATTCCTATTTTTTTTTTTTGATCCTTATATCTTTCTTTCTTCTGTAGGAGCTGAGCAAACACCTTTGAGAATCCCGATAGGACCCGTGATACCTCTGCATATGCCAGCATAGTCTTCTGGCTCTTCTCTGGTTCCCTATCTTCTCACCACTGCTTGCTCTGGTCCTTTGTTTCCTCTGCTGTGTCTACTCTGAGTGATTCTGACCGCTTGACTTATTTTAACCTTAGGTACCTGCCATCCCCTCCACACCAAACGTAAAACACTCCAGACCACTCACCTCTTCCAGAATTCTGGCTCCATCCTAGTCATGACTTCATCAGCACCTGTAACCTACCTTAGTTCTAGCCACAACTTCTTTCCACACATTACAAGGCCTGTTGATGACCATTGCTTGAGGCTGGTGGAAGGCTCCTGTTATACTCACCTAGATAGTAAACATTAGACTATAGTGGGCATCATAATTAACAGGAGAACATGTCAAACATGACAGTTCATTGACCTATCCATTATGTCTGTATTGAGTCCTGTGAATCTGCTTTTTATCAAGTAGCATAAATGATTCTTCACACGTGGTAAAATGTGTTCATGGTCCATACTTCAAGGATCAAGGATGTCCCTTGTCAGGTAATCTCCAGCAGGCCCCTGTTTCTTGGCAGCAGTGTCTACACTAGCAGCTTTATTAACAGGATGATATGGGTAGATGTAGCCACTATGAAATCAGCTCCTTCAGAGTAGAGTCTCCCAATACCATAAGAATTCTTATCTTTCCCACAGCTTGATTTAAGCCTATGAAAAGCAAAAGCTTTGACTCCCACTGGCTCTCTTTATCCTCAAATTCAGGTTATTAGAGGTGGTAAAAATGTATTATATTAACTTTATGGAGAGAATATCTGGGCGAGACACAGTGGGAAATTGTCCAGGGAGAGAAAAGAAGAGGTGTTAATGGTCATAATGGCTATAGTCTTTGCGTGGTCATTTGTAAGTCAGTTAACTAAATAAGTCCAAGGCTTACATGAAGCTTACACAAGTCTAGGAAGTTTGATTTAGACTTTATACAAATGGAAGTTATAGTTGAAAGTAAGATAAATATCACTATAGATTGGGGATAGTGATAGGTAGCTTGGGTAAGACCTGTCAAGAGTCATAATTCTATGACATGTTAGGAAGGGTGTTAATGTGTACTGTGAGGTGCTGGGGTTTTATAAGCATTAGTGCTTTTATTCGTCAAAACAACCCTGTGTAGTAAATAAGACCGTTCCCATTTTCCAGTTGAGAAAATTCAGGTTCAGAGAATCTAAGTACCCTGCCCCGGATGACACGTGTAGCACTGGCAGAAGAAACTCAGGTCAGCCTGACTATTTCCACTGCAAAACTTTATGTCTTGAGGATGTAGAAGATGTTAATTTGACCCAAAGCCATGGAAGCTTTCTGTCTGAAAAACAGTGTCACACCACCTTTAACTCGTGCTTTCATATCTCCTCTTCAGGGGGAACAATGTGGTGTTTGTCAGGCCTCCTCGTAAGTGGTTAACAGGAAACTTTTGAGATATATTGAGACAAGCAGTGTATTTTCATTACAGTAAATGATTATCAAAGACCAAGGCCTTAAGTGTATAATGTTATCTTCCAAGTATATCTCAGCACTGTATGTACATAATCATGTGTATATTTATTCTCAGAGCCTCTGAAGGTTGGGTGGAGCATGTACTATTTCCATTTCGTTTGATCCTATTTGCATCTCAGTTCATACACCTTCTCCTCCATAAAGCCTTCTTGATTTTTATAATTGAAATTTGCACCCTTTCCTCTGTGTCCTCCGTTGCCCTTTGTATGTTTGTCATTATGTTTTGCCATTCCAATTGCTTGGGTCCATATCTCTTCAGACTGTACATGCCTAAAGGAAAAGAATTGAGTTTTATTCATTTTGTTAATGCCCATGTTAAATAAATGACGATCGAATTCTCAAATGGGGAATAAACCATATTGCTCAATGGATTCTTTGCCTAAGGCCTCATGCTTAATATGAACCACAAAATCCTGGTCTTCCAGACTCTGAGAACTCAAATAATCACAAATATGCCTTGCAAAGGCTTGATGAAGAGCTCGGAATTGGCAAAAAGGCAATGAGTAAGTCAGCATCTCGGCCCCGGGCAGCTTAAGTCTTGCTTGGCCCAGACAAAAAGAGCAGATCTGGGCAGCTGGGAAGCTGAATTCCTCTCATTTCTCTCCACCACAAGAGGCTCATTGTCGTTCAGTAAAACTAGTCAGTAGGCACCTTTTCTCCTATTTCATCTGAATCAGTGACCCTCTGCTTTTCCAGCCTAAGAAGGGATCTGGCCCACTGTAGCACACTTACCCTGACTTCTCTGAACTGCTCCCAACTGTCTCACTGGCATTTTCCACTTTTCAGAGGCTGAGCCAAGCTCTGGAAGAGCATCCAGTTTCATGTCAAAGGCTCATCTCAGCTTGTGAATCCCAGCCGTGGGGCTGGAGCACTATGGACTTCCAGCAAGTCTCACAAAGGGGCCGGTTGTAACATTGACTCTCCCTCAGAACACATACCTTGTGTCCCAGCCGGGGCTGAGGGGGTTGTTAGCCAAGAACAAGGAGGCAAACACACATCCAAAATCCAGTCCGTGTGACCAGGGCACTGCAGGGGACTCGGTGAGAGATCTTCCTTAAAGCCTTCCCCAAGGAGACTTTCTTAAGCTTCTTGGCAGTCCTGGCACAGTCACCCTTTAATGCCATTTTATTTGGACGTTTCGTGAGGTTTGTTTGCTCGCTTGGAGCTGTTTCTCCCTGGTTTGAAAACTTCTTTTTGGCACGAGGTTTTAGATTCTTTTCAGAGTGAAAAACTTTGTGTCCTCTTTCAAGCAGAGGTGTTGACAGGTTTTGCTTGTCCAGCGAGTACCTTCTATACAAAGAGAAAACCATATCATAACATGATTTTTCTTTATGCCTTGGGTGGTTGGGAAAATGCTAACTCTGGGTCTAACTTTGGAATTGGCGTTTCCAGTAAAATCCATAGTTTACTGAGCTCCTGAAAGGGTCCCCAAAATAAACTCCATGTTTTAGAAGTAACTACCCTGTTGTATTTTGGGGCTCCTTTACCACGTCTGGCTCTCCAGGTTAACATATGCCAAAGCGGTCAAATTCTTTTTATCTTTCTTACTTTTTACCCACCACCTTAGATTCTGACCAGGAGGTTATGTGTACCAGATTGCGTTTGCTAAAGTCTTCTCAATCTGTATTTTAAAAGGCATATATTTAAATGTGGAGAGACAAACTCTTTTTCTCTCTCCATGGATGTGATTTTGTTAAGAATTTTTCTCTCCAAACAAACTGCAGTATCATTGAAAAACTTTCCCTTTCCTGCATTAGCCAGATTAAGAAAATAATGTTTTATTTCAAATGAGATAATACATAATGCACTACCTGTGCAACTGTGATGGCATTAAATCGTAGATAACGATGTACTGCATCTTCATTTAGTCCTCTCCCTGGAAAGAATGTAAGTTCCCAAACAGAGGGAAAAAGCTGTCTTAAAATGTTTTAGTATTCAAAATTCTGCATTGAAGAAAACCAACGTTCAGTCTAATCATCATAACTTTGTGATTCCAGACTCCACTGGACCATCTCTGGTGACTCAGAAGAGGTCTGGCCCACTGCAGACAAGAGGCATGTAGTGACTTCGAAGACCTTCATGCTGGTCCAGGATGCTGCAGCACGTAATCACAAATTAATGACACTTGCTGGTATTATATAATATGGTGGCTCTGATTTGGCTCTGAGAAAGTTCTTCCTTACCCCACTTTGCTGTGTCCTTACATTCTGGACCTGAGATCTGCTATCTAGGACCACTTAGAGCAGATTGGATCTGTTTTATGAGGAGATTCCTTCCAGAAGTGGAAGTTTCAGCTTGGAGTCTATAGAACCAAGGAGAATTGAGTGAACAAATCAATAAAGAATGAAAGAGTTTATAGATGATCTTGTGCCGGAAATAGAGAGACCGTGGTAAATGACCATAATCAGAGTGATCCAGAGCTTGTCAGGTAAGCATATGGTTGCTGGGAGACCACTTTAAGCTCATTTATTTTTACCTCTGGTCTCTAGTTGCTAGTTCTATGGCTAGGTAGCTCAGTAGTGACAGTACAGCACCAATAAAACCAAGGTCTCAGATCTAATGCCTCTTCAGATGCATCTACTATTCTTAGGCTGCATTCTTTATTATCACCAGACAGATTTTTCCCTCTCTCTTTAATACACAGAAACACACTACTCTCAAAAGTTTCTAAAACCGAGTGTAGAGTTACTGATAATAGGAGCACAGGACCTATAATTTGAAAGGAAAGGTAAAAGTTAGTCTCATCTTTGATCTGATCTGCTAGGTCCATCTATAATGTCTTTGACCTGTATTTACCTAGCCTGATGATAATAATAACTATTCTAACTGCTGCTGTGATGATGACTCATTAAAATCTTATGATGCATGCATTATCTCATTTAACCTTCACAATGACCCTGTGAGATTGGTATAGCTAATATACGCATTTTACAGATAAAGGAGTTATAGCTGAGAAGGGTTAGGTAAAATTCCCAGGGTCATATAGCTTTAAAGTGGCAGTGGACAGATTTTAGCCCAAGCTTATGTGACTCTAAAATGTCCAACTCATAGTAATTGTTCTCTTTTATACTTTTTTATTTTTTATTTTTTTGCCTACCTCCTGTGACAGGGATTCACTCTCTTTCAATGTGCTGTGAGAAAGTTCTTTCTCATACAAATTTATTTTCTCATTTATTCATTCCTCCATTCAACAAACATGCAATGGATTCTCTGTTCCAATTACTGGACTGTATATTTATATATACACAGGCCTTCCAGGTCTGCTGCCTGGAGTCATACAATTCTATTTCCTTCAGCTATCTGGAGGGAGCAAGGATGAACCTGCTAAGTATTTCTTCTTCAACAAAAATGTTCCTAGTTCCTTCAAAGCCCTCTCACTGCTTTCCCCTTTCTGAGTCCCCTCTTCTGCACATACTTCATGTTTTCAGCAGCCAGCAGACCCGTTTAGAAGCTGCTCATATACCTATGAGAGCAGGACCAGCATCTTCCTCAAGGAAGCACTCTAATGATAGGAGCCTCTGGCGCATCATTTTCAAACACTTGCTTAGCTTAGGGACAAATGGTAACAAAAAAAATGACTCACATGGGTTGAGGATTTACTATACACCAGCTACTGTTTAAAGTGGCTCACATGAATTAACTCATTTCATTTTTACACCAACCCTATGAGGTACATACATTTATTATTCCTAATCCACAGATGGGGAAACTGAGATTCTGAGAGGTGGAAGAAATTGACCAAAAGTCATTTGGACAGATAACTGAACCCCGACAATCTTGTTCCAGAGGCCACATACTTTGTTTTAGCTCATAGTGTTTTAGCTCAGGAAGAGTAATTCCAAGGGCTATTTTCTACCAGCTAGCCCCTTCTCAACACAGTTCCTTCTGAGAGCTTCTCTTTCTTTCCTGAGTCCAGCTCAGCAGCCCTTAGCCTGTCTCCCTGTGTTTCATACCCAAATTTCTCACAAAACCTATTTCTGCTTCCCAAACCCAAGTTTTTCCTATGCTTCTGAACACACAGTGCACCTTATCTGAAAGAATGTCTCCATTCTTTCCCAAATCTTCCATTAAGAAGGAAAACTGCAAAAATACTTCTCCTTTAGTTATCCAGCTTGACAAGGGGAGCTAGGCATACCTAATAACCATTAAGTTCCTAAAAATTTGTATACTTTAAAACAGCAGATATTTTTTTAAAAGTTAAACCATATCCATTTTTTAGTGTCACAATTTCTTAATAAATCATTAGTTAACATTTACTAGTCTTGTCATTCTTTGTTAAATAAATGTTTTTTGAACTTCCTATTATATGTGGGCAGAATTTTCTTCCCAAAAAGAAAAACTACGCAAATTTAACAGCTCTTTTATTCGTAATTTAAAGATGATTCTTTTTTCTGAACATGTATAATTTATGTTTGTGCATTAATTCTATAATTAATGGTTATAAAATACATCAAATATGTAAAGTCCTGCATAAGTGCTTAATTAAAATAAAAACAAAAAACTGATGATAATTTATTGTTCATCCCGAAGGCTAGACAGTATTATAGTTCGCAGCGACTATCAATTAATATTCCTATTGTTAATAATAAACTTAACTTTTTCTGTGAAATAAAACATGTTAAAATTTCCTGATTAAACACCGACTCAAAAGAAAAAAGTTTCTTAAAAATATTTTCATCATTATAAGCCTCTGTGGGAAAACAGCCTTCAAATTCTGCATTTTAGATCCTTGGTTAAATTCAGCTTCATTAAAATTTTTTTGAGTCAGAATTATACTATTATAATACCACACTTTTCAAGTTCCTATTCCTCCCCAAAGAATCCTGAAAATGCAGCCAAACTCAGAAGAGTGATCTTAGTTACAGATATAGGTTGATTAATGTTTTAAAATGCTAATATGCAATAAGGCACCTACTGTGTGGAGGAACAGTTGTTCCAAGTGCTTTGGAAATATTCTCTTTGTTCACTTGATAAATTTATTGGATACCCACTATATTCTAGACACTGGTAGATGCTAGAGACTGTGGTAGGTGCTAGAAATACAACAGGAAATAAATGCGGATTCAAGTTCAACCTTACATGGTACTCAAGATCCAGGAAAGGATGCAGACAAAAAATGCAATCATGATGAGTGCTGCAAGAAGCAAATACTTCTAGCTTGAGTTCTGGTTTTGTACATAAGACAATTGCTGATATAAGATGGTAAACAACTGAATATTGTCATTTAGCTTTTCCCACTTTGTTTTTCTAAGTCAGTTTTTTTGAGGTTCCTGGCTTTTAAAAATGACATCTTCATAAATAATTCATCTGTTTTGACTTCATTAAGCAAGAAAGGATAAATAAATCAAATGGATATTGTTTTACTTACTTTACTCAAAGGGTAAATTCACTGAAAATAGACCAATTAATGTGCATTTGTGGAGAGCTATACATAAACCAGGTAGCCTTACAAGTTCATTGGAATTGCTCAAGCTTTCTTCATCGACTGCATACAGAAGCATGATTGGCAGGTCAGTGGGCATGTCTTGGCTGGTGGGGTGGGGTTGGGGCAGAGTGGGTTCGGGAACTTTTTTCTATACAGTCATGTTTCTTAAGAACCAGCTCTGTCACCTATTCTGCAGGCTTAACTGCCTCTCACTGCTTATGTCTTCTCCAAAAGCAGTAGGCCATTAAGGAGAGACAAATAATCTTATTTTGAAAAGTGAAATATAACTCCCTGTCACTGTGCTAATGAAGTAATAAAGTTGGAATTCATAAAGTATTTTATTTAATGAAAATACTGCCAAGATAGAATTTCAGTGTGGTACATTCTAGAACAGCCACCCACACAGGGCTCTTCTTTCTGTACATACTTTGGCACTAGATCTTATACTTGCTGATCTCAAGACTTTTAACCCTATGATAGAAAAATCCCTGTTCTCAGTAGATTAGCATATCTTATACTTGGAGCACCCTACTGGGCTCACTCATGGGCAGACGTCCTTCTCTCTACAACAGTGTCACATCTTAGTCAGCTGTATTGACCCTCTTGGCCAGGAATTTTAATTTGAGTTCCATAGATGAACTTCAAAGGATTAATAAACTCCAGAGACATAAGTACCTTTTGCATACTATGGATTTCTCTTGGGAGAGATTTCATTCTTTTTTATTTAACTCTCAAAATGATCTATTGGTTTTTAAAAAATGTTTAAAAAGCATTGCTCTTTTTAGGCTCCTATGGTAAACTTTATTAAGGACTCAAATGCTTCACCTTCCCTCTCTCCACATTTTGATCATGTGGTTGTGTAGTTCTGGCTGCTAAAAAAGTGGAGTCTATGTCCCTACTTGTTAAATCTGAGCTCGATACTATGACTTGCTTTCACCAATAGAATGATGAAGAGATTTAGTGCACTGGTTCCAAGTTTAGGCCTTAAGAGACCCTGTGTGCTTCCACTTGGTCTCTTTAGCTTCTGTCACTACCATAGGAGAGATATGCCTGGACCAGCCTGCTTATCTCAAGAAGAGGATGAGGCATCCTGAGCTGCCACAACCAAGGTGCCTCAACTAAGCCCAGCTCAGAGAAAACATCCCAGATAACTCTCACACTCATGAGTAAGCCCAACCGAAATGAAGCAAACCTAGTCTTCATCAGGGACACCCGGCTGACTCACAGATGTGCAAGCTATAATAATAAATGACTATTATTTTAAGCCACTGAATTTGGGATAGTTTGTTACACAGCAATAGCTAAGCTGTCCAACTCACAATACTTAAGGAGAGATTCCTGGCTTGCTCCAAAATCTCTAGAAATATCCTTGAGATCTGATATTCTTACTAATGCAGACATGGCCTCAAGTCCAATCTTTGATAAATTTCTCTGCCTTTTTTTCTGCACACGAATCTTAAGGATAACTCCATAAACTAATTGTTCTATAAGTGTCCTGTGGTGAGCTCACCTGATCCATTTTGTTCTATGTCCAAAGACCACTGTTCATAAATTAAGCAGAATTCATAGGAAGTAAAGTCTAACCTCAGGTTAATGCCAGGAGAGGACATCAACAGAATGAAAGCAAAATGATAATAGAATATAAGTGCCATAAAGAGTGGCAGGCACATTGGCTATTGTTAATGGAAGAGTAAATGCTTTGATATCTATCCATTCTCTGTTTTAATTCTTCTTATGATCTTTCTTTTATTAAAAGAAAATTCTCTCTGGCAACATGGTTCTTTGGACACAATTCATCATGTAACTTCTTTATCTACAGGGCCAATTTTCTCTTCCCTTCTACAGCAGAAATAACTGAGTGAAGGTCAGCTCAATTTCTCATTGTCTGCTCACCTTCTGACTATATTCCATAGACTATATTCCAACGTAAACAAAAAGTTTAGTGCATCCAAAAGACCCATTTACATCTCCTCCCCCCACACTCTCAATACTCTCCTATATTGTAGCCATGTTACCTTGAACAAGTCCCATCATATTTCTGGATCTGGAATTCCATGTTTGCAAACCTAGGGAACTGGATGGCTTTGCTGACTTTGATGGATTATAATTATAAAATTCTCTGATTAGTCTTATATACTCAACTAGATTCATAGAAACATCAATTTTTAACTTTTGAAGGAATGTTCAAAATTATCTCACCTCAACATTTTAATTTATGGAAAACCACCCCAGACAGATAAAGTGAGTTGTCTAGGCCCACCCAGAGAGTTAACAGCAGAGCTGAGATGAAAATCTCTTTCCTTTTCAAAATTGTCTTTTATTTCACTTCCTTGAGGATGGGAGGTAATTTCAAATTCATCTTTTTCATCTTCAGCCACACAATCCAAGAATTGTAACAAACACTCAATAAATCTCAATAAGTATTTGTTGACTTGAATTGGAAATGAGTAAGCCTTGGTTACATGGCCCACAACCAAATTTCTGAGTCTGTTCGACCAAAAGAACGTGCCTGCCACATTCCCCAGAGGTCTTCTCTCATGTGAGGGAGAAGTATGGTTGTGCATAACTACTTTCTTCAGTTACATTTTGATCAAAGAGCCAAAACAGCTCCTTATCCAGCACTAGGTTGACATTACTAGGTCTTCAAACACCAGCACTGCTCACCATGAAGGTATAATGGGCAATTTACACATCATTTCTCACTCGCAGTTTAGATTTTGAGAGAAGAGATAGGCTGTGGGCACGGACATGATGGATTGGATTTAGGCAGACAGCCACTAAAAGTGCTTATTATTTCAGAGTGAACTAATGCTTCTCTGAATAGAAAGTAATTTATACTCACAAGGAAAGTAAAGCCAAGGAATCAAGTATTGAGGACAACCAGGCTTGAATTATTTGTCATGGTCTCAAATATTCTCCTCTTCCATTTCTTGGGAAGGTACAAGTTTGAATACGGTCCCTTCCTGGGTGGCATTGCTGTTGAAATAAGCAGACACAGAACCACACATCATCCTGGCTCATTCTCTTGGGAAACCACAGTAATAAAGCTCAGCTGATTCTCAAATCAAGTACTTAAAACATATTCTAAATGGCACTAGTTCTGCATGTTAATGAAGGTCCCATAGAAAGAATATCCTATCCACAAACATATTTGAGAAATAGTTGGTTAAAGGATTTTTAAAGTATATTTATTTATTTTTAAATTACATGAATAAATATGTGATATTGGATACATAAAAATAATATAAGGCATATATAAGCTATATAGTAAAATAAATATCCATGAACCCCCAATCAACTTAAAAATGAAAACATTGCCAATATCTCTGAATCTACAGTTACCCCCATGCTTCCCTCTAATGCCCCTCCACATACATGTGTGTATATATGTATATATTAGATGTTAATTAATTTTGCTTTGTTGTAATTTTATAAAAATTAAATTATACTATACTTAGTCTTGAATGACTTGGGTTTTTTTCCATTAATCATTATATGTCCACGATTCTTTCAGGTTACTGTATATAACTAGATCATGGAACTGTTACTGTTTCATGATGTGAAAATCTTACTATTTACTTATCTGTACTGTTATGGATGGACATTTTATTTATTTCCAATTTTTAGCTATTGTAAGTAATGATAGAATATCCTTATAAATAACAAATATGCAAGAAATGATGAATATGCAAGAAATTGTCTAGTATGTACATCTAGGAAAATAACTCCTGAGTTGTAAGTAATGTGCATTTTTAACTTGACAAGATAAAAGCGAATTGCTTCCCAAAGTGAGTATATTGATGCATTCATTCTCTACCAGCACTATATAAGATCAGTACTTCCTTTATACCCAGGCAAAAAGTCTTCCCCAGCCTGTACCACAGAGGATTGTGCACTTTTGACTGTCTTCTTCTAAGTTCTCCTCCAGTGTCTAAGGCTGGCTTAGATCAGTAGAAGTGTGTGAGAAGGGCATTCTAGACCTTATTTAGTATCTTAAGTGTTCCCTCTGATACTCTAACCCCTGACTCTAATCCACCTGTGCCAAACACACATGAGAAGTTCCCAAACCTATGCGGTAGTCCTGGGGCCCCACAGTTTCAGGGGTTGGCCTGGCTAGCATATTGCTTCTGTTGGCTAAGATAGTATTTCTTTTGCAGGATTGTGTGAAACTGGGCTGTCAGAATAGTGCTGACGGGCTGATTTGGGGGTGATTCTAATTGTTTATATAGACATAGTTCCTGAAAAATATATTTGCTTAGAAGCCCACACACTCTAGGAATGGTCATGTTCCCAGTATCCCATAATCCCATCACCACTTATACTGTCAAACTTGTTGACTTTTGCAACATAGCAGGTATGAAATTATCTCATTGTGGCGGTAATTTGCACATTCTTGATTACTACTTAATTTAATCATTTTAATATATTTATTTGCCATTATAATAATTTTTATGTGAAATGCTTTTTCAGGTGCTTAAGTCATTTTTTTAAATTGTGGTAAAATATACATAACATAATATTTACCATCTTAATCATTTTTAAGTACATAGTTCAGTTGTGTCAAGTATATTTATATACTTGGTTTTGCAACCGATCTCAAGAACCTTTTCATCTTGTAAAACTGAAACGCTATACCCATTAAACGAATCTCTATTTCCTCTTCCCCTAGCTCATGACAGCTTCTATTCTACTTTCTCTTAATATAAATTCGACTACTCGAGAAGTCTCATATAAGTGGAATTGTATATTGATTTTTGTGACTAACTTATTTCAGTTAGCATACTATCTTCAAAGTTAATCCATGTTGTAGCATGTGTTAGAACTTCTCGTCTTTTTAAGGCTGAATAATATTCCATTGTATGTATATATCACATTTTATTTATCCATTCAATTGTCAAAAGACATTTGGGTGGCTTCCACCTTTTGACTATTGTGAATAATGCTGCTGTAAACATGGATGTGCAAATATCTCTTCAAGAGCTTACTTTTGGTCCTTTTGGATATATACCTAGAAGCGGAATTGCTGAATCATACAGTAGTTCTATTTTTTATTTTTTTTAGGAATCATCGTACTATTTTCCACCAACAGGGCACAAGGGTTCTAATTTCTTTAAATTCTTGCCAACTTGTTATTCTTCTTATTATTTTTAATAATTGCCATCTTAATAGATGTGAGGTGATATCTCATTGTGGTTTGTTTTTCATTGCCCTAAAATTAGTGATGTTGAACATCTTTTTATATGCTTCTTGACCATTTGTATATTTTTTTTTACAGAGAAATGTCTAAGTCTTTGGGCCATTTTTTAAAACTTGTTATTTTATTGTCACTATTGTTAAGCTGTAAGAGTTTATATATATATTCTGGATACTAATCCCTTACCAGATATATGGTGTGCAAATATTTTCTCCCATTCTGTAGGTTGCTTTTTCACTCTGTTGATTCTGTCTTTTGATGCAGAGAAGGTTTTAATTGTGATATGGTCAAATTTATCTTTTTTTACTTTTCTTGCCTATGATTTTGGTGTCATAAGCAAGATATCATTGCTAAATCCAATATCATAAAGTTTTTGATCTTTTCTTCTAGGAGTTTTGTAGTTTTAGGTCTTTCTTTGATCCATTTTGAGTTAATTTTGATATATAGTGTAAGGTAAGGGTCCCACTTCACTCTTTTGCATGTGCACATCCAGTTTTCTCAACTGGATTTGTTGAAATGACAAACAATTGTTTGGAAAACCATTGTGTTGAAGACTGTTTTCCTATTGAATGCTCTTGGCACCCTTGTTGAAAAACACTTGACCATATATACATACAAGGTTTATTTCTGGGCTCTCTATTCCATTGGTTTTACCAGTACCACACTTTATTGATTACTGAAGCTTTCTAATAAGTTTTGAAATTAGAAAGTGTGAGACCCAATTTCATTCTTTTTTTTTTTTCAAGATTGCTTTGGTTATTCGGGGTCCCTTGAGATTCCATCTGAATTTTAGGGTGGATTTTTCTCTTTCTGCAAAAAAATGCCAGTAGGAGTTTGATAAGAATTACATTGAATCTGTAATCACTTTGATATAAAATGTTAAGCCTTCCAGTCCATGAACATGGATGTCTTTCCATTTATTTGTGTTGACTTAATTTCTTTCAGCAATGTTTTATAGTTTTCAGTATTTGAGTCTTTTGTGTTTATTGTTGTTTATTCCTAAGTATTTTAGTCTTTTTGATGCTATTGTATGTGGAATATTTTTCTTCATTTCCTTTTCAGATTGTTTATTATTAGTGTATAGAAACGCAACTGATTTTTGTCATGTTAATTTTGTATCCTGTAACTTTGTATTCTGCAACTTTGCTGACAGTCTTTTTTTCTAACAGTCTTTTTTTCCCCCTCATGGAATCTTTAGGGTTTCCTTTAACCATTTAAAAACGTATCTTTTTTTAAAAGAAGTTAATTATGTTTTTCAGATACTAATCCTTTTTTGGTAACACGTAACACAAATACTTTTCCCAGTATAAGGCTTGTCTTTCATTCTCTTTGTGGTGTCCTTGGAGGAACAAAACATTTATTTTAATGTTGTTGAATTTAGCTCTATTGGTTAGCAGTTTTTGAGTTTTATTTAAGAAATTATTTCCTAGTCCAATTTTATGAATATATTCTGTTATATATCCTCCTAAATTTTAATTGTTTAATATTTATATTTAAGCATTTGGTTCATCTGGAATTGATTGCATGGTATGAGGTAAGTATGTAATTTTATTTCTTTTTTTTTTTTTTTCATAAATAAAACCATCAGTTTCTGGGCCAGTTATTTACTAGTTCCCTTTGTGATGTGACATGTTTCCTCTGGTATATGTCAAGTATTTATTTATGCAAAGGATTATATCTGGAATCTTTATTTTGTTCCAAATTAACTTTCTGTTTACAATAGTGACAATACCTTAATAATTTGACTTTAACGTAAGTTCTGATATCTGATAGGGAATGTCCCCTCATCCTATTCATTTTCTTTATGAGTGCCTTGGCTAGTTGGGAGCATTTGCTCTTTTGTATACATTATAGAAAGAGCTTAACAAGTTCCTTAAAAGTCTCAGTTGGAATTTTTATTGGAATTGCACTCAGTCTATAAATCAATTTAGGGGAACTGATATCTTTAAGAATTTTGAATCTTTCAATTCATAAATAAGGAATACTCTCCATTTATTTGTTTCTTTCATTTCTTTCAATACATATTTTTAATATTTCCACATCAAAGAATTGCAGACTTTTTGTTAAGTTTATTCCTAGGTATTTTTGTTGTTGTTGTTGTTACAAATGATGTACTTTACTTAAATTACATCTTATAAATATTTATTTTTGATATAGGAGATACAATTTTTTTTTAATATGGAACTTATATCCGGCCACCTTGAAAATCTCTCATTAATTTTAGTAATTTATCTTTGGATTTTTTTGAGTTTTCAATGTAGTCAATTATATCATCTGTGTCGATATTATTTCTTCATTTCCATCCTTGTACCAATTACTTCTTACCCTTCTCTTTCTGTAGGAGCTAGGATCTCCACTGTAATATTTAATAGAAGTGTTATTGGGACTTCTTCCCCCACTCTCCTGACTTTTTAAAGAATAATTCTAACTTCACTGTTAAGAATGGTAAAGGGGGTCAAATGTATAGTGACAGAAGATTTAACGTTGGATGGTGAACACACAGTGCAATATACAAGTGATGTATTATTGAATTTTACACTTGAAACCTATATAATTTTATTACCCAATGTCACCCCAATAAGTTTAATTTAAAAATGCTACTTGTTGTAGTTTTTTTGTTAAATATCTTTTTGTCAAGTTAAGGAAGGACATTTTTATTTCTAAGAATTTTTGTTCATTTTGTTTTGTTTCTTTTTTGTTAATAGTCGTTTAATTTTATCAAATGACTTTTCAATAACTATTGATATCAAATATTTTTTTATTAATTACATATTTAATCTTCTTTAACAGACTTCACAGATATAGGTACATAATGTATGCTATTAAATAACAAGAAATTCACAGTTAGACACATAACAATAAAATATAATTAATAATAATAAATTTGTATCACATCAAAGACAAAAGATCTGAAAAACAGCAAAAGAGAATAATCAGAATAATCAGACACTTAAAAATGATATGAGATGAAAGTAATAGCAATAATTGAAGCCAAAGGATGATGAATAATACATATAAAATGCTGAGTTGTGTAACCAGGAAAACCGTCTTTCCAGAATAAAAATGAGAGAGAGATTTCTAGACAATTTCCATCATCAAACACTCACTCAAAGAACTGGCAGCTCTCAAAAAGTTAACTATAGAATTGCCATATGACCCAGCTAATCTATTTCTAGGTATATACCCCAAATGACCGAGAACAGGTCTCCAAACAAATACTTGTAAATGAAGGTTCATAATAGCACTATTCACAATAGCCAAAATATGGAAACAACCCCACTGTCCATCAATGGAATAATGGATAAACAAATGTGATATGTGAGATAAATGTGATTATATA
>NW_006438113.1:8557770-8610953 GCF_000325575.1 Pteropus alecto
AAGGAAAAGGTACTATTATATGCTACAATGTGAATGAACCTCAAAAACATTATGCCAAGAGGAAAAAAGCCAGACACATAAAGGTCACCTATGGTATAATATCCTTTACATGAGATATCCAGAATAGTTAAATCCATTAGGATATACTAATGTATATTGACACCTTCCAAGTAAGAGAACATATAGGACTTTGGAGGGGCATGGCAAGTGGTATTAGGAATTCTGACTTTACAGAGAGCCCAGCGTATGTGCTAGTAGCAGTAGCAGCAGCAGCAGTAGTATAATAGCAGCTGTTTCTGTAGCAATGGGTGATGTGGGTTCAGTCCAGCACGTGGACCTGTTCACCAACAAACACTCATACTTCAAAGTTCCCATAAGGTGAACATACACAGCCTAGTTGGCAGCTCTGAGCAGGAGTAAACACTGACAGAAAGGTAGTCTGAGAGAAAAGCAACTGATAACCCACCGGAGCACTCCCATTCAGCTCTGTTGGGGCCGTAGATTTCTGATCCCTGCATTCTTTTGTGAGCTCTCACTTCCCTCCTGCCAGTCCTTGTACCAGAGTCCAGATTATTTTTTTGTTCCTCTTTGCCTCAGTCCAATTCAATGGACTCCTCCTACCTCTTATGGTCATATATATATAACCTGTAAGGTACTTATGATCTAAGGTACTTGTGTAACCCCTAAGGTACCTCTAAGGTACATGAGCCCTGAGCTAACACTCTTTTGGGGGATAATGCATGCTTCTGTGTTTCTTTAAGGTTCGAAATGCATGCCACAATACTAATTCAGTATGGGCATTGGTACCAGGAAGGGAGGTAGACTTGAGATTGACTGATTTTCCTCCTGTTCCTACTCAGAGCCTACTCCTCAGCTTCCCTCTCCATGGGCTCCCATCACCCTCGGTGCCATCCATCACGGCTGCAGCTCAGCCTGGTGATGTATTACACTAACATATCATTAGTGCAACAGCAGAGCAAGGAGCTTTGATGATGTATTGGGGCCATACATCATCAGAATGAGTCACTCTGATGATGTATAACTCAAAAGATGGTACTATCCAGGGAAATGTGGACATACCATAAATCAGGGACAATGTTAAAGAAGAAAACCCAGGACAGCCTCGGAGAAAAATAAAGGTTCAGGGGTCTTCCACAGTAGGGGTTGAAAGACAAAACTAGTAAATTCTTAAAGGCTCAGATTGAAGCTTTCTGTTAGCTGTGGCATTCTTAATGACTAAACCAGATCATTGGCATCCCAGGGTGACACTTGGATTTCCTTTCCATCTGGAATTCAGTTTGGCTTCTGCTTTCCTGCAAATCCCCTTTTTCCTGAGGAAAATGCAGAGTTCATCAGATCAAATGCAGAACTCTCCAGGTCTGTGCTCCATCCGGGTCCTCTTGGATTCGTCAAGTGTAGAATGGATTGTAGGGCTTTTCAATCTATGGTAGTTCAAGCTTGGGTTCTCTCAGAAGTTCGCCATGTGTAGCCATTGATTACTGAAATTCTTTAGGCTCATGAAGGGGTGTGATTTTGAAGTTTGATTGTAAAAATAGAGACGAAGGGCCCTTGCTTGGGCATAGAAGTTACAAACCTTCAGAACATAGTTGAGGATTTCTATTTGTCAAAGAGCTAGATCTTGCTGAAAGTTTCTTTGCTTTTTTCGCTACAAAATAGCAATAGAAAAGGGAATGAGCCTATGTAACATTTAGTTCAAGGCACAGAAAATTCCCAAAATAGACTTTTATGCTGTCAACCTTACTCAGTTGGACTAGAAATGTTGACACTTGAGTATCAGACCTCTATTGAATTGAAGTCCCTTCTGTTCCATTCCCCTATCTTTTTCGGCTTTACTTCATCCACAGGGAGATAAATTATGGAAAGTGTCAGCCTTCCTTCAATATCTTCAGATTAGGAGGAAACCAGTGACATTTCCATATTTAAGCGCACAAACCCCTTTGTTAATTTTTTAAACTGGCAGATAAAAAAAGTCTTGAAGAAAAGGTTGTTGAGAGCCATAGGGCAGAAGGGTGAGGTAAGACCACACGCAGGCACAGTGCGGGAAAAAAAATGACACTTGTGCTTAATACTTTATTTAATGCTGAACTGTCAGCTTGAGATCTGAAGCCCAAGCACACTGATTCTATTCCTCCACCCATCCAAAATAAAATAAAAATCAAAGCCCAGGTGCTTTGGGACTGGAAAATATCAGAACTCAGCCCTTGACATGTGGGATCCATTATAGGCAAAAAGTCTTCCTCTGGGGGTTTCTTTCTCTGGTCCCCACCCACACTTCTACAAGGGAGCGGACTGGAAACAAAGGCTCTTCTAGTCAACCCTGGTCATGTTGCTGTGACTCATTGTCTTTGTTTATTGCAAACTCTGCTTAGTATTCTGTCCTTGAGGGCAGCACAATTGGAGAGCCCTCCAAGGGAGTGCAGGAGCAGGGCCTGAGCCAACCATAAAACACAGTTACCCCACCCTCCCCTCTGCATGGGCAAGACGAGGGGTCTTCACCACCTGAGCAGCAGTTAAGAAACAAAAGGTTTTTTTTTTTTTTAAATGTTCTCAAATAGCTGTGCCTTCAAAGACTTTTAAAAGTTGAAACAAAGCAGATCTTGCTTCTGCTCTTTATTTATTTATTTTTGGTGGGAAGAAAGAGGAAGAAAACGAGGGAGCTGATAAAGTCAGCACATTCCTTGAAAGTCATTTATAAAGGAGCAGGCATCAAAAGGGTCCCATAATGCCTTAGGGAACCTCTTGCTGTTGAACAGGATGGCAATCACTTGCATTTGTGTGCAGCGCCTCCCTCTGTCTGTGCAGAGAAATGCTGCAAGGAACAGGGTCTCAGATACCTGGAGATGTATATCCAGATGGGAGAATCGGGCAGATGGCAACAGACAATGTCAAGGGATGGGTTGAGGGAGCAGTTGGAACCTAGAGGACAATACAGCTCAGGGCTCCACATGGGCATGAGAGAGAACATAGAGAATTTAACAGAAACAACAGTTTTAGCTATTAGTGGCATTTGGTTTCACACAAGAGTGGTTTGGGTCAAGCTGTGTTGTAGTCTAGCCACTGACTGACCCCAGAGATTTGGGCCACAGGGCTTGCAGCTCAGTTCAGTGCTATGCATCCATTCGTCAGACGTGCAAGATTCTGTGAATGTCAACAATAAGAGTAGCAGCAGCAATGTACCAACAGGTACCACAATTATTACACATCTATTATATATCGGCACCATGTTAAGCGCTTGATGACATTATGTCTTACATAATCATCACAATAACTTGAACAGGTAGCTTTATGCACCCCATTTTTAGATGACAAAACTGAAGCTAGCACCATTATATAACTTTTCTTTGTCATGTGGCTACTAAATGGCCCAGCAAGACTTTAACTTGGCTCCTAAGCTTCTACTTGTCAGCACCATGTGACCTGCAATGCAGGAGCAGATTTGCAATGTCCCACTAACAGGCTTTGAATCTCTCCCTTGATTCATCTCCTTCTCAAACTTCCTGCCTTCAGGGATGGCTTAAGTTTCCATTCTAAAACCCATGGCTCACCTCTCTAAAACTTGACAGAAGAATTATTATATCTCAAAATGTCTATTCCTTTGTGCCTCAATTAAAGAGCAGAGAAATGGTCCTAAAGACCAAAGCCTATTTGCTCAAAGACACAAAGTAAAGGTTGAAATGAGTTGGGTTTGATGCGTCTGCTGGGGAGAGCTGCTCTTTGCTTGACGGAGGGCTTGGGGCTTACCACATGCTTGAGTTCCATTAGGGACTCCAGAACCGGTCTCAAAACTATGTCCCAACCCCTTGATGACATATTCACCTCTTCTCTGCTCTCAGAGAAGCAGTGTGCCAGAGGGCAGCAGAACTACACAGAGATAAAACAATTCAATTTTTCCTAAATAATTTGAATCTCCAAAATAAATAATTATAATAAAAACACCTTTGCTATGTTACTTTATGCAACCCCCCATCAACTTCAACATAATAATGCATGGTTTTACAAGATAGAAGTGTGAGAAGTAATAAAATATATGGTTTAATTAACTAAACTTATGCTGTAGCCCACATTAGAAGGCCATGATTTAGCATGCACTCTCATCCTCAAGACAGAATAATGCAAACAGCATAATTAAAAGTTGATGAGAAGAATATTTATTGGGCACACAGAAATAAGAGACACCCAGATTTATGATACATAAAGTAAACCTTTAGTTTACAATATAATTAATATTTTAAAAATCGCAGCGCGCATATAATGCAGTCGAAGAGTCCGCCTCCGTGGAAGGATAATTTCTTTGGTGCTGATCTTGGCCCCGTTTAATAGTAAATTATGTTCCTGAGCATATACAAATGTAACATGATCTATTATGATCTAGAGATGATGCTCATTGAGATGTCTGCTGATGTGATAGATCATGGTTGTGTGTCTCCGAAGACATGGAAGATGGCTGAAGGGCCAATTATTTATCTGTGGCATGAATTCCATGGCTATTAGTCACACACGCAGTGACGCAAAATGAGGGTATGCCACTACATTTTAATCAATCCCCACTCCAGAAAACCTCTCCTTAGTACAGAGCTGAGGACAGCAGAAGTTTGCAGAGGAAAAGGAAAGCTTTAGAAAAGCAAGAGGGTTGGGTGAAAGGGGCAGCTCAGAGCAACAGAAAGCACCAAAACATCCACAGTGGCTCAGAGGGCACACCGGCATTTATAGTCTTAGGTCACAAGTTTAATCTCATGTGACACTCATAACGACCCCATGTGATAGGTACCATTTTTTTTTATCATACCTGTTGTACACATGAGGAAACTGAGGCTCTGACAAATTAGCATGCCAGTAAAGGCAGAACCAGTATTCTCAGCCAGGTTGTACAGCTCATTCTGATCCACCCAGGGCTTCAATGAAGGACTTTGAGAGAACTGAGTAGTATTTCTCTACAATTCAGTACTCACTTCTCCTGGAGTCCAGAAACTCAGGGATCCTCCTCCTATACAGACTGTATTTCTCCACTCAAACATACCCCCCAAACTGCCTCTCTGGGAGGCAATTATGTGACACCATTCATCCCCTTTCCTTTCATCCTTATTCCAGAGGCACTGGTAATAACATACACTGAAGAGTCTCTAGGAATCTGCCCTTGATCTCAACCTCAAGGATATTCCAAATAGCGTCACATTTGTTGGCATTTAATAGACCTATTTTTCTTTGAAAGAAAAAAAGTCCCGATACATAACTAAATGAGTTATCGTCTCTCCTTCCCTCTAATTTTTATTCCTCCCTCCTTCCCTCCCTTCCTTCTTTCATTCTTTCTTCTTCCCTTCCTTCATATTTTTTTTAAACTTGGAGATTGGGTTTTAAAAATACACTTGTACTTTGTTTTTACTGAAACAGAAATACTACATGCTTGAAAAAAGAAACACAAGATGACTTTTGCGCATATTCTCTAGTATCCATCCTGTCTCGATTACCCAAGCTGATTCGTCTGCCATACTCCAGGGGCTATAAGGAATGTGGATGCAGTGTTTATAGACTATTACTCTTTCAGTTACCTGTTTATGCTGCTTGTTGTATATCTCAGACCATTGCTATTGAGAGCCACTGAAGGATTTTAAGAAGGAATACCTGGCTAATTCCCTCTACCCAACCTTTAGGCTTTACAGGCCATGGAATAGCTACAAGCATCTTATAGAGAATGAGCAAATAATGCTTAGCCACATGGCAGAGCTCCTAGAAGCCTGGAGTGCTGGACTTTGGATCCCATTGCTTCAGCCACATCCACGTCTGGGCCCTCCCACTCAAACATCATAACAGACAGAAGTGCAGTCCAGCATGGGCCACAGATCCTATTCTAACTGTAGCCCACACTTGAGGTGGAAACCAGCATGGCTTCCTTAGCCCCAGGAAGAACCTTTATGGCTTGAGATTTGAGAGGAAATTCCCTAGAGCCTGACTGACACTAAGTCCCAAAAGGGGCTCTGTGTCCTGGCCATGAGCTTTGAAATTCTGTCCTGGGTGGTCGAGACAGGAGTCCATCCAGCTTTCACATTGGGATTTTTACTAATTTTCAGTGGAACTAAAGGAAATATTTACCTACAATCTTAATGTTGTTGGAAACACTCTCAGGGAAGAGACATGCAAAGGAAACATACAAAATAAATTAAGTGCAAAGTAGATAAAGAAAATAATATGAGTTCTTCTTCATTATCTGGTTCATTACACTTTTTACTGCTTATTAAAATCGTTGTTAAATGATTTAATTTTGCTTTGGATAGAAGTGGATGAAGAAGGGAATAAGAGATTAAGGAGATAAACTGCTGAGGTTTCCATTTTGGAACTGGTTACAGAACAAGGATACTAGGAGAAAATTAATTTGTAGGTCTCTCTGGGGGAGCAGTCAACACCAGGCACTGCAACACACACCATTTGCCTTATTTTTTGCTTAATTGGCATGGCTTTCTCTGGGGAGAGTGCAGCCTAAGCCAAGTAAAAGGATAAATCATCTTTTGTGTGGCCCCTTCTGGGTCACAGATAATTTTTTTGACAGCCATGGCAGATCAGGATGCTAATGTATCAGCTAGTGCCTCTGTATCCCAGTACTGAGAGTGTAATTTCCTTCATATTAGCACACATACACACAAACACACTTCCCAGGATAGTTTAGTGAAGGTCTCCAGTACTGACTTGGGGAAGAAGAGCTCTGAGAGCACCTGGAATGTTCTAGGCCAGGACAGAGAGCAATTTGGGCTTCTAGAACTACCTTTCCACCTCCTTTAAGAGGGCTTCTTTCATCCTATCATGGGCTTAGTATCTTCTAGTTGCCCCAGATGTCTTGAGATGCATGCCTGAGTGTGATCTGGTAGGTTTGTGGTAGTGGCAGTTATCCTTAAGATTTTCATGACAAACAACATCAGAACACATTGCCTTTACCAGGTAAAATATTTGGAGTGTAATATATGCTTTTAGGACACCATGACGGAACCCACATGAATAATACCAATGGTGAAAATGTTGAGTTTTAAGATAAGTTCATAGAAAAGTATTTGAAGAAAGGGGAAACTTGGTGTGCTCTTCAAAATGCAGCATATATATCATAGAGGATCCATGTGGCTCTCCTAACTCAGTGTGGTTGTCCTGGGTTGGCATGCTAGAAGGGCCAAGTTTGATGCCTTGAAGACTTTCTTCAGAAGTGGATCTTCTTGGGCCTCTAAATTCGGTCTTGGGATCACAAGGTTGCAATGTACAATTCTAGGCAAGGACATAAACGTGCTATTGATCTCCTACTTTCCAGTCTCATCTCAACTGAGACTATCTTTTTGTCCTAAGTAATAGTCATACCAAACTATTTGATATTCTCTGAATGGGCTTTCATTCTTCTATCATCTTTCTGCTCCCTGAGGCAGAGAAAATGCCCCCTTCCTTATGCGTGTGCTTATTTATTACAGTACTCATCTCAATGAATGAGCACTGCTTATTTACGTCATATTCTTCCTTACTAGGCTGTGAGGGCAGGGACCATCGTCTTAGGTATTATCAAATGGAAATTGTAGATATCCTTAAACCTGGCACATGGTAGGTCCTCAGTAAATGCTGAGTGATTTGAACAAGACATGGGAAAATCTTACCTCATAGGAAAGCAGAGGACATAGGAGATTATACTAATAGTTTTAAGGCAAGGTAGAAAGTGCCACATCCTTTAACAGAAGAGCATGTCTTAAAGCTTATGGCAGTTCAGTAGAAGAAAAAACTGATAAGTATTGTGCTACCTTGAAGGGCCTCCCTGGGCTCTGAAATGTGTGATTCTGAGATGCTGAGATACAGAGACGCTGTCACCACAAGGGCACAACATGAATCAGAACAGTGCAGGCGCAGTGTGGTGAGCCCTGCGTAAAGGCTCACGAATGAACTCCTGGGTATAAAGCATCTTCTCTTTGAGTTCTAGAAGTTGGTTTTTGTCTTTCTTCCCCAAACCTTCCTCCCCAACAGTATCAGTCTCCCCTACAATCTCAAGCACTTTCCCATCTCAGTCCATGTTCAGTGGAAAGACATTTCGGAACCCAGCCATTAGACAATAGGCCTCCCATCAGACAACCATGAGTGCCGAGGCTCACAATGACGACTCCTAAGGGAGAGAAGGCTGGCCCCTCTGCTGCCTGTGACAATGGAGAGCACGCGGTCAGACAGGCTGGGCGCCTGGAAAGTCTTTGGCAGTGAGGGCTCAATAGTATTCCCATATGTCATCCATCCCATGCTCACAGACTGTCCGTAGTAGGTGCCGGAAACTTGCCACGTCCTCTGTTAGAGATGAACTGCGCAGCTATTCTCATCTTTTCTGCTGCCCAGAGACTTCCACCTACTGCTCAGAATGAGCAATATCATTAATTGAAGGGACAGCAAGGGAGGGAGCTGGCACTGACCATCAGCAGAGCTAGAGGAAGAACTGGCCTGGGCAGCTGCCAGGGATGAGCCAAGCAGAATCTTTCTTTTATCCTGATGCTTCTCTCCCAGGAGCCTTTGGTCTCCATTACTAAATTCTCTGCAAACTGCAGTAGGGGCGAAAAGCAAGCCTCGGCCTTTCATAACGGATTTGAGCATAAATGAGGATTGTTCATAGGTATCTCACCCTGCCCTACTTTCTCCCACCTGCTTTCTAACAAAGTCAACCGGAGAGCAAACAGAGTTGGGCTTTCAAAGCCAGAGATTTAAAACAGCAAAATCCTCCGCTTTGCGGTGCCCATACTTACAAATATGTATTCCGTATTTATACAGCATATTAAAACCCAAAACCTACAGTAATGTAACATTAAAGTCAAAAAACGCAAAAGTGAAGGGTTTATGGCATTGTTAGCTTGCCCACATTGTGCATTCTGCATAATAAACTTCACCTTGAAATTTAAACCATATACCATGCAACGGAGTTCACCTCACCAAGCAAATCTTAAACCTTTTGCATTTTGTGAATTTCATTACCTCAAATTGCAATATTAATAACCGAAATGTGCAGCCAAGAAAATGCTAATTTTCTGCTTTTCTTTTCATTTTTTCCTTTCATCTATTTTCCTAATTAAAAAAGTGGAGAAGGTAAAGGAATAAAAAGAAAAGGAGAAGAAGCTGATGAGGTGGAAATTCACAATGTTAGACAATCTTACAGGAGGGAAACTGAGGCCCAGAGGGAGATGCCCATGGTTACTCATCTTAGTGGGGACCTCACAGTTAGTTTCCCAGGGTAACTAACTGTGCTTGCATTTCCCTTCTAATTCTTTGATGAGGCCCTAAATCCAGAAGAGAAATAGATCCATAGATCCAATAGCAAATAAAGGAAAGGCAAAAGTCAAAATTTCTGTGAGCAGTTAGAACTACTTTTCTTCCATTTACACTATCTGGTTTACCATCACTTAGCATAACTCTGATCTCAAGGGGTACAGAATGACTTTAAATCACCGGCATTCAAAAAAGACTCATGTTTCAAACAACAAAAGAAATGCAATCTCTCTTTGATTACATAATTCCCAAAGGAAAGAACACATTAACTCACAAAGTATCCAGCATGGACAGAACTCCAGGGGTCACACATTATAATGAGCCATATCCCTTTCAAGCCAGTGAGCTGGCACCCTTGCAGGGATGGTTGATGCCCATTTCTCTTGGAGAAACAGATACAGAGTCTGAGATGGAAAGCCCACATTGACAGCCATGTTTTCCTCTTGAGCAGCCTGTTGACTGGATGGGCTGGGGTCATTTGGAAAAAAAGAACCAGTAGGTGTGACCTCGAGTCAGACTTCTCAATGAATCAGGGCCCAGAACTACCTTGACACTTGGGATGCTCACAGAATTAGCAAAAGATAGCATGAATGGATATTTAGTCCAAGAAATTTGACCATAGAATGTGCTTTTTTCTGTTTCTTGGCTAGAATGCATCCAAAGCCAATGCCAACTTTGCAAATGTTGGCCCCACTGAAATAGGAGAAAGAGAAGAGAAAAGCAAATGTATGTCCACAAACCCAGGAAGAGAAGATCCAGGATGTAAGCATCAACTTCTAGAATTTCTTCACCCAAATGCACTGAGGGGAACTTTTCAACGAAGACCTTATCTCTCATACACCTGGGAGATTGAGCGATGAGGTTTCTATTTTGTCTAATTGGAATCCCAGTGAATTATTCTGTGCTGGAAGGCTGACGGCCTTTCTGTCCGGGATCTCTCTCTGCAGAGATGTTCATGGGGAGGGGTAGGAACTTCAGAGCAGCATCCAGCTCTTACCCCTGTCCACAGGAAAATGAGAACCAAGTGCTACTAGTGGGGAATGGAGGGAGGAGAACAGTGTCCCCAAGAGGGTTTTGCTTAGTTAGAGGACTCCTTTACAAATGTCCCCGAAACCTAGTGGGTAGAGTGAAAGCAGATTTAATGAGGCAAAAGATGGGAAAAAGAGGAAACACCCAAGGGTGGTAGATCAAAGTCAGAAATTGATGCCCATCAAATAGGAGACAGGAGGAAAAATGGTTTTCCTTACTCCATCAATCCTGCTCAGAAGTGGCTTACCCTTTCTCGGTCAGTTTATCGAATCCAAAAGGCGCTTACTCCAGCCAACGGCAGCCCGCTTTCCCTTCTTCCACCTCTCTCCTCAAGTCCCTGCTGTTCTCCTCCTAACAGATGGTAGAACACATGAGCATTTTTTTTTTCTTGCTTCTGATGCTAAACATGATTTACAGGCTTGAGTTATTATTTATCATTATTCATTTTCTGTCAGCAGTGCATTGAAGGTTAATAGAAATGCCAGCATGCTCTCTGATTTACTTAGTAAAATATTTGTTCCAAGGTTTAGGTCATATGATTGGTGTCTGAGTGAGTTTCAGGTTTATGCATTATGAAAAGCAAGATGACTTGACCTTCAGCCACCAACACCAGAACTATATATTACTTTAGTGAGTGACCTTCAGAGACCTAAGATGCAGTAGATGTATTCCACACATATTAGCCTCCTCCATATTGCTGGCATTGTATACATACCAGCTGAGTTTACGCAATGTAAGCTGAGCTCTGGAGCCCATCTAATGAATGGGAGGCAGATGAGATGTAAACTCAGGCTAAACCAGACCCTCTTCTTAAGATAATAAACTTGCTTTGCAGCCCAGCTGCGCTGAGGCTGTGTGTACACACGGGGACTAATCGCTTCACATTGCCTCCTGGGCTTCTTGCAATTCGACAGAAAGAAGGAGGCAGACAAAAGGAGAACTCTGAAGGAAACCGGTCTTGGATGAGCAATTAGTTAAGGCCTCAAGGGAACAGTGGGCTTGGAGGGACCTGCCATGATGATATCACTGTGCTATGGTTGCAGGCCGGGTATGTTGAAGGAGGAAGGTGGCAAAGAAGGGAGGGTCGTGAGCCTTGATCTTTAGGATCTTAGGGCCAGGTAGGCAGAAGAGATTGCATTGCAGTGATATGGAAATAGAAACTACGTCAAATGCAAACAATGGATAATTATTTCTAAAGGGCCAGTTCTGTTACTGTAGAGGTAATGCATTATAGTGCAATGGGTTCAAGGCATGCGCCGGATGTAGGATGCATGAGTTTGAGTCTCAGATTCACTAGGCAAATTGGCTTAACCTCTTTAAACCTCAGCTTTCTCATTTTTAAAATGAGGGTAATAAATGTAGCTTCCTCTTGAGGCTGTTGAGAGGGTCAATTGAGATAATGCATACAGTGTGTCTAGCAAAGGGGCTAGTGCACTCACCAATTGTCTGTCATTATTGTAAGTATTGTGAATAGATGGTGAAGAGATTGCTGAGGACAGCTGGCAAATCTTCAGGTTTGAAAAGGAACTTGATATGGGAGTTAAAAAGAAAAAAGGAATAATGTAGGTTGGTGGAGAAAATGGGGTCCCGAAAGAACAGGAAGCATGCTGGCTGCCAGAAACATGTCACAGTCCTAGAGCCAGAAATAAAAGTCAGAATGTCTGAGAGTCTACCGTGTTGTCTGTTCCCAAACTGTGCTCCTTCGAAGAAGCTATCAACATCTCTTTATCAATAGTTCACTAAATATCATTTACTTTCAAATGCAGGAAATTTCTCTAGGCCTTTAGGATTGCCTTGAATACGGTTTTAAAAATCAGTGATGATCTGACAAGGAGTCATCCCAATCACTCCTCCAAACTGTCCTCATTGTTTCCCCCTCTCATTGTTGGCACAGTCCACTACCACCTAAACTTCCCACCTGACAGGTAATATATATTAAGTCCGAGGTCATTCACCCAGATTTAAGTGACCTGCCGTACATCAACTTTTCACGCCAATGGGAAAGAACAGATGTTTTGTTCCTTAAAATGTTACCTTTAGTTTTAATGCTCCTGTACCCCATCCACTTTTCCTGAAAGTGTCATGAACCCTCTTTCCCATGTTATAATACTAAGAGAATAGCCCATTTGGACAGAGTTGGGGAAGGTGGCTTAAAATCCAGTGGAAACCCTCTAACCAGGAACTACATATCAGGCTCTTTTCTTTAGAAAAACAAACATTGGAAATGGATTCAGCGATTCCACCCATATTAGACCAAAAGAGAAAGTGATACCGTATTTGAAATAAGAAAAATTATCCCTCACTGGGAACATTTCAGTGAACTAGATCCAATCCACAAAGCATGGAAGCCTGCCCATTGGTCATTCACTCTTCTAGATATAACGTTGGATGGGGGTGAGGGTCAGGAAAGGAGTTCCTACATTCAGGGCGTTTACTCAGTCTAGAATCCAAACTCATCTAGGTCAAGGACATGATACCGGGACTCTGTTTTTCATACTGATCATTTATAATAGAATCACAGAGTCTTAGCACTAGACAAGATCTGAGAGGTCATTGAGTCTAATCTTTTTCCTTTGCCAGTGAGAATCCTAAAGCCCAGATTCGTTGATCTGTAATTGATAGTGGCAGAAACAGGCCTAGAACAAAGATCATTTCCTGGTTCCTGGGGGTGCTCTTTGCCCCGCTCCACATTTGCCTCTGTTCCAAAAAGCCCTTCTTCGAAACCAACCATAGCAATAAGCTGATGATTGGGCTCCAGCTGCCTAGACTACAGGCCCTCTCTCAGGAGGACCACTTTTTCTCCCCTTGAACAAGGGTGAGCATGCCAAGAAACCCATGGTGTGTCAGAAATGTTGATGGCTAAATATTGCAATGTAATAACAAAAGCAACCTTCAGAGGAATAAGGAAGCAAAGTAATTTAAATTTCATTTAAATAATTTTCTCTTCTTCTCTCTATCTTCACCCTAGACTATTCAGTGAGCCCATCTGAATTCTGAGGGCACGTTTATCCTCCCACAATGGGGCTGAGAGCTGGAAATGTCCTTTCATTTAATTTCCAGTACTAGCGAAATTATCTATTGCCACGATCTGTGATTGATTTAGTTTTTATTGCTCTTGGCTGCAACCATCTATAAGGACCCAGCTGACCTCCCCCTTTTGGGTTTTAGGCTTTATTGCTGTCATTTTCGTGACAGATATTAAACACAGGGAATTCTCATCTGTATTTTCTCCTGTAGGCTGAGCTGTATGGGAAATGATACCAAGAACTGGTTCTTCCAAGGTCCCCTTCTCTTACTTGCTCTGTGCCACCATGCCAGGTATCTGAAGCAATTCTGAAAAAGAACACATGTATCTTCAGGCTAATTTCATTATTACAGTGCCAAATATATAGTAAATATCTAATAAATATTTGATGAATAAGCAAATGAGTGAAGACCTCATTAACCCCTTGGCAAGTGGATTTTTCCACGAATTTGCCATTAATCCTAATTTCCAAATGTTAACTGAGCACCTACTATATGCAAGAAAATTATGCTAGGTATAATTCAAAGAAGTATATGACCTTACTTTCCATAAACTTGCAATTTGTTGATAAAAACCAAGTGTAGACATAAAAAATTAAAATGACAAAGTATGAAATAGTGATAAGCGAGATTGTAAATTTCCTAAGGGTATAAAAGAATGAGATATCATATCCCTTGAACTGAGCTAGGAAAGAGATAAGAAGTAGGATAGATGATATAAGTTAAATGGATAAAAAGGAACCATTGATACCCTATTAGGTCTTTTTCAGCTGTAAAAGACAGAAATCCAGTTCAGGTCGATTTATTGGCTCAAATGACTGCCTTCAGGCACTGCTGGGCTTATATGATGTCAGGAAAAATCTAAATGTCTGCTTACTCCACGACCAGAGGAAAAATCCTTCTGTTCTACCCGAGTCTACATTCCTCTTAATAATTTCTAAGTAAATGCTTCTTCTTCACTCTTTAAACTTGTATACAGTTTATTCAGTAAAAGAAATATAAAATTTCTAAATTTAGTTTTTGAGATGTTTTGTCTTAAAGATATATGTTCAAATGAGGCTGAAACCAAGAATCAAATCAAGTAAGGAGTTGGCAAATAAATTATTTAAAAACCCAGAATTTAATGCTGCATTCTGTTTATCAATAATAGGCTCAAGAGGGGGCTGTCTTCCTTTTTTACCACACACACATTCATGAGATGCATGACTCAATGATATCCTAGCACCTGCTCTTGGGTGCTGCTCCTGATGATATTTTTATGTAACAAACTCAACTGTTACTCTAGGGTGTCCATTCAGGGAGCTGACTATTAGAAGAGAAAGAAACTTATTTATGCTTGACTATTATGAGATTTATGGATGGTTATGGTGGTAAGGGGAAAGTTACCATCTTAAAAAATATAATAAATAACCACACAGAGTTGGAGTTTTGACTAGTGAGGAAGCACAGAAAGATATATTTAGGTAGTAGTTAACATTTATATTTAATATAATTTTATATTAGATCTTAGTCAATGTTTACATTTAACATAATTATATGCATACATAAAAAGATAACTTTTCATAATATTTTTGTTGATATTATTTTCCTTGTATGAAGACTTGAGTGGTAACAAGGCAGCATACTTATCAAGTCTATAGAGGACACAAAACTTTGAGGAAGAAATCTATATTCAAGGAGATATTGACAGTGCTTTTTGAATTTACCCTCAAAATTCGGAATACATATGACATACAATGTAAGAAAAATGGTTTCAAAAAAACAAAAAAGAAATGGAATATTAAGTTTCCCCTCTCCTACCTTTTCTTTCTGTCTTTCCAAAAAAGAAATTTTACATCAGCTACCAGAAGCCTTAGCTTATAGCAGGTCTAATGGGTAGAGGCTCTTGGATTGATAAGAATAGAACTTGGTGTTTGAGAGAATTAAATTTAACCCGAAATTTTAGAAGTTGCAGTTTGTTTTCTATTGGAAAACTTGTTTTCTCTCATCCTGAGAAAAGAGACTTTTTGGTATCTGAAATTTCAAGGGTCTCTAATTAAAGTCATTCATTCATTCCACAAATGTTTGTTGAGTAGTTTCCATGTTCCATACATTGTTCCAGAAAGTAGACACACACTGACAAATGAAATTGGTAGAAGTTTCTATCCTTCTCGGGTTTACAACGAAGGGAGAAGAAGTGACATTGGAACATAATGAGAAGTATCTACCTTTACTCCCAGGAGAATTAAGGGGTGAGGGGTGGCAGACATAGAAGATGAGGAAAATGAGAAGAGTTACTGGCTGAGGTAGGAGTAGGAGTAGGCTTTTGGGACTTTCTGAATTACACAGAACATAAAACAAATTGAGGAGTTTTGTAAATGGTTAGTACTCTACAGCATCTTTGATTCCGGGCCTGGGGTTTTTCACCCATTTTTATGAATCTTCAGGAACAACACAATGAGCATCTCCACCAAACCACTTCCTAATCTTCCAAGCAGAGAAAGTCTGAAGTTAGCAATGATCTTGAAATCCCATATCTCACTGGAAGAGCCATGGGAGCAAAAACAGCCCAACAGAGGATTCAGATGTCTCAAATGAATTCAAAATTCAATCAGAGGACCTAGGACTGTCATCCAATTCAAGTATTAAGAGAACAAATAATCATAGATTATTATATGTCTAGTGCTTTATGAATGTTCAACTGTGTTTTCAAAGGGGATTTAAAGTAAAAAAATGACTTGGAATTTCAGTTATTATCATTTTAAAAAAGACCTAATACAGTACCAATGATTTCTTTTTTTATTTAACTTATGTCCAGCTGTGACTCAAGTAAGAGTGTAAAACATAGTATCTTCTACTACCATTATTATTACTACTACTCTACTATTACTTTACCACTACTTATAACTACTAACATTATTACCTTATTGAATGTTACATAATTCACCCTACAACTTTATGAAGTAGGTATTTCTATACTCATGATACTGAGAAAAACAAACGAGAAAGAAAAAAGAATAAAAGAAAAACAAGACTAAGATCCATTATTTTGCCCAAAGTTGTATAGCAAGGAAGTAGTGAGACTAGAATTTGAATCCAGGTTTGTTTGATTCCAAATCTATGGCTTATACAATGATTCATAATATCTACAGGATGGCTAAGGATCTAGCTCCTTTAGAGCCAAGGAAAACAGAGGAAGAAGAATAGTTGCCCAAGATCCTAAACAGAAGAAAAAATTCTCAGCAGAATAAGGTGGACCATACAGGGAATGGCTCTGGGACCATCTTGGACACTATCCAAAATAACTACCCCAGTCCTGAAAGCTGCTCATATGTCACATGCTCTTGTTGGCTTAACTAAAAATCTTGCCTCGACCCTCCCAGTGCAAGCCAATTTTTGCTTGGAATGGATCATTGCTGGACCGTCCTCTCAGTGGGGCCAAATTATCTAGGATGTCCAACATCTAAAATGTGTGGTGCTACTCTTTCACAAGTCACTAAAATATTCTGGAAATCCTTATTTTTGATATGTCCAAAGCACTCTTAAGCTAACTTTTCTACTCAGAAATAGTTAAAATAAATTTACTGGGCTCATTTTTAATTTGCAACATACAGCTGATAGAGCAGAACCCATCTTCAGTTCAGCTTGCTCATAACTGTTGCTGCTGACCTTGTAGAAGTTTTGCTTGCTGCTTGAGTCAGAGCAAGGGACTCAGGGCCTGACATCCATACCCAGAAAGCTCCTCAGGGTAGCATGAAAATAACAATAAGGAAGTACTTCATATTTATACACCTTTGACATCAGATCCTCACAAACTCCTTGGGAAGAAGGCCAGGTATCTAAGAAATGAGAAAAAAATAAACAAAGGAAGGGGCAGGGATTTCATACCTAGGAGGCAGGTATTTTATCTGAGCTGGCTTATTTACTCTTCCTACAGCATTGGTGGGTAGAGATGAGTAGTTTCCGCTCATATTTAAGTGAGAAAATTCAACTTCAGATAGTTAAAATGATTTGCCCAGGGTTAGCATATCTTCACCTGGAACAAGGTTTCCAGCTTTTTCTATGGGCCCACACTGCCTTTCTTTCTCAGACAACAAGCGTCCAGGGTCCCATTCCTAACAATCTACTTCAGGGGATGCAGGCCCTGTGCCCTCACTGTAGAAAAATAAAATGCAGATAGACCATGAAAGGCCTCCACGTTTAGGACCTAGACCATATCGAGGAGTTTCCATTCAGAAGGCTGGAGTGTGGTCTCAGCCTAAAGTAAGCCCTACCCTACATCTGCAAGGTCATTGAGGGAATGAATGTGAGAACTGATTCATACCACTTTATCATCAGGCACACACAGCTCTCCAGGTCTTATACTCAGAGAGTACCCAGGGCTCCTCATTTAATTATTGCCATCTCTCCCAAGCATAGAAAACTTTGACTTGAGCCTTCTTTGTTCTTTGTGGAAATCAACCTCCAATGCAGTTTCCTATTTGGGACAAATAAACTTTTGCAATCATAGTGAATTTTACCATTTTATCAATTGCTTCCTACCATTTTGTCTATCATTCTATCAAACTCTTTCTGCATATTCAATGCTTTAAATGTATGTGTTTATTTTATCCTTACAACAACCTTATAAGCTAGAAAGTTTTATTTTCTCATTTTATAGAAGAGAAAACTGTGGATCTGAGTTACCCAGGGACATTTAATAGGAGAGTGGCCAGGCTAGGATTCCAACTCAGGTCCTTCTGGTTCTACAGATTTGTGCTTGCAGCAGGCTGGTATCCTTCAAAAGGGGCTCCCTTCCTATGGTTTCAGTTGCAGCCTAGGTATTATTAAACTTGTTTTCAGGCAGTTGTTTTATTTCTATTTTGGATGAAGGGTGAGGGCATCCACACAGTCTCAGCCCTTGGAGGGGTGATTTGGGTTTATAAGATTAGAGTTTCAGGTCACCTACCTTCCTACTGCCTGATTGTCATTTGCCAAAGAACCAGGAAATGTATCTGGTGTTATTGCCATGGACTCACCCAGGTACCAAGTGAAGGAGATATTGAGAGCATCCCCTGTATCTAGCCTGAAGTGGAAGGGGAGAGGTGCTATCTGCTTAGTATCGTATATCATGCTCCACCACCCGCTCCACCATTCACACCTAGAATATGGCACTCTGCATGTCCAAGGAGAAGGAGCATGAATGATAAACATGAGCCATGTAACCTCAGTCAGGTTCTTTACCAAGTGGTCAGCAGAACCCATTTAGCACCAACTGCCAAGCACCAGGCACCCAGTCAAACTCCCCCAAACGCAAAGAACCTTTGCTCTCTTGAAAACTTGTCTTTGTTGCTGAGGTTGCTATTGTTTTGTTCTTGAGAGGGAGGAATATTCCAACATCTCCAGTTTTTAATATGGTAAATGTCAGTGTTTATGGCTGCACAGGCTGGCCTAATTATCCCATGTCCTCTAAAATCTTCCACTGTAATTACCACTCACCGCAGTGACACCTACTGCTAAAGGGAGAGCCATCAGCTGCAGGAGCTCAAAGCCAGAGCGCACTCAGCAAACTGCAAGCGACACCAACAGCTGTTTCTGGTTTCGAAGCGGTGGGAGCTTCATAAGCCATTTTCCCTGGTCCCTCCAGAGTGAATGCCACAATGGTTGAAAAGTTGGAAATGTTTGTCAGGCCCAGAACAAAGCTGTGAATGAAACTACAATAATTTGCTTTCCCACAATCCCCTACTTTCTCTCAACCAGCCACACAGCAACTGATGGGGCTAGAAAGAAAAAAAAAATAATAAAAAGACTATTAGCACCAGTGGTATCTGGTATGTCGTTGCTATTATGGGTATTATAGTCTTTGTGTTATCTACATATGTACTGTAATGCAGAGAAAATGAGCTGAAGAGTTGAGACAGCTCAAGAGAATAGCTTTTAAGCAAAACACTGTGCTAAAGAGACTGATAGTCTTTCTTTAAAAAAATGCCCATTACACACATGGGTGGTATTGAATTGTGTTTGCAGTGTAAAGGGAATAGTTTAGCCTGGCTTCCATGCCTGCAACTGTACAGAGAGGCAGAGGAAGAAGAGGAAGAAGAAGAAGGAGAAGAGGGGAAAAAAATCAATAAATGCAGCGTAAGCAAAGTCACAGCAACCTTTAAAATAATAAGACAAATCCATTTATTTCACAAATGTCTTCATTTCCAAATGCCATTGTTTGGGGCATTCTGCTGTCATTGTCCATGACATTTTCAAAAACTTGGCTCTTAATCATTTAGGTGTAGCTGGAGTTCTCCAGCAACAGCCAAGTTAAAAGATTATACATTCACCCCACTGCTCTGGCAGAGAAGATCGACTTTAACAGCCTTGTCCTGTGGGGCGAAGGAGGGAGGCTGGCGGTGGGGGAAGAGGCTGCGAGAAAGACAAGGCTTAAATATGGACAGAAAAGCTCAGCTGTATTGCTATATACAATGAAAAGTAATTACAGAGAAAAATGAAAGCTGTTTCTTGCTGTTAGCAGGAAGAATAAGAGAATTCTGTACCTTTTTAAAGCTCTGAGTCCATTTTGATGTAATTGGTTCTGGAATTATTTATGACATTAATTGCTGCGCTATCGACTGCCTGTCAGTGGCTCTGGCAGTTAGTCCATCTTTCTTAGCAGAGACAGCCTGCTCAGCCCAAACTAGACTGACAAGCTAATTATACCCATCTTCCCCTTCAATGACAAATGCTGCTCATCGGAAACCTTTCTAGAAATAAGCTCTCATTCTTTTCCCTTTTTCCTGAGCCAGACATAACGGATATCTCAAGGTGCAGATCGCAGCTAAAACTCAGCTCACAGGGCTATTAGCTCTGAACATCTCACTTGAGCCAAAAAACCTAAGCATCTTATGTTATCAAACTGTATGTCATTCCCTGATGCTAGTTTTCAGGGATGAGCAGGGGCCCGGCCTGTCAGTCAGAGCAGGGCAGAAAGAGCCAAGCCGACTGAATTAGCCAAGCTCTTCATAACCATCAACCATATCTGCCTCAGGTAATGCTATGGAGGCTGCGGAAATGGTTTTTGTGCTTCGTACAGATGCTATAAGGCTAATTCTGGGGAAGTTCACTGTAGGGGCCCAGTTTAGGGAGACAAGGTAGATAATTCCTCAAGCCACCTTTTATTCAAAAGCTCCTTTGTGATTTCACTGTGTAAATTGTTCCTGAGATTAAGGTTTATCTTGCATGCAAAATACATCTAACTCCTCAGGATTACTTATTGTCCAGCTGGTGCAAGAACCAAGAATCCTAGGGGGGAAAGATTCCAGTAAAGGACATCTCAGCCTGCCTGGAAGCACATCTGATGAATGTGTTGGCATTATTAGGAGAAATTTGTGCTTGTTATTTTCGGTGAATGATTTCAGTGGATCAGAGAGAAAGAGTTTCCCTTTATGAAGTTTCTTCCCCACTAGGAGGAAGGAGATAATTGAAAAGCTAAACTGTAGACATTTTATACTCTCTATGGTAAACTCTTTGGAAAAACCCACTTAAAATTTACATGAAACTGAAAAAATTGGCTCCTTTCAACCACTCTCTGCCTATAAATTGTATGGTGCTGAGGGCAGCTTTCTTGGGCCGTTTTTTTCACTGAGTGTACAGAGCTGTTGAAATAGGTTGTTAGGAGGAAGATTATTATGCAAGTCCCCGCCCCATCCCTAGGCAGCGAAGGGTTCATTTCTGGGCTTCTCCCTCAAAATTGCTGGAAAAGGATGAAATTAAGACTTCTCCAAGGACCTTCAGCTAAACCGATGAGCCCCACAAGGCAGTAGAATCCACTACTGTGCCCTGATTCATAGCATGGAGCCTGGTTCAAAGTGAGAACTCAGGAACTGCCAGTTGAATGGACAAATTAACTTCGAGCCAAGATCTGGTTTGATTTGGTCTGGCTAAAGTGGAAATTGAAGAATGGCAAGGAGATTGGAGAAGCATTTAGAGAAAGAGTAGCACCCTGACAATTGACAAGAAAAATAGACTCTTGGTCAAGCTGTAGGGGAGGGCTGCCTCCTAGGGCACTCAGCAAGGTGACCTTGACTCAGGTGACTGTTCTCTGCAGGTGAAAACTTTTTTTCTAGCTTGGAAAATGTCCTTAAAAAACAAAAAGGTAAACTTGGCAAACAGTCTTTCAAATCTGTAGCTTAGCCTTTCAAATAAACGTTTTACAACATGACATAGGGTGGCTTAAGCTTAGCTTTGATGAAGATAGAAATCATCTAGCAATTACAATAAAATCATCAATAATATCTTATGGTTAGTAAACAGATCAGAGACTTCAAAGTTCTTTTACATAGATTAAATTATCCCACTTAGAATGGCACAACTATAGCTTAAACTCCAATAATCGATAGGAACCTAGGTGTCTTTTGTTATCACAATATTCTTCTCCCTTCGCTAAATATTTCTCAATAAATCAGTGACATCAAATAGGATGCTAAGGCTTAGAAATGCCATATTATTTTCCAAATATCAAATAGTTCGTAAACGACAGAGCAGTTACACTTTGGAACAGGTAGCTCAGAATGTCTTCCAGAGCCTCTTGCCATGCTCACAGTGGCAGGTAGATTTACCTTCAGCTTCATTGATACAGGTAGTGTTTAAGTTGAAGAATGGAGAAAGTTTTAAATCATAAAGAAAAACATAGAAAAACAACAATCACAATGTAGATTGTTTTATAGAAATCAGTTCACAAATTCAAAATAAAATCAGCCCTCATTATCACTTTGCATTATATTGTAGCTTATCATGCTGTATGGATTGGTATTTTCAGGTCAATGAGTAATTTTTTGAAGTTCATTAAGCTGCCTGCATAATATTTCTCTTTCTTAAACTCCTTTGCGTTTTCTGTAGAAGTATCCTTTGACCAAAATTTACCAACCATGAAGGTGATATGCCTGTGTCTTTCATCTTTAAGAGTAATATTATTTACCACTGTATCTAGGGCTTTTGAAAATTATTCCCTGGGTACCTCTGAAATGCCTCTTGCAGAGTAAATCCCATATCTGTATACCAGTCTTTGGGATGGCAGGGTAATGGGAATGTTTACATCCAGCTAAGATCTGAAAGGCCGCAGGTACTTAACTCCAGGGAAAACTCTGTATTCAGTGGTGCTTTCTCTTTTTAATTTCTGAATTAAAGGCTGCAGTCGGAGAGAAGAAAAAAGGGGGCACCCTCATTTCCTTTTCGTTGATAAGCTCACATCAGCTTGCCCAGCGCTCACAGACATTATCTTCACTCAGGACAGGTGGTGGAAGGAGTGGTTTGCTCCCTCCTCACTCTATCCTTTTAGGTTTTCAACATTTTTGAGACACGTGTAGAATTTTTTTCAGGTGAATGCCACAAGAGATCTAACAGAAGATGCATTTGTTTTTGACTTCTAATTAATCAAGATAACATCTCTTTCAACCATTAGACAGTAAAATCAATACTTCAGGCAGCTGCACCGCCACTTAGACTTACACACCAATACTTATTATTGGCAAATCAGTGATGTATTTAACCATGTTGTACTATATCATTTTATAATATGTGACCAATGTGATTATGTTGAGGGTGGGCAGAGGGAGCGATTTTTGCCCCCGAAACCAGTAATGGGGTTTCTGTTACATTCTCCTTCCTGTCCCCCTCCTTCCCACACTTAAAGCTGGGATGATGATTCATTTCCCAAACTCTGGTTGGCATAAAGCCATTTACTCTCTATGAGGGATGCCAGAATCCCAAGATATAAAAAGCATAGGTAGAGCAGGATCCTGGATAAAGAGGTAGGACAACGATCATAAGAAATGGGTGTGTTAAGAGCGCCTTCCATCAACAGGCAGCAGCGGCCTGGAGTGGGAGGACCCTAGCTGTTCTGAGGCCCTACTCTCCAACTGAGGGATAGGAGTAGAGGAAGAAAGGGGAAGGAAAGCGGAAAGCGAGGTCTCTCTCTGGAAACAGCATGTGGAGGATGTCTCAGGTCTAATTGAGAGGGGAACAAGTTTCTGGGGGATTTACTGTAGAATTTGCATAAGGGGTACTTACCCTAGTCACTGTAAATATTCTTCCAAAAATACCTACCAAGTCAAGGGCTCTGTGGTAGTCTTTTGGGCCGGGGGGGCTTTCTCTTTGAGGCCTTTTATTGCCTTCTCCTGATCTAGAGTTACAGCAGTGAGTGCAAGATATGGTCCAGCGATTAACTAGCATCCAAGACCCTGTGTGGCAGACCAGGCAAGCTTATAAGACAAGCGGCTGTCCCACGGTCCCTACATACAGTCTTGTCAAGTCACTCAAGTCGTGCATCGCTACTGTTCTTTACTAGGGTATATACTAAGTTTCTAACAGCCCGAGTTTTCATCTAATTTGTAAGCATTCTATGAGTAAGACTCTTGAAGGCACGATGAGCTCTAGGTAACCTGGGATCTAAAGAAGACACTCTGACTAAGGCGAGGAAGAGGCTGGAGAAGTAACAAGACTGCAGGAGCTAAATAAAGTGGCCTGCTGGGGCACCAGGGCACAAAAGAGCTAGTGTTAGCCTTTAGATAGGCATACTCTTCTGACTAATCCTTTTCCAGAAAGCATTCTCTGACCCTCTGAAGCTTCCCCTTCCATACACTGGCTGTACTTGAACTCCCCTCTCCACCACATGTCACAGTGATTGATCTGTTTCCTGTCTCTCTTTGAGTGAATGTGAACCTCTCATGTGTCTAGTTCTTCTCCATTTCTCCAGGCCTGAACACAGACTTAGTCCAAAGGAGGCATTCTGTCAACGGTAGCTATTTTGGCATAGAGATTCAGTTGCAGGTAGCCCTCAGACATGATGGTAGGACACCTCAAGTTAGACAGTGCACAAGGGTTAAGAAAAACTGGATTAGTCCCATTTTCTAGAATACCAGCTGAGGGGAAGATCATACTTCTATAGCTCCTATATTTTAAGGATGATTGTAGAGATAGTAACAACAACAACAGCAACATCTATCATTATTATGAAAATAAGTGTGTGGGGTTGTGTGTGTCCCTCTGAGGCTTGTGTTAATACCTCATCATATCGATGAGGAAACTGATTCTGAGAGGTCACATAATACACCCGAGGTCACACAGCATTTGAACTTGATTTGAGTAGGTTTGACTCTAAAACTGTGCTCCTTCGACTATGCTGTGTTACCTGCCATATAAAACTCTGAAATGGCATTTCTTCAGTTTTCACTGACATTTTCTCTTTTTTCTCAACACTTGGTTTCTTTCCCATACCTCAAGATGTTCACAGCCTTGTGTTCCTCTCACTGGAAAGCTACACTTAGAAAGTCAACATCTACAGAAAAGTAAAATTTGGGAGAATAATACCTTTTTAGGAATGCTACCAGAATCTATTCTTTTTACACTAAGATAGTGATTTAGTGGATCACAGACATTACCCTGGAAACTTATTTACACAAACCTCCCTTAAGTGGGGGAAAAATCATGGTGTGTGTGTTGGATATAAATAATAAACTTCTGCTGACTCTGCCTCTAATTGAAAAACCTCAATTAGGTGTCCAGAGTTGTTCCTCAGTAACTTGAGCTGTGGGCTCAATGAGAGACCCCTTTTCCATTCCTTGCTTTATATCCAAACTGATAGTAACTACGAGTTTACACGGTCTATGAACTTGGTTAAATTTCTCATTAAAATGTTTTGTTTCAACAAGTCTTTGGGCGGGAGGCTGAATCTGTAATTTGCTGCACAAGTTTGTGTGAAATGGGACATAATGCCTCTGGCCTCAGTTTTCAAGTCACTTCTCTCTTAATGACATTTTCATACTTTCACCTCATAGTGTCTTGAGCTTAATATTGTCTGTCTCATTTGAATAGAATGTCTTATATCAACCACAATATGCAGCCCAATGCATTACTCATAGGTTTGTGCGAATGAATCAGGGTTTTGATTAATTACCTGGTGTCTTAGCCTTGATGTCAAACCTCACCCTTAATGTATTACCAAGTGAACATGCATTATAGATTGAGAAACCACTCACCCACACAGGCAGTTGTCTGGCTGACATTTAATTTTACCACTTGTCAGTACCATGATATGAGAGATGAGCCATCTTTTGACAAGAAGTGCTCTAAATTCTCCAAGAGATTTGTTGGTGGTGCACCAACCTCTGCAGGGCATCTCACGATTGTTCTTCTAGTCCAACATTCGTGCTTCAAACACTGTTGGTTTGAGTCCCTCAGTATTAGTCAGCAAAGTCAAGGGTGGCTTTCTTCCATAAAACATAGGCTAATCAGATGTGTCATTGACTTACACTCTCTTCTTGCAGCCACTTCACGATGGTCTCTTCCTCTGTGGTACCTGGGGGCTTCAGGTGACTTGTAATACTGGCTTCCCCTTCCATGGTCCAGACCATACCCAGACCCGCTGCTCTGATTCAACCACCAATGTTAGCCATGTCTGCTTTCTTGAATTAGTTGTCCAATTTTTCATTCATTCATTTAAGAAATATTGGTTGAGCATCTACTTTGTGCCAGGCACCCTGCTAGATGCTAGGAAAAGGGATGATTATGATTGATGTGGTCTTTATTTCATAATTGTTAGAGTTTTGGGGGAGATAGACAGTAATCAAGTATATATAAAAATATGTAACTATAAATCATAATAAATGCTAGGAAAGAAAATAAAAGCAACTGTAAAGAAAAGAATAACATGGGACCTACTTGAGGTGGGTTAGTGGGAGTCAGACTGTAGATTCATTTCCCAATCAAGGGGCTCATCTCCCCTCCTCCACCCTTGGAGAATGGCCCTTAGCTGAAGAGAGGTCCCCCAGCCAAGAAAATATACCCTTCCTGGAACACTTGCATCCAGTGACTGGTCCACATGGGGATACAAGGCCTGACTCCTTGCCTCAGAGCAGGACAACTCTGAAGACTGTCCCAGCTTCAGACCCCCTCTCCCACCCCCGAATAAAACTAAGTGCAGCGGCATTCAGTTCAACATCTCTCTCTACCCAGTCCTGCTGCTCTCACTCCTTCATAGAACTTGGTGCAGAAGGTACTCCCCTATAAACCTTGTGCAAATCTCAGTCTCAGAGCCTGGTTTCCTGAGAACCTGACCTATGTTGCAGCCCATCCCATGAGGGGCATTTAGCTGAGGCCAGCGGAGAGAGATCTCTCTAAGCAGAGGAAACAGCATGTGCAAAGGCCTAGAAAGAAAAGCCCTGGGAAGTAATTACAGGTCAGAGGGGCTGCTGCACTCTAGAGTTCCAGGGCCTCCACAGCATGCCCTGGCCTTGCCCATCCTTATGCCTCTTGATTTACTTCCCCACACTAACTGTCTGTCCCTGTTCCTGAAGCTCTGATTACAGACTTCTTCCAGCCTGCAGTGCCTTTCTCTTCTCTTACCAACTGTCATAGTCATTATTTTGTTTTAAAACTTGATTACAAGCATATCATTCGATTTTTTCAACTTCTATAACTTAGTGCTTAATTATTAATTATTCTGCTTTGTTTATTTGGGTTTTTAAGAATGTTTGCTTATATAACTCTTACAGCCCTAATGAGACCAAAAGGTGCTTTATGTAAGGAATCATTTGGAAAGCTCTACAGAATCCTCTTTTGCCTAGATAGAGGGCTGAGGTAGAGATGATGTAGGGTACCCATGAGGACTCTTAAGTTATGGGCAGCAGGATCCAGTCTGACTAGTTCGAGAAGGACAGAAACTTGTTAGAGGTTATTATGTGACTCATAAACTATCTGGGAGAGCCAGAGAGCAGGTTTGGAAGCTATTCAGGGAAACATAGCTTCCTTTATCATAAGCTATGTCAGTGAGGACATCTTGCCACATGGCCCAGACTTTGCAACTTACATACAGCCTTGATGCTGAGTCAGGACGTGTCATTAGAGTCTCAGTCACTGTTGTCCCGAGACATTTTTTCTCCCGACCCTTGGAGAAGAGTCTGCTTGACTTCTGCAGCACTGAATCCCTAGTTTCCGAATCAGAGTCTCAAACAGGGACATCTGATCAATGGGGCATAGGTCACATGCTTGCACTGCCAAAAAGACTGGTAAACCAAGTTTCCAGCATCTACTGTAGTGTGGTGTGGCTTCATAGGTAAAAAAATTGGAAGCTTAGGAAAGCTGTTCAAATGTGATGAATAGCCCAAAACAATGACTAATGAACACTATATATGGATTGGGTTGTGTGGGTTGGGGATAGAGCTTTAATGGCCCCTAGTTTCAGTCTAGGAAAGTGACCCATATCTACGGGTCATCACCCACCCCTTTCCCTCTTCACATCTAATCCCTGCTTATTTACTTCTTAATCATCTCTAAGACCTTCTGTCTCTCTCATCATCATTTTGTTCAGGGGTCAGCAAACTTTGATCTGCAGGCCAAATGCAGCTCACCTTCTGTTTTTGTAAATCAAGTATTGAACTATAGCCACACTCATTTTTTAACAGATTGTGTATGATTATCTATGGCTATTTTGAGTAGAGTAGTTTTGCTAGAGACCATAGGGCTGACAAAGCCTAAAATATTTACTACCTGATCCTTTAAGTATTTCCTGACCCTTGCCCTAGTCCAAACCACCACCATCTCTTATTGGAGTTCTGCAAGAACTTCCTAAAAGGAACCCATATTTCTTATAAGTGTCTATAATCTGATGTCACCCCATAGCCAGAGTACTCATTGTGAAACATAAGATCATGTTGGTCCAAGATAAAAATCATTCAATAAGCTCCCATTATACTTATTATAAAGAGTAACATCTTCAAAATGGCCATAAGATCACATAGAATTTAACTTGTGTCTACATGCATGACTGGCCAGTGGAATAATAATACTGAGTGCAAGACACCAATAGACAAGGTTGGAGAATGTGACATTTCTTTGATGATCAAGGATGAGAGGTGATGTTCTGACAAAGCATAAAATGAGAGATGACCCCAGATACCAGATATGGGGCATTGGAATGGGAGTGGTTTCTACTTTCCTGAAGTCCCTCACAGAACATACAACTCAAACAGGTGCTATGGGTAACACCTCATTTAATGAGGATTCAGCCAGCTAGAAGCCTGCTTTTGCCATTCTCTCCTGTTTTTAAAAATACCTTCCTACTTCTCCTTTCCCTAAACCACCTGTCTGTTGTGTAATCTCTGACTGTGGTTCTTTTTGCTCATGGATGCAAGTAATGGATGCCTTATATCTCAGCACATTCTTTTTTACTGCAGGACTATATAAATTAATAGTTAATTTTCCAGATACGTGAACTCTAGCAGGCCCATACTTCAAGCATGCAGAAGGTTCATTCCTGAAAGATATTCTCTGATCTAAGATTAAATATTCTCATAGTATCATTTCAGCAGATTTAGTTTTTATGTTTATTGGGTTGGTTTGGATTTTTTGTTTCATTTTTATGTTGGTTTACTTAGCTTTCTCAACATCTATTTTATTATGTGTAATATAGAATTATCACTGGAACTTCATAATTATATTATTAAGCAAATGAATCAGTTATTTTATGAATTAAATAATTTTCTCATTTTTGTGAGTATATTTTATATTTTATTGGTCCCTTTTGAAGATCAGACTTATAATGTCTCACATATTAATAAGTTCTAATAATTGCAATAATAACTTTTATAAAACCTCCAGTTGTTACCACAGGGCAACTAGACATTCTTCTCTTCAGGCTGATCACTCTATTATTTTTAACACTCTTCTCAGGAGTGGCCGAAGATATTATTGCTTTGTTCCAATATCAAGGTATTCTCTCCTACCCCAAACATGTAAGGAGTACTCCTGGGTATCTATCATCTATCTATCATCTATCTATCATCTATCTATTTATCATCTATCTATCCTATATCATCATCTATCATCTCTGTATTTAATATGTAATCTATCATCTATCTACCTATTTATCTATCATCTATCATCATCTGTTTATCCATCCATCATCTATCATTATCTATTTATTTGTTTGAGGTACAATATTAGAAGCCAAAATTGATTCTAGGTCTATATGAAGTAGACATGGTGACAATAGGCATATTATTCCTTTATTTTTAGAAATTTAAAATAAAATTTTATTTATCTCTCAAAAGCTATTAAGAGAGCTGGCATACTGCGTCTCTTCTATTCTTATGAGAAAACCATTTCTATTGGCTTATTCAACACAATTTGTTTGGAGAGATACATAATAGTCAATTTGAAAGCACTGTAGATAGTCGAGTACCTAGTTAAGATCATTATGTCCATGTTTATATTCTTTTCTGGGTTTTAGACTGTATTCAGTCCAGACCAAGGACACTGGAAGGGAAAAATCGGTAAACTCATGGCTAGTTCAGTGGTATTTTAAGTGCTAGTCTACCACAGTTTACCTATTAAAATTCCTCGAATAGCTGCTAGGGGTTAAAGCTGCATTCAATGGGAAAGACAGGAAGCCGTGGGTTTATTCCATGTAACTTGGAAGTATGTACCAGCATGTACATTTTCTATTATTTTTCTTTTTTAAAGAGTTGATTTCTCTGTTGATATTCCCTGTCTACTTATTAATACATATTTTTTTAATACTTTGAACACATTTTATTTCAACCATATTTATAATAGCCACTTTGATACTGCTTTCTGCTAAGTCCACATATGAGTACATTTCTATTATCCTGCTATTTTTTCCTCATATGGGGTCATACTTTCCTGTTTGCATATCTAATAATCTCACTTGCCAACAGGATATTGTAGATAAAATGTTGAGATGGTGGTCTGAAATTTATTATTTTATTCTTCTGAGTATAAATTATTTTGCTTGTTTTGATGTCATTTAGTATATTTTGTTCTAGAATGCAGTTAACTTGCCTTGGACACAATTTGCAAAATTTTCTTCTCCCTACCCACTGCAGTATAGCAGCAGATGTCATTGTATAGTTTTTTAGCTTCAAGCTGTTGCTTTTTTAGCTTGGCCACCAGGGGAGAGGGGGGTGAATCATCCCTCTATCTGCCCAGTACACTCTATAGCCAGAAATTTGGGAAGCATTTATACTCAAATGTTGGAGCTCGTGCTTCATACGTCTGAGCTCTCGCTACCCCCGAAACACCGGTTAATTTGCCTGCCCTGAGTTATCTTCTATGATGCCTCTGGTCAGTTAAGTTTTCCCCTATGTGCTGCCTGAGTTATCCACGGAAGATACTCAGGCAAAGATGCAGTGAGCTGACAAATCTCAAAAGGAGGAATTTTATCTTTCAAGATTAGATCTTTTTTAGTTTCTGCTTGCTTTTTCAAAAGGCTCCCTGGTTTCTCTTACATCTATGTACTATTTTGTGATCAGCCAGGGATTTCAGCAAGATTTTAGATCTCAGATTTTCTGTGGCTCTCTCATTTCCCAGTGTACTCCTATAATGTCTACCAGCTCTGCAGCTGTGAACTCTGTTACCTGCCATCTCAAGCCAGTAAGGCTGTGGGTTTCCACCTCCAGACCTGGGGACAAGATGGTGGTTGGAAGCACCCCAAGGCAAGAGAGCCACAGTGCTCACCTGATGCAGGTACATTTTATCAAGAGTTAACTCCTCTCAGCATTCATCACGTCACTTGTCGATCTCCTGTGCCTTCTAATTTTGTTAATCATTTTGTTCAGTTTTTACAATTTTCTTTATGGGATTACTCAGCCTACCTCATTGTGTTACTGTTCCTATAAATTGGCCTATTTTTTACTCTTGCGTAAGTATAACATTGCTTTAATTACTGAAACTTTATAAAAACTTATCATAAAAATATGTTTTTGTTTGTTTGTTTATGAGTGTTTTGGCCTCTCATGCCCTTTGCAATTCCATATGAAATTGGAACAAGCTTTTTAATTTCAATAAAAAAGAGCTTATGGAATTTCATTGGGTTGATGTTAAACTAACAGATCAATTTGGAGACAACTGACATTATTATAATACTACATCTTCTAAAACGTGAATAGAGCATATCTATTTCTCTCTTTATATAACTATTTAAATTTTTCTCAATACTTTTTGTACTTTTCAGCACAGAGAACTTGCATATCATTCATATTTATTCTTCAGAATTTGATGTTTCATGATGCTGTTTTAAATGGTATTTTAAAAATTCAATTTTTCTAAATGTTTGTTGCTGGATATAGTATTATAATTTATATTTAATATCAACTTTCATTCTTGTATTCTTGCAAAATTTATTTACCAATACTAATGCTTTTTTTTCTGTAGATATTTTTTGAATTTTCTACTAAAACAACAGTGTCACCTGCAAATAATACAATTTTATTTCTTAATTTCCAAACTTCTCATAAAATTTATCTCATTTACCTCTCCTACTGAATAGGCTAGAACTTTGCTTCCAGGGCTAAATAGCAGTAGTGAGAGCTGGCATTTGTGTGTTGCTCCTGATCTCAGTGAAGAAGTTTTCAATATCTGACCATAAATTAAAATTATGTAAATTTTTGTTAGATACTTTTATTAAGAAATTGCCCCTCTAGTCATTGGATGTATTTCTTAATATTGAACCAAACTTGCATTCCTTGCATAAATCCAACTTGGTTGTTATGTGTTTCTTTATATCTTTAGATTTTATTTGTTAATGTTTTGTTTAGAGTTGCATCTTCCTTATTAGTGAGATTGACCTGTAATTTTCCTTTCTTGTAGTGTCCTTGTTATGTGTGTCAAGAGTATGCTTGCCCCATAAAATAAGTTAGGAGCCAAACTCACTTTTTATCTTCGCTTGAAAAGTTTATATAAAATTGCTGTTGATTCTATTGTCCATTTTTGAAAGAATTCACCATTAAAGCCATCTGAGCTTGAAAATTTCACTTGGGGAAGTTTTTAATTATAAATTCAATTTTTAAATTAGATATATGAATAATCTCATTTTCCATTTCTTCTTGTGTCAGTTTTAGTGAGTTGCTTTTTAAAAACTTTGAATGTTTCATCTAGTTTTACAAATTTATTGGGTTAAGTTGTTCATGATATCCTCCTTCTAATGTCTAATAAAATCTGTATTTTTATCCCCTTATTCATTTTTGATATTTGTAATTTGCCTTTTCTCCTTTTTCTTGATCATTCTTCCTAGGGGTTTATTAAGAAAAAGAGGAAACCACATAAGTTACAAATATGTAATTAAAAATGAATGACAAATGCAGCCCTGAATATTAATGTACATGTCTTTATGTGGACATATATTTTCTTTTGGGGGGGGAGGTATATTACTAAGAGTAGAAATATTGGTCATATAATAAATTTGCCTTCAAATTTTTAATAAACTGTCAAACTGTTTTCCAAAATTTCTGTACTATTTTACATTCTCATTAGCAATGCACAAGGGTTCCAGTTTCTCCATATTCTTACCAATACTTGTTATAGTCTTTCTTTTTGACCTTAACCATTCTAGTGGGTGTGTAGTGGTATCTCATTGTGATTTTATTTGCATTTCTCTAATAATTAATGATGTAAGCATTTTTTGTGCATATTAGCCATTTTTATATATTCTTCAATAAAATGACTATTCAAGTATTTTATCTATATTTTAATTGCATTTTGTATTATTAAATAATAGGAGTCATTTATATATTCTAAATATGAGGCATTAAAAATCCAGGCTGTTTTCAGTCTATCCTGGGTTTTACTGTCCTCTAGTCCATTTTGAGTCTTGTATTTTGTGTGTGCAGTCTCAGGGTAAGCCAGGAGTACGAGAATAGCTTAGAGGCTCTCTGTCTCCACTGAGCATGTGAACAGACTCAACCAGGAATATGCTTGCCCCAGTCAGGACTATAACCTCAGGCTATTAGAGTGGAGCCATTGGCCTTTCCACATGTTTGTCTTAGAGAAGTCACTTCCATTGAACATGAGTGTTACCCACTGCCTCAATTGCAGTAAGTCACCTTTAATTACTTCAGAGAAGTTGTGGTCCCTATGGCCTGCTACATCTTGGTAGAACGTCCACATCACTTGTTGGAGGAGGAGGCAATGGGAGCAGCCTCAGCCCCAGGTCTGAATGTCATAAACACCCACCTTTCTTACTCTAATTTCAGCAGTTTATCACAGACTATTTTATGATTTTGATAGAATTCTGGAGTGATGACATGACAATTTTTGTCATTTTTGTCTAGCTCTAAAGTTATTTTTTTGGTGAGAGGATTAGTTGATCTCCCTTTTCCCTAGCCAGAAGCCCTGACCTTCATATCCTTGACTTTTCTACTTTGTTTTTTTTTAATGTATGTATTTAATTCTACATATTTCCTTCTAAGAACAAATTAAACTGCATTGCATGTTTATTTCATAATAATTTAGTTTTAAAAACTTTTTAATTTCTATTTTATTTCTTTGCCTCATGCATCATTTATAATTATATTGTTTAATGTACATATTGTGGGGAGTATTTAAGTAATCTTTCATTATTAATTGATTCCTTCATTAAATAATTTAAAAATAACATACTCTAAATCAGTTATGATTCCCCTTTTCCCCCCATAAAAAGGGGCATTTGGCAACATCTGGAGATATTTGTTGTTGCCGTAACTGTGGGAGGGGAGCTGATACTGGCAGCCAATGGCTAGAAGCCAAGGATACTGTTAAGCATTCTACAATGCATAGGCAGCCTCTCACAAAAAAGAATTATCTAGCCCCAAATGTCAATAGTGTCAAGGATGAGAAACCCTGAATTTTCTGATACTAACAAAGTCTAGCTTGTCACAAATTTTGGTAAATGTTCCACTTCTACTGGAAAAGAATGCGATTCTGTCACTGTTTGATTCAGTGCCCTTTATGAGATTCATGTTTGTTAATTAAATTGTTAATGGATTCTCTACTCTTAATAACTTTTTTGTCTGCTTATTCTACCAGGTTCTAAGCGAGGTATGTTAATTTCTCCCATTTTATTTAGAGATTTATTTATTTCTCTTTTTAGTTTTTTAAATTATTGCTTTATGTATTTTTAAGGAGGTTTTAGATTCACACAAATAAAAATTTTTCTATTCTCCTAATAGAACTTTTGTTATTATGAATTTATCTCTAGTAGTGTTTCATACCTTATCTGATATTGCATTAGGTTTCTGATAGTATTTCCATATCTTTTTTCTATCCTTTTATTTTCAACCTCTTTACAAGTTGCTGAAATTATCTCTTGTAAGCATAATGTATTTGGGTATTTGTTTTTATCCAGTCTAATAATATTTGTCTTTTATTGAAATATTCAAGCAATTTGCATTTAATATTACTACAAATGTGTTTGGGTTTACATCCATCATCTTAATGTTTTACATTTATCACATACTTTTGGTTCCTTTTCCCTTGTTCAGTTTTTTAATTAATCAAATATTTTTATTAGTCTTTACTCTATTTTATTGTTTATTATAAAGGGTTTTTTTTTTTTGCTTCTATTCTTTGTTTGCCTTAGATATTACAAAATGCATTCTTGAGTTATTAGGACCTCTCGTAAGTTAGCGCTTACCTCTTCTTAGATAATTTTAAGAGTTTTGAATACTTAACGTTCATTTATTCTTTATCACCTTTGATGTTTTGTTATTATCATACGTTTTAATTTTGTTCATGCATTTTAAACCACACAAGATCTTATTTTGTATAGTCAATATGTCTTTGTAATTACCCACATATTTACCTTTTCTACTGTGCCCTGCATTCTGTCCTGCCTATCCTTGATTCTTTCAGATACTTTTTCTTCTACCAGAATTATCTCTACTGTTTATTTAGCCCAGACATGCAGGAAGAAAAATTCTCTCAGTCTTTGCTTCTTTGGAAATTGTCTTTATTTTTGTCTTCATTTTTTGAAGAATATTTTTGCTGGGTATAGAATCAAAATGGCAGTTGTTTTATTTCAGCATTTTAAGTGTATCACTCTGTTGACCTAGAGCTGCTATAGTTTCTCTTGAGATCTCAGCTGTTTGTCCTACTACTGTTTCTTTTAAAGGTGACATGTCTTTATATTGGTTGCTTTTGAGCCCTAGAAGTGAGTTCAAAGTGTTTTGGGCATACAACTCTAGGGTATTTGATAATCAGAACATGTTGTAGATGAGAGTATGAGGGTTTGGGGTTGGTACCTCCTCTTGGCTCTTGCAGATTCTTTAAGAATCCCCACAGGGAGGGACGCTGTCTTAGTTCAAGCTACTATAACAAAATACCACAGATTGAGTGGCTTAGAACAACAGAAATTTATTTCTCACAATTCTGGAGGCTGGCAAATCCAAGGTCGAGGTGCTGGCAGATTAAGTTTTTTGAAGAGAGGTGGCTGCCTTCTTGCTGTGTTCTCACATGGTAGAGAGAGAAAGAGAGTACTAGTCTCTCTCTCTCTCTTCTTGTAAGTGCACTAATACCACCATGGCAGCCCACCCTTGTGATCTCATATAAAACTAATTACCTCTTAGAGGTTCTACCTCCAAATACCATCACACTAGAGAGTGGAGGGCTTAAGCTTCAACATATGCATTTTAGAGAGACAGAAACATTCAGCCCATGATGAGCACAGTTAGAGGAAAGCATGAGAGCAGCAACCTCTAAAGAAAGACAAAGATATGCACCCTTTTGTATGAGTGTAACAGCAGTACTGATGCTAAGTACTGAGTCTATAACCAAGATTAAACTAAAATTAGGACTAATAATAAATATATATATTAGAATACAAATAATATATGATCCAATAATACAGAAATTATACAAATAAAAATTGAGCAATGAAGGAAGAAAAGATAAGAGGTAAAACTTATGCTGTTTCCTCATCTTTAAAAGCTAGAAATTAAAGGACACACTTTAAAGTTCACAATTCAAGTATACTTTATCCTCCACAATGCATATTTTTGTTACAGAAATTAGGTTATATATGATTTAAAATTGGTAAAGATGATGCTGGGGGTGGAAGTCATTAAATAATATGTGATATTTATCAATTTATCAAACCACCAAGGAACAGTTGAATATAGCAAGCCACACAGGAGTATGGGACTGTACACAATGCCCAAAACTCTATATTTTTTTCTTGGTTCATTTGTCCATGTTCACTGCCTTTGAGGACTTACTGTACCTCACTACCCAATCATTGTGCATTTTGCCCTTGTTTCTGTAGATAGGCAAATGCAAAACTTTCTTATCCTTCCTTCCTTCAAACAGTCTTCATTGCTGTTTTTAAAGATACTATATTTATTGTTTATTCCTATATTTATTATAAATTTAACATCATTGATGATTACTGGGCAAGTGTTTTTGTTAAGATTATAAAACTGTTTTTGCTTTGATAACAAAGTGGCATAGATTTTAGTTTGATATTAACCTTATCTTCTCCCAAAGCCTTTTATATTTAGGAGATGATTTTACAGAAGTGAGATTTTGTTTCAGTATACAAACACACACACACACACACACACACACACACACATTAAACTTTAATAACACTGAGGAAAAGAAATAATTGAATAAAATCAAATAGCAAAAAAGGAGGAGAAGAAAGAAACAATAAGCTAATATATTTACTGTCCATTTTAGGATACCATATTAGTCAGAGTTCCACCAGAGAAACAGAAGCGGTTATTACACATAAAGAGATTTATAGCAAAGAACTGGTTTATGTGATATTTCATTGTGGGTTGGTTAGGCAAGTCTAAAATCTGTACTGTAGGCCATCAGGAAGAACAGGCTGAAAATTCTTGGGTAGGAGCTAATGCTGCAATCTGCAGGTGAAATTTTTTCTTCCTCAAGAAAACCTCAGGTTTCCTGCTCTTAAGACCTTACAACTGATTGGATCGGGCCCACCCAGATTATTAAGGATAATCCTTTATTTAAAGTCAACTGACTATACATGTTATCACAATTGTTAAATACCTTCACAGCAACCCTGATTAGTGTTTGATGGAATAACTGGATACTACAGCCTAGCCAAGTTAACATAAAGATGACCATCACGGAAACTAATAATTTCTAAAGAGAGATGATTAAGGGTACAATATGTACTTATAGTACGAGAGTATCCTCTATTACTAGTATAAAGCCTCCTAAAATATAAAAAGAATTACAAAATCAAAAAGCAAAGAAAAAGTACATATTGAAATATTTTAAGTGATGCAAAACTAAAAAGCACACCATAGAATAATATAAATTAAAAGCACTTATATATCAATATTTTCACATGAACTAAATCTGTCTTAGTTCATAAAGAATTTCAGGTTAAATTAGAAAGCAAAACCCAGGGACATTCACTGTGGGCACCAGGCCCAGCTGGTCCAAGGTCTGGCTGGTCCAAAGTCTGGCTGTGATCCAAGCTCCCGGCTAGGAATAGGACCTGGATTTAGAATGTTACATTAGTGTAGTAGAGTGCCTGCACCTAAAATATGTAAACATACTTAAGCTTTTTGTATCGCACATGTGTGGCTGAATGCCACTATTGTACTCTGATCTGTGTGGAGCTATGCACATCCCTGGAGAACAGAAGGGGTACACAAGAAGGGGAGCAGAAGAGATGCGCTCAGTACCTCCCTCCTCCCAACAGAACTTCACTCTCCCACAACAGAACTGTGCTCCTCACAATAAATTTGGTGCCTGCCATTTCATTCTCATGTCGGCGTCTCACCATCGAACCTTCCTTTCTTGATCAGCTCAGCGCTGTAAAAGTCTTTCACTGTAAAAGTCTTTCAACTTTGCTAATTGTTAAAAAATTTTCATAAGAAAATGTTTGTACATAAATATAGATAGGGAAAAATGAAAGCAAAACACGACTCTATGCTCTTTATAGGAAGCATACCTAAAACAAAGTGATTAAAAATGTAAAAAGAAAAAAGAAAAGGAAGGAAGGAAGGAAGGAAGGAAAAAGGAAGGAAGGAAGGAAGGAAGGAAGGAAGGAAGGAAGGAAGGAAGGAAGGAAGGAAGGAAGGAAGGAAGAAAAGCAAATATAAACAAGTTGAAATATAAAAGAGAGTAGATTAAAAATCTTAATAATACATAACATTGAATTAAGCCAAAAATCCTTTAACAAAACAAAGAAAGGCACTTTATCAGGCTGAAGAAACCAAATATACAATAAGTATATAGCTGTTATGATTATATACATTTAATAACAACATCCATGTGAGAGCTTCGTGGATAAGCAGAAACATGCTAGTCTAAAATTTTTATTCACTCTTCATTATAAGAAAAGAAATAGAAGACCGAAATAACATAATTATAAAGGTAATTAATTAATAGAAGACTGAATATACATAATATTTTGGTAATAGAAGACCGAAATAACATAATTATAAAGGTAATTAATTAATACATTTTGAGCTTCAAAGACTGAAAATAAAGAATATACATTCTCTTCAAGGTATAGAATATTTTCAAAGCTTGTCCATATATTAGACCACTTGAAAGTCCCAATAAATTTCAAAAAGTGGAAAAAGTACAAAAAAATACTATGCTTAACAATGAAATAACACCAGTAATTAGTAACAAAACAATTATATTAAAGTCCAATGAGCATATCTTTTTTTCAAATATAACATCAAAACTGAAACTACAGAATATTTAGAAGAAAATAAATGATAAACTCTAAAGAACAAATCTTATGCATTCATATGATAGAAACACATATGGAGAAATATATACCGGAAAGTGTGTGAGTAGATATGTAAAGCTTAGTCTCATGTGTAATATCAATAGATATTTCTAAATCATTCACCCTTGTTTTTGTAACTCTTTCTACCTCCATACCACAATTTAAAACTTTCAGGTCTAATTTTGTAAAGGAAGTCTATAAAACCTTAATAAACAATAATTTTAAAGCTATATAAACCATTTTAAATTATTACTTAAGAGGGAAAGTCCAAATTCATTTTATGAAGTGAGCACATTGGTATCATAATCCAATGAAGACAGAACAATAAGAGAGAACTACACAAAAGCTTACTTATGTAAATCAATTGAAAACTCTAAAATGAAATAATTTAAGGCTCAATTCATAAGCATATTACAATAACAATATGATATAATCAACTGGAATTTATTCAAGAAGTGCAAAGATGGTTCAAAATGTAAAAATATAGTAATGTAATTTAATATATTAAATTACAGAAATAACTTTTAGGATTATTTCCACAGATGTTGAAAAGAAGCGGTTAGTCATTAAACATCTATTCCTGAATTTAAAACTGTCAGTAAAATACAAATGGATTGTTAATGTAGAATTTAAATTTATAATTTGACAAAAAATCAAATACATAAAAATAAATCTAACAAAAGAAATGGAAAACTATACAAAGAAAAATATAATATTTTTGAGAAATATTTTAAAGAAGATCAAATAAGTTTAGTGATATACCATCATCTGAGATCCAAGGACTTAATATTTTAAAGATACAATTTCTTCCTAAAGAGATATATAGATTCGATACAACCTTAACCAAAATTCCGGAAATTGTGGAAATTGGTTGGTTGATTTTAAAATTTATATGGAATTCCAAAGGAACAAGAATAGTGAAGATAATGTTAAAGAAAAGAACAGAATTAGAAATTTTGCTCAAGTTTTTACATAGTGACATAGTTAAGACAATGAGATCTTGTTCAAGGTGAAATAGACTGATGGAACACAAGGAGGTGTCCAGAAATAGGCCCACACATATACAAATACTTTATTTGTGGCAAAGATGACATAGTAGAACGGTCTTTTTAATAAATGTTGTTGGGTCATTGGATATTTATGTGTTAAAACAAAGCAAACTTGGTTACTACCTTACTCCATACAAATAGTGAATTCTCAAGGTGGATTGTAGATCTAAAGATGAAAGGTGGAACATAAAATCCTCTAGAAGATAACCTCAATATAAGAGACTATATTTGTCAATGTTGATGCAGTGAAGATGTTTTAAATGGGAAAGAAGAGCACTAACTCTGAAAAAAAAATTAAAAAATTAGGTTATATAAAATTAATTCTTTTTGCTCATGCAAAGACACACTTAAGAGAGTAAAACAACAAGTCACAGAATGGGAGCAGACATTTGTATCATGTAAATCCAACAAAGGCCAAAGTAAATAATAGTTAAAATGGTATTGAAAAACAAGTTAGAGTTTCCCCTTATTTTATATGAAAACTTAATAAATCTACAGAAATAAAACTGCTGACCCAAGGACAGACAAACAAATGAAACAGAATAAATAACCTAGGATTAATGGAGGAAGAAAGATGTTTCCCACCGTTTTTCCATATTAAAAAATTAAATTCTTATCTTGTGTCAATCTGCCATAATCACACTCATACAGTAGATTAGACATGAGAATAAAAAGTGTAGTTTTCAAATTTTAAAGAACATATGAGACTATTTTTACAATCTAATGGTTCAAAAAGATTTCTTAAGAAAAATACAAAAAGCACAGATCTCAAATAAAAAAATAAATTCAACTATATTAAAATGTTTCTGTATTACAGAAGAAACCACACACAAAATGTTAAACAATTAGATGTGGAATTAGGAAAGATATTTGCAACACATAAAACTAACAATGAATTAGAAAACAGCATACATTAAGTACCCTTAAGAATCAATAAGAGAAAGAAGAAAAATCAACCCAGAAAAAAGTGGGCAAACAATATAAGATATATCATAAAAGGTGAAATATAGATCACTAAACATTTGAAAATATGTTCCATCTCACTGGTAATCAGTTCTCAGGAAAATGTAAAATAAACAAATACTAAGGTGCATTTAATGTTTATTAAATGGGAGAATATGAAGAAGTATGACAACACAAAGTGCTTATGAGTTTTTAAATCATTGGGAATATAATGTAGCCCTGGTGGTGATATTAAATTTCCCTAGATATTTGGAAAAGTCAAATAAAGTTAGGGACACACACAGCCTACCTATGACCCAAAATCTGCCTTTGAATCTATATCATAAAGTTCTCACATACGGTCAAGAACTATAAATAAACAAGAATATTTGTTATAGCATTACTTTCCATATTGAAAAATTAGAAACAAACTAAATATCCATTAGTTGGAGAAACCTGAAAATTATTGAAAAGGATATATTGACATTGGCATATTTTGCAAAGGTATTGCTAGGTGAAAAGAGCAAGATGTATAAGTTCGGTATGATAGCATTTAAATGAAAAAGCGTACAAAGTATTATACTATATATTTCTTAGGTACATACATATGTAACAATGACATAAAAGCATAGGTAAGAATTGTAAACACCAAATAAGGAACAGTAGATTCCTCTGTGGAAGGATATTGGGAAATAGAATGTAGAAGGGGCATTTAAGATAGTGTACATAGTTAGTATGTTTTATTTTATAGAATAAAGACATTCGAAGTAAATAAATCAAAATTTTAAAATTTGCTGAATTTGGGTGTTTATTACATCATACTTGTCATATGTTTTTCTCTATTCTTGAAATATATTTTGTGATAAAATATACAAACAAATAATAATTGAGAATAGAAAAAAGGAAAAAGGGAGCAATGATTTCTGTAATAGATAATGAACCATGTCTATTAACATTGTGAAACAAAAACCCAAGACTTAACAATGTGACCAGGAGTCAGGTTGTTATTAAAGCACAGGAGAAATGTGAAGACATTTTCAAATGTCACAGACCTTGAGCATAAAGCAACCTGTAGTCCTTTAACTCTTTTTGGGAGGCAAGGTGGGAATAAAACCATCCAATGATGAAATTTGGCCTAGTGAAAAAAGAATGGTGACCGTATAGTAAAAGGAGCATGCAGTATTCAGTGTCAGAAGTCATATCTAAATGTCTAAATCTTGCTGATAAAATGAAAGTATGATCTTAGCATGCAAAGAACTCAGAGAATGCAGCACTGAAGTTCTTTCTTGAGAAAAGCACTCCATAATCAAATCTAACCAAGCAGGAAGAGTCAGAACAAAACACCCAGAAATGGAGAAGTTCCAGAGAAATGATTGGTAGTAAGCAGTAAATTAATTCAAATAAAGAACTAAGATGATTATACTCTGGACATTATCATTATAAAATGTAAATGTTGTAACTCCTAATAAGAAATTTGGGAGATGGGGGTAGAGGTCTTGACAGGAAGTATCAAAGGGCTGCCTACTTAACTCTCTTAGTGTAAACTCACTCACTACTGATTAAGATTGAAGCGAGAGTTTAAGAAGCACAATCCCTTAAAGCTGGAAGTTCATATATTTTTTTAACCTTAGATAATTTAGACATTTATCAATCTCATGGTAAAAGGGGTCAAATATTTGGTGACAGAAGGAAATCTAACTCTGGGTCATAAACACACAATGCAATATATATAAGACTTACTGATGAATGATACATTTGAAACTTATTTGATTTTGTTAATCAATGTCACCCCCATAATTTTTAATAAAAAAGAAAGAGCTGAAGTTAAGCAATTCCTTTAATTTTTATTGTTTTTTTCTATTAAAATCAAAATTACATTTAATATTTTTATTAAAATATGTGGATAGCATAATTCTTTTTTAAGATTTTTTCCCATTTATCCATCCATCTATATGCATCTAGAAGAATGTCATCTAATTTTATGAGCTATTTATGGGCAGTATGATTTTTGATATTATTTTTATTATTATTTTTTGCTTTGGTTGTGGTTTTCTTTCTTTTTTATGTTTTTGCCACACTGAAAAGTTCACAAGGAATATGAATAGCTTTAAACACAAACTATAAAAACATTTAAAAAGTCAAGATGAGGGGGCAGATGTAGGAGGTTTTATGCAAGAAAACTGACAGGCCTGGATGACTGACTATAGGGATCAAAAGAAGAGAAAAATTTAGAAACCTGCTGAGATTTAGAGGCTGGGCCACCAAGAGAATGAAAGAACCACAAACAAAATAGGGAACCCAGCAGAGAACACTACTGATGGGAGAAACAGCTTTCTTCCACCTTGGATATGTGTTTCAGGGGTTATTGTCAGTATGGAGATGCAAGGTTAGAGCTTGGAAGATGGAACCAGTTAGGAAAACCTATTTAGGGGTAAACACTAGAAATGTGAGCTGGAGTCATGGAAAAGAAGAAAATTCCAGGAATGGTGTATGCATAGGGGTGGCCTGTGGGTTCTGACATGAGCTGACACTACTACTGCTTTCAGGCAAGTCCCCACTCCTATTAAAGGAGATATTCTGTTAAAAGGGTCATCTCTAGTCACAAAGCCCAAAACCAGAGCAGAAAGTGGCTGAAGTTTAACTGTAGCAGCACATGCGGCTCAAACTTTTGACACTCCACAGTGCAGGTTGCAAGTACAATATCTACTCTGGGCCATTGCCATTCTCCGATGTCAGGCTCTACTTGGGTCACTGTGACTCCAGAATTCTCTTTCCACTTCAGCATTAATGGTTGGCATTTGGAGAGGGAGGCAGTCACACCACAGTTGATTTATCACTCTGCCTGAGGCTCCAAAATTTTTTCAGACTATGTGTGCCACTGACTTCTTATCAAATGATTATTTGTTGAATTTTTAAAATGAATGCACTTATAAAGTCCTTATGCTATTTAAAAATGCTTAACTACAAGCCAATGTGTTGTGTTAAGAACTATTAAATAAATACGTTCTCTGTTAAGTAGGCTGGAAGGCCAGGCTATAGATTAGACACACATCTGCTGTCATCCATCATGCCTTAATGCCAGTAAACCATCATTTACAGGCTGCAGTTAACCAAGCTGGGCTCTCCCACCAGGTGATCTCGGTTACCACCTGTTACTTTGGCTGGGTTAGAGGCCTAGCTATGGATTTTCATTTAGCAGAAATATTTGACTTTGGCAGACTATTTAAAGAAGCAATATTTCAAAATAATGCAACAGAGCAATATTTATGGAACTATTTGCACAGCGTAACTGAGAAGCTAGCTCTCCTCTCCCATTATAAATCACTCTCCAGCCAGGTCAGAAGAGTAGGTTTGCCAAATATTTAGATCCTGCAAGATCTGCTGCACGCATCATTATATTAAAGGAATTAGAGTCACCAGAAGTTATTAGTGTGGGAAAATGCTGGCGACACAAAAATCACATGCAGAAATGTGGAAAATAACTGGAAGACTGAAACCCTTGACTTGAAGAGCAATTGCAGAGAACAAAGAAAGAGCAAGCAAACCCACACCAAACCAGCGTGACCAGCCTTGTCTCCCCCTCCAGCCTCCCCAGCTGGAACACACCCATTTAGGGTGGCCGATCCTGTGTTATTACGGCTTGGCAACATTATTTCATCAGGAAAGGATGTTTTTAAGTTTTCTGAACACTTCCCGCTGGCTCTGTCCATTTGTAGTTACCATTCTGGAGCTGGGGCATGACAAGGATTGGAACTGACATACACCAAACTCTGCATGTCCTGGAGCCAGCCTCAATGGCTCTGCCACTGTCACGTCAAGCTCCATCACTCCTGGCCACTCAGTGCCTGCGCCCATGACACCTGTCAGAAACTTTCAAGTGTCTGCTCATTTCTTCATCAGGATTGCCTGCCCAGCTTGGACAAGGAAGGGATGACATTTGGGATGAGGGAGAAATGGGCAGTGCCTTTCTCTGTCTGCCTCCTCAAACTGTCAGTTTGGGTTTTCTCTCAACATATCAAAGTTTAGACCCAGTCACTTTGTCATTTAGAAATGCATGCAGTGGCAACCAGGTTTGAAAACAATGTGGAAGAGAAAGAACTTGGGCACATCTCCTTAGAGAATAACGCATTGTGAGGAAGTTAAATGAACGAAAGAGGCATCGCATGAGGCTATCTCTGCCCTTTGGAAATGTGCTGCTTTGGGAGATGGGTGGATGCACTCATGTCATCTGCACACATGGATTCCTTTGCATTATTTTTCTTTTTCCATTACAGTGGAATAATTTGGTATATGAGTTATCCAAAATTGCAGAGGTTTTCTTGGTGGAAGGTTTTAGTTGTCTATTGTTTTACTTTTCTTCTTTTTAATACTTCTTCCATTTTAATAAAAGGTAGAGGGGCAAAAATATGGTCTTGATTAAAGCCAAACCTTCATAGTGTTGCAAGCTCTTTATGGATGTATATCTGTAATTCACTCTTCTCATTAACATATTTGAGCAAATATGTAAATGAGAAAGTGCTGCTTCTGGTTCATGCAAATTTTTTTTTCCAGGGGCTTTAACAGATAAGTACCAGAGTTCTTTTGCCAGCCTTTTGCCAGGACAAAATGAGTGTTTTGTTTTTCCTCAGTCCATTTGAGCTATTATAACACTCCAAACATGTGTCACAGAGTAAAACTGTGTCATTCTGCTGCTTCATCTCCCAACAGCTTCCATGGTGCTTAAACTCTGGCTCTTGCCACCAAAATGTCACCTAAACCTTGTGCGTTGCTTTTTATTTTATTTTACTTTATTCGATTTTATTTCCCACAATAAATAATTCTCTTCCATTTATATCACTGGATGTGCCTTCTCAAAGCAGGGCATTCATTTAGGGCTGATGGGGCTGGCTTCTTGTGGGGCAGCACCTTGTCAACTATACCCAGTCCTAGTGATTGCTGAGCTGTCCTGCAAGGTCTGTGCACACAGATACAGTAGAAGGTGTGCTGGTTTTGGGGTCAAACATGGGGTTTGATCCCAGTTCTGTCCCAACTCTCCTCTAAGCCTTAGGCTAACTACTACCATTTTTCCTTCTGTCTCTGGACATAAAAAGGGAAGATAAAATCATGATTTGCTTTGCTCATGAGACTTCTGAGGCCCAAATGAGATAATGGTTATGAAATTATTTTGAAAAAAGTAAGGTCATATTGGTACAAAATAGGAGGGTTTGGATACTAGAACAAATATGTTTTCTAAATACTGTGAATGCGGTTCTATGACCTAGCTCTTTCTCACCAACCGCACAGAAGGAAATGGACCCAGGAACCATACTTGTAAGGGAGTGTTGATGATTAAATTCTGGAGAGTCAAGGAGTAGAGACACACAGCTCAAGAAGGGAGATTATAGATGTTCTATACACTTTAATTGTTCTGGGTTGGAACAGTAGGTTGCAAAATCTTGTAGGTAACTTGCATAAAAGAGAACTATTTGTACCCATAAATGAAAATATAAGAAGATAGCCATAGGGGTAATAGTGAAAGTAAGGGAGACTCTCCAGGCTTTGGCTAAAGAATAAAAAGGAACTTGGAAGAGGAAAGAAAGATAAATCCATAACTCTAAAAGGCCCCCAAGGGGCTGGACAAAGGAACATGTCCATAGCAATGTTCATCTCTCAGGCCAGCAGTTTGCCCCTCTTGGCCCACACTCAGGGCCGCACAGCTTGCAGGACCAGGGACTTCAGGCAGAAGAAAGCAAACCCACGGAACAGACACTTCCTCCACATCCAGGTGTCAAACACCAAGTAACACCAGCTCTTACAGAATGCAAGATTCCAAGGAGAGGGAAGGATGTGCTGGGAAGGGTGGAAGCAGTTCCCAGGCTGAAGGCTAGGCCATTAGTCCCTCAGACAAAAACTTGCAAGGCCTTAAGCAAATAAATGGGCATGACCGCAGGGCCTTGTGTTTGGACAAGCAGGTTACCAAGGAAGAGGTACCTGAATGCACACAAATCAGCCTCACCCTGTAGTTGGCTAGGGGAATGGAACGTAGTGCCTATTTGTGAAGGCAAGATGTATGGGAACTGTTCTCTTCTTTACTCAGTATTCCTCTTTGGCTCAGAAAATGGAGAAAATCACTCTTCTGAAGCAGCATCTCTAACCATCCCAAGAGAGGAGTGAATCTGATGTGGGAAATTGGGCTCCAGCCTTCCGTGTGCAGCTCTGTCCCTCTGGGCTCTCTTTGTACACTGCCCATCTGCACATCTGCAGGATGTGAATTTTACATTGTGCTGTGGCTGCCAGGAAGTAGATAAGCTCATGGGAGCAGAGCACCTCCACTGTACAACAGGCAAACTGGCTGTACAATCTTGGCCGGTGCCATTCCACATATGAATTTAATTTTATCAGCAATAAAGCTGATATTTGGGTTCCTATCTGACTCATGTCTATTTTTCATTACTTTTGTTCTTGGAGGAAAGGGTTATTTGAAATCTTAATAGGAGACTCTTGCTGGTAAATCAAATGGGTCCTTTCTCTAGCAACCTCTGGGGGAAGTTGGAGAGCATTGATGTCATAAATAGAACTGTGAGAAATGATGATTACGATTGAATCACAGGTAAACTGTCAGAGGCAATGTATGATTATAAACTATGCATTGACCTCTAATAATTCTCCCCACAATCCTAGTAGGAATTGCGCTATACTGAAAATGACTTATGTCAGAGGTAGGAGCTTATACCAACATCTAAAACTAAAATTTAGTAAATGTAATTGTGAAGTCGTGAACTTAGTTCTAAAAAGCAAACTTCACAAATATACCGTGAGAAAGTATAGCTAAACATAAAGAGAGATACATTAAATATAAAGAAAATTAGGGTTTACCTCTATGATTATAAATGTGAATGCCAATCAGAACTTCGAACACAGAGATTAGAGTCCCATCATATTCTGCCCTGGTAAAACCACTCCTAGAATTTTAAGGCCAGGTTGAATGTGACAATTTGAGTAGGATACAGGAAAAATTGGAGCAGGCTCACAAGAGACGAGGCAGGATAGTGAGGGGATAGGACAATGGGATCTGAAGAATGGGGTTATATCTGTTGGAAAAAGGAGACATAGAAGGAGGTGTGGTTGCCATCCTTAAATATCCAAGTGGTGCTCACATGGAAGAGGAAGCTAGTTATGTGGCTGTAGGAGGACCAAATGGTGAATGTAAGGAAGCATTTCCTAACAGATCTAATTGGAACAAAACACCCCCTAACACATGAGTTCTTAGTTACCAAAGTATAGTAAAGACAGAATTCACACATTACGTAAGAGTTGAATGTGATGAGGTATTATATAGGTATCCAGGTCTGATTATGCTGTCATTCTAGAAATTACTCATATAACACTTATCTTAGCACAGCCTTGAATTTTTAAAACTATCTAATTCTGAATGTGGATTCTCTACTCCTCTTTCCTTGCTAGTTCACTCATGGGGGCTAACTTACTGCCTTTCATTTGAACATAAATATTTACTGACTAAGTAAATAGAGACACTCAAATATTTTTGATGATGGTAATGAATGTCTCAATAATATTTGATTAGTGGATTAATAAATAAAGAATGTTAAGTAGTAGCAGAGTTTTTTCTTTCTTTTTCTCATATTTTTTATTAACACAAGCAAGTCTTCCTAATCTGGTAATATTTCTCTTGAACATTCTTTACATGAGAGTTGAACAAATATGCTGAACAGCCTTGAGGCAGCTCTCAGTCTGAAAAACAGAAGTATAGTTTACATTTTACAATGGATGCTCACATCTGTTATTTCTTTCTGATTCTGAAAATAACTATGAGGTTGACATTTTCCAAATGAGGAAACAGGTCCAGAGATAGGAAGGGGCGTGCTCAAGGACACAAAGCTAGTAAGTAGCAGAGCCTGAACCAAGGACAAGGTCCGTTCATTCTAAATCTCATGCTCTTTCCACTGTATGTCAAATGCCTCTGACAAAGGTCCTATGTGAAAAGAAGAAAGGTTGTATGCTTCTATCTGGTTATGTTGGTAAGATCCACCTACCCCTTATTATCCCCATGTGTCTCTGTTCCCAGTGTCTGGCATCCGGTAAAACCAATTGTTCATAGAGGATATAATTCTGATTTGCCTGGATGCTGAGCTGATGGTGATGCTATGTGAATATGACCGCGACGTAACTTGTCTTTATAAATATCCATTCCTTGCAGGCTTGTGAAACTACTTGCTTGAAGTCTGAGTCTTTTTGGCAGGGAGACAGGGACAGGGCAGCTGTAAGTTGGCACAGTTACTCTAGGCTAGTCCATCGCAAGGCACCTCACTTAAAGGAGAGCTGGAAGCTGGTACAATGGTTTAATACCAGGACTGCTGGCAGCTCCCACCTTGTGACCTGGAATTGCAAGGTGATCTGTGAAGAGAGGCTTCTTGAAATATCATCACATATGCTCTGAGGGTATGCTTGCTGCTGCTTAAGTATTTTGAAGAAGGGACATCTAGTAAATGTGCTCAGTACACTCCTTTCTTCTTCAATCACATCTTTTCTCACTGTATTCTTTTTCTCCCTTCTTAATGAAACAGCCAAAAAGTAACATGTTCTCATAATAATCATGTGACGTTTCCTCCTGTTAATTTATTTAAAATCATGAGCACTTACAACATGTCTGATGCTGGGCTAAGTTATAGAAATATAGAACTGAAAAATGTTGCTTATGCAATCAATGAGTTACAGTCTAATGGTGAAGAACAATTAGATAAATGGATAAAAAAAAAGGTTACTAGTACTATTACGGAGGTATTTGCAAGATGTTATACTTGGTACTACTGAAGAAATTATCAGAAGTGGTGGAATATAAATGATAACCTGTATCTAATAAAAAAACTTTCTTGAACAGAATAAGAGTAGGTCTATAAAAGACGGGTGACATAGCAGATAAATTCACAAAAAGAGGCCAACATTTAAATATATGCTTAAGAAATTTAATTTTCTTAGTAATGGTCTTAGTTTGAATAAATATTTCTACCACAAGAAAATAGTGATCATTTATAAAGTTTTCCCCCTAAGGAACTTAATTATTGTTTAAATAATTTTGATTGCGTGACTCTCATTCATTATAGGACAAAGTAATGCCATTTTTTTTAACACTTCCTATTTTCCATGGAATGTCTAGTTAGCCTTTATTTTATTCTTGAAGGTTTTTTTTCACATTCTTTAGGCCCTTTGCAGATGTCCTGGTTTTTCCTTTGATAATTCTCTTGAGTTAACTCTACTTGTTTTTTTGTAGCCTTATTCACAACACTTCTATTACAGATCATTGCCCAGAATATAATTACATGGCCAGCTGAATGCAAAAATAAAATTCAATTTGTCATTAATGGACATATATCCTCAAGTAGCTTTCTGTGTCAGTTTTGATTAGATGTAGCTGCATATGAGAATAAATAATAATTGTAACTTAAGCAAGATAAAATTGTATAACTCTATTACAAAAAGAAATTTGGCAGTACGGAGCTGGTGTGGTGGGCTCATATTGTCATCAAGGAAGTAGTTTTCATCTCTGTTTTTCATTACACTCAACCTATGGCTTTCATTCTCAAGAAAGCCAAGAAAGTCAAAATGAATGTTAAAGCTGCAGCTACCATGTCTACAAATTAGACGAAATAATAAGAGAGAAACAATCTCTCTCTTTTAAAGATATCTCTTTCAAGCCTCCTTTACAATACATCCACTACAGACCATTGGCCAGAACTTGGTCATATAGTCATTCATAGCTGCAAGAGAGGCAGTGGGATGTAATTTTTTTTAAAAGCTTAGTTGGAATGTGTCTAAGTAAAAACTGTTTTCTATTGTTGACTTAAAAAATTAATGAATTATTGTGGGGAACAGATTTCTATCTCTTTCATGTATAAAAATACCTTAACTTTGATCTCACATTGTTTCATATTTTGGCACAGTATAGAATTCCAAGTGGAAAATAACTTTTTATCAGAACTTTGAAAGTTTTTCTACCATCATTTAGCATTCATTATAATGATAGGAGGCTAGTACTACAAAGGAATTATACTTATCTTTTTTTTTTTAGTCTCTGCAAGCTTTTAGTTCTTTATCCTTAATGTTCTGAAATTTCACAATAATTTTTCCATTTATTTTCTTTTATGATATCATTTAGCTCTTCAAAGTTATGTTCCATTATTTCTTTGATTTTTTTTCACTCATTTCCTATATCTTTTCTTTCTATAACTCCTATCAAGAGTTAGGACTCTCAAATTAGTCTTCTGTCACTTATTTTTTTCTGTCATATTTTTGTCTCTACTTCTTCCTACTTCACGGAGGAAAGTATCCTGGAATTTTTTCCCTTCAATGCTTCAACCCAATTCTTTTTTTGAATGTTTTGGCATAATATTTTAATCATCAAGATCTTATTCTTGTTCTTTGAATCTTCCTTTTTCATAGCATCCTGTTATGTTGTGAACACAGCATCAGCTGACATGTGTCTGAGAATATCAATAAAGGCTTTTTTGTGTTTTCTCATTACTATTGAATATCTCTATTTCCTTTGAAACATTTTCTTTGTTTATGTTAGAATCAATCTCATGTCATATTTTACTCTTCAAATATTTAGTGATTCTTGGTTTTCCATTTATATTTGAGAATGAAGGCATGTAAGAATTTCAGTTAACATAGCTGATGAAAGAAACTCCCACCACTGCAAACATTATGAAATATTAGAATAAACACACACACACATACATTTGAGCTTAAAGATAGGAAAAGAATATCTGCAGCTTGCAAATATAAAAAAGAAACTCAAAGTCATAGCTAAGTATAAAAATAAAAGGTAAGTGCTCTACAGGGGCATCATATTTGATTATAAGATAGATGCCTATGGAAGAAGGTTTTAGGAAGAAGGTTTAAGGAAGAAGGTTTTCGGAAGAAGGTTTAAGGATCAGTTAAACACAATGAACTGACACGGAGCTCTCAAATAAAGCTCTAAGTCTCGAAGGACATGGCATGGGACCCAACTAACCACACTGGACTCTATGTGATAAAAGATTTATCCACAGAAAATCATAAAACCAAGTCTCTGCAGTGGGAGATACAGAGTTAGAACTCACACTCTACTCTTAGGGAAGGAATTATAAGCAGAATATAAATATAATATCTGTTCTGGAATTGTTGATACCCACAGGGTCTTAGCAAAGGCAACTTTAAAATTGCCCAATAGAGTTACCCCGTATTATAGAGCACCAAGTGCTATCTTGGCAAGTAAATATTATTAAAAAGAAAGAGGCAGAAGAGGAAGAAGAGGAGGGGGATTATAAAGAAAAAGATAAAAATGAGATTCAGCAGGTACATGAAACAGGAAAATTAAACTCCGTGTACTATAGGTAATAAACTAAGTGGAAAGAAACTTTTTTTAAAAGACAAATCTGGAAACAAAAGAATTTCTAAAACATAAAAAGGAGCTAAATATTTCTAATTCTGATGAAAACTATAAATCCACAGATTTGAGGAGTACAACAAACTCCAAACAGAATGAACAAAAAGAAAACACACCACAGCACATTATCATCAAATTGTTGGAAACCAGTGATAAAGAGAAAATCTTAAAAGCTGCCAGAAAATAAAAAGCCACATTACATACAGAATGAGATTAGAAATGACCACAGATCAGAAATGATGCAAGACAGATCACAGTGAAATGACATATTTATGTGCTAAAAGGAAAAAGTATCAACTTATAACTATATCCAATGAAAATATCCTTCAAAAAGGTTAAAGAAGGCCATTTCTAAACAAGTAAAAGATGAGAGAATTGATTGCAAGCTAAACCACACTATAAGAAATGTTAGAAGAAAATTTTCATACTAAAGAATAATGTTTCCAAATAGAAACTCAGATTTATTCAAAGAAATAAAGAACACTAGACACTCATATTTACAAAAAGAAATGAAGAACACTGGAAATGGTAAACATGGGAATTAGAAAAATCAGTATATAAACCTTTTTCCTTATTCTTAAAATTTCTGTAAAGATAATTGGCTGTTTAAAAAAATGTATTATGAATTTTATAAATATGTAAAAATAAGATATATGATACTAATAGCACAAAGGATAATGGAGGGTCGGTGGGTAGAACTATCCTGTGGTAAGGTATGACATTGCACTAGAAGTAAAAAACATACTGTGATAATTGACAATTATTATTATAAACCCTAGAACAACCAAACATACAAAAAAAAAAAAAAAGGTAAGTCAGAATACTAAAGCTATTAAATTAATCAATAAGGCAAGAAAAGTCCACATGGAACCAAAGGACAAATAGTACAAATAGAAAGCAAATAGCCATAGAGTAGAATAAAAATAAATATACTGATAATTTC
>NW_006438113.1:8611009-8672583 GCF_000325575.1 Pteropus alecto
TTAGAAGGCAGAGATTATTCAACTCGTTTGAAAGCGAGGAGCACCTATGAATAGAAAAACAAATTTAAATATAAAGCACAGGTTAAAAATAAAAAGATGAAAAAGGAGAAATCATACAAACACTGAAATAGCTATATTAATAACAAAGTAGATTTCACAGGATGAGGAATATTATCTAAAATATGGCAGGACACTTAAAAATTGAAAATGACAAATTCATCAAGAGTATATAATCATTCTTAATGTGTAAGCAGCATCTAATAAGAGCTTTACAATATATAAAGTAAAAACTTATACACAAAAAAGAAAAATAAAAATTCACAATTATAGTTGGAGATTTCAACATTCATCTCTTAGTAATTAATGAAAATATATTCATAGAATCAGCAAAGACATAAAAGACCTAAACAAAAATAGAAAATAGCTGTGTTAGCTGATATGTATAGGGCAATATACCAATATCAGCAGTAGACACATTCTTTTCAAGTGCACATAAAACATCCACCAAGCTAGACTAAGCTAAGTTCAAACACTGAGAAGGATCAAAGTCACACAGAATTTATTTTCTCATACATATGCACAAATTTAATAGAAAATAAATACCAAAAAACAATCTGGGAAATATCCAAATATTTGGAAATTAAACAAGTCACTTCTAAATAATCCATAAGTCAAAGAAGATATCAAAAAAGACATTATTAAATATTTTTAAAGAATGATATAAAAATCACTACATATCAAAATGTGTAAGATGAAGCTAAAACAATATTTAGAAAAAAATGTATTGCTTTAGATATTTACATTAGAGAAGACAGTTTAAAAATCATCTAAGTTCCCATATTAGCAAAGTAAGAAAAGTAACTCAAAGAAAGTGAATGGGAGAGCATAACAAAGTAAGAATGAAAATTAATAAAATGAAACACACACACAACAGAGAAAAATTAATGAAACCAAACCTGGTTCTCAGAAAAGAAAAATTAATTAACTTCTAATAAATTCCTGGATCATGAATTAGCAAAAGGAGATTATTAGTGGGACAATCAATAAAATGTTAGTAAAGTCTGTAGATTAAAAGTATTGTCCAATGTTAATTTTCTGGTTTTGATAAGGTATTGTAAATAAGATGTTAACATTTGGGGAAGCTGAATGAAAGTTATATAGAAACTCTTTGCACTATTTTTTGGCAACTTATTTCTAAGTCTAAAATTATTTAAAAATGAAAAAGTTTTTAAAAAGAAATCAGAACTTCTGTTCTCTTAAAGACTATTAACAAATCAAAACAGCAAGCCGATGATTGGGGAAAAAATATTTGAAATGCATACATCTGATGAAGATTTGTATAAGAATATATAAAGAAATCTTATAACTCAATCTTAAGAAGACACACAAACCAATTAAAAACTCGTACAATATTTGAACAGTTATTTCACAAAAGAATAGATATAAATGTCAAATAAGCACGTGAAAACATGCTTACAATTACTAATCACCAGGGAAATGCAAACAAAATCACAATACTATATCACTGAATTTAAAATATATTGGCTAAAATTTTAAAACACCACTGACACTAAATGCTGGCTTACATGCAGATCAACTCAACACTAACACGTTGCTGTTGGGAATGTAAACTGGTACAATCTTTTTTAGAAATGCTTCAAAAGTTTTAAATGAAGCTAAACATACTCAGCATATAACCCAGCAATTACACAGATAAGTATTTACCAAAAAACAATAAAAATATATACAAAAAAGACATGAATAAGAATGCTCATTGCATTATTCAAAGTAGCTCAGGCAATGGTAATCAAAACAGTGTGGTACTGACATATGCAAAAGAATAAAGTTGGACTTTACACTATATACAAAAATTATCTCAAAATTGGTCATAAACTAAAATAAAAAGCTAAAACTATAAAACACTTAAACAAAAATATTAGGAGGAAATCTTCATCACATTAAATTTGCAATGATTTCTTGGATATGACACTAAAAGCACAGGCAACAATTACAAAAATAGATAAACTAGACTTCATCAAAATGTAAAACTTTATAAAACAAAAGACACAATCAAGAGAGTGGAAGGAAATATTTGCAAATCATATATGTGATAAGGAATTAACATACAGAATTAAAAAAAAGCTCCTACAACTCAAAAAATTAAAACCACCCATTTAAAAAAGTAGGCAAAGAATTTTAATAGACATTTCTCCATATTTGAATGGCCAAAAAGCACAGGAAAAAATGCTTGGCATCACCAGTCATGAAGGAAAAGTATATCAAAACCACAATAAAACATCACTTCATACCACTAAACGAATATTATAAAACAATAAACACCCTCCACCCCAAGAAATTGGAACCCTATGTGTTGTGGTTAGGAATGCTAGAGCTGCTGTGAATAACAGTATGGCAGATCCTCAAAAAGTTAAATTTGAGAATTGCCACATGATCCAGCAATTCCTTTTCCAGGTATATCCCAGAAGCATTGAAAGCAGGAGCTTAAACAGGTAACTGTGCATCTGTGTTCATAGCAATATTATTCACAATAGCAAAAGATTGAAACAACCAAAATATCCGTCCAGATGAATAAACAAAATTTGGTATATGCATGCAATGTAATACCATTCATCTTTAAAAGGAATGAAATTCTGATATATGCCACAATATGGATGAACTTTGAAAACATGCAATGTAAAACAAGCCAGACACAAGAGGATAAATATTATATGATTCCACTTCTATGAGGTACCTAGAATAGGCAAATTCATAGAGACAGAAAGTATAATAAAGTTACCAGAAGCTAGGGGAAGGGGGAAATGGAGAGTTATTATTTAATGGATGTGGGATTTCTGTTAGGATGAGGAAAAAGTTCTGGAAATGGATAGCGGTGAAGGTCGCACAACACTGTAAATGCACTTAATGCCACTGAATTATACACTTAAAAATAATTAAAATGGTACGTTTTATGTTATGTATATTTTACCACAGTAAAAGAGTATGAAAACATGCCCCCAAACTTGGAAACAGGCAAATGTCCACAAAGGAAAATGGAAAAACATATTGTGGTATCTTCATACACTGGAGTACTACTAAGTAATAAAAAGTAACAATGTAGATAAATTCCAGAAACATAATACTGAACAAATGAACCTAGACACAAAATAAGTATAAGCTATATGATTCCATTTATATGAAGTTCTGGAAAAAGCAAAACTGATCTATAATGACAGAAATAAAGCAGCTGACTGTAACAAGAGTATAAGGGAACTTTTAGGGGTGCTAGGAATATTTTCTATCTTGATTAGCATTGTGATTATACAAGTGTTATGTATTTGGCACAATTATTGAACTCTAAACTTATAATGAAGGAATTTACTATTTTATTTTATGTAAATACCTCAATAAAGTTGGAGAAAGGAAGGAAAGAAGGGGAAGAAGGAAAGGAGGGAGTGAGGGAAGGAAAGAGGGCAGAATAAGGGATGAAGAGAGAGGGAGGAAAGAAATTGCACAGATATAGCAATTAGAATAATATTGATACGAGAAAAGGCAATTATATACATTGAATAGAAGAGAGAGTCCAGAAACAATTCTACATATATACACAAAATTGGCAGTGACAGAGATGGCATTGAAAAGGAGAGAAAAGATTAAGTACAACAATCAGCCAGCTATGTAGTCAAAAAGTTTAATTCTAACCCTGCATCACACCAACACACAGTACATTCCAGAATGATTGAACACCTAAATATGCAAGATGAAATTTTATAGCTTTAGAAGAAATTATAGAATAATTTTATGATTTCAAGGTATTGCAGAATTTCCTCAGACACATCATAGCCTCTGTACTTCTCCTGTACATATATGATAAAAATTAAGAAATTTGATCACATCAAAACTGTAACTATCTCCACCCAAAAAATGACAAATAAAGTTAAAAGTTACACCACATACTCACAAAAGATATTTGCTAACACATCAAAGTCAAGTTTTCATTTATCTAGATTATTCAGGGAGTCTCAAGAGTCTTAATGCAGTTTTTAGCTTTAATAATTTCAGAAGTGCAAGTGCTACTAACTTACATTAACATTTGAAAAATTAACTTTATATTTTAAAATATTGATGTTTCTATTAAAATTCAATATAACTATTGTCTTGTGTGACACATCTAGTTGATTTTCAAACTTCATTTAAAAGTTTCTGTAGCTGTTGCTTAGTGATAGAAAGAATTGCATTTATAATCCTGGTTTAAGATCCTCCAAAGAAGGAGGTTTTGATGAACACACAGCAGAGAGTTCAAACATGTTCCCAGGAAAAAAAGTCTAATGGAGTCAGACCAGGTGAACCAGGTGGCTAAGGAAGAGGTTTCCTCCACTGAGCCATTGTATGTGAAGTGTCACGCAGAAACCGTTCCATTCAAATAAGTTAAAGTAAGACAAAATTTACTCCTGAACCCCACAAAAGTAAATAAGTGGACGAGCAATGTAAATAATTATACTGCCAAATGATATATATGTAACTGCATAGCATTTAAACTTTTTGAGCCATCAGAGCTTAAAACTTCACTAAGATTTCGACACTGCATAATGAATGCCTACAAATTTCTTTTTCTTTTTTTTTTGCTTCTTTTTCTTTCTCTCCACATTGTTCTATCAGTTGTTTTAAACATATTTAAGCCTGTATTGATAGATGCATATGCATTCATGCATTAATAACTTTTTAAAAATTTCGTATTTCTTTTAGCAATAGTCAGGGTTCTCCAAAGAAACAGAGCCAAAAGGAGTTGATCTGCCATCTGCACGGTGGAGACCCAGGAGAGCAGGTGGTGTAATTCAGCCTGAACCTGGAAGTATGAGATCCAGGAGAAACCAATGGTGTAAAAATCAGTCTAAGGGTAGGAGAAGATGAGATGAAAAGTTCTAGCTCAAGCACTGAGGTAGAGGATAAGGGGCACATTCCACCTTTCTCTGCCTTTTGTTCTATTCAGGCCTTCAATGAATTGGATGAGGTTCCCCCCAACCACTCCCTCCCCTCACCCCACTGAGAAGGGAATGATTTTGAGAACACCAATTCAAATACTAATGTCACCCACTAACACTCTCATAGACACACCCAGAAATATTTAACCTGGGCACCCCAAGGCCAGTCAAGTTGACACATGAAATTAACCGACATACCACCCATCTTCATCCTGTAGGGGATGTGAAGTGAAACAAACAAAAAAAGTGCAGAACATCGCATATGTATCCGTATGAATAAAAGGGAGAGGTGCGTGCGCGCGCGTGTGTGCGTGCGTGCATGCGCATGTGTGTGCGTGTGTGTGTGCGAGTGTGCGTGTGTGTGCGTGTGTGTGTATCTATATATAGTTCTCCATTCCCCTTAGGTGGGAGAAATAATGCTTTAGAATTAGGTGGTAAGGCAAATGCGGGGGTCCATTCTTCCCATGTACAGGCATTGATGAACAGAAGGCCATAGTCACTCCCAATTTCTGCCAAATTGTGTAGAAGAGAAAAATAATTTTCATGAGAAGAACTAAAGCCCACTGGGAATTTCTTTAAAAGCTAAATGAGAAAATGTAAAGATAAGAGAAACCATCACAGATAAAACTTAGCCTTAAGTAATGAAGCTAGCTACAAGCTACAGTTTAGCATTTTTAGCTGTAAATTAAACCAGGGTTGAGTATTGACAGGACTAAGGATTTTTAAATATACATCAAATAAGTGATGTCCAAATTCCCCTGCCCCATTGACCTAGGCAGGGCTGGGACCACTGTGGCCTGAAATGGAATTTCTTACCCAAGGCAACTAAAGACATCAAAGGACTGAGGAAAGTAAAGGTCTGGGTAGAAGTGTCAAGCCAGGAGGAATGTTTGAAAAATTACTAAAACTAAATGAGAATGAATTGCCCAAATTAGAAGTGGCACTAAAGTCAGACGTACAGCAAGGAATAGAGGATCAGAGGATAAGGACAGATGAAACACGATGGAAGCAAGAAGGCAAAGGGGTGTTGCTGAGTAATTACCTAGAAAACGTGCTGGTCTAGCTTACAAGTGTGAACTAAACACAGGGCATCGGACAAAGATGTGGGTTCGCTGGCTTTGATGCTTGAAGGATAGAATAGACAGGTAAATACAGTGCTGCACTAAGCCATACTGGAGGCTGGGTAAAAGGAAAAGTTTTTTATTTAACATTTAATGTCTTGTTCATAATTTTTTGCATTAATTTTGATTTTTTGAGATTCTGCATTAAAGTATTATTTTATCTTGATCACTGAGAGTTTTTGTGGCCACTTACAATTGCACCCAAGGTGAGTGCCTCAACTTGCCTCACGCTAGTCTAGCCCTGGTGAATAAACAGAAATTGGAAGAAATATTAAATTCATGCTTTCTAATTATAGTAAATAAATACGGTAAGAGAAAAGCCATGACTGATTATTACCAAATGAAAACATGATACATGAATAGTATCACCCATGAAGTCTAACCAACACTAAAGCAGTATGCAACTGAGTATATGAGATTTAGTTATTAAATGGTGACGAATTTTAGAGTTCCCAGTCCAGGAATGATGCAAATAGTGTGGTTTGGTCTGTTTCAAAGCAGTCATCTCGAGAGACTATATCCTGATTCCAAGAATGAAACTGATCACCTAAAATACTTCCAAAATTTCTTTTCTGAAAATACCTTTGAGTTTGCAGTTTGCCATATAATTATTTACTGGGTATCACTTTATTTTGCAAAACACTTTCATATACATTATGTCTCACAAAATCACTTATTTCTCAGTTTGGAGAGACATTGGTGACCTTCTGTATTCAGAGGCGTCAGCCTTAGCTATCTTTGGACAGTTTTCATTTCTTCCCTTACCTGGCACAGAAACTGAAGACCATAGAGATAACCAAAGTGAGGCAGAGAACAGATATAGAATCCTGATCTTTTGGCTCTGGTGCACCATTCATGACCATCCATCGAGATGGAGTTTTCTCAAATTTTCAGCATAACTAATGATTGCCACAGTGAAAGGCCCAAATCAAGATGTGAGATTTCCAAGTTATTAACTTTTATTTCATTATGCTAAGTGTCCATATAAAGTCTTCAAAAATTTTAAATCATAGAAAATATTTTTAATTTGAAAGTAGCCTGGATTTACTTATAATGTGCTTTTTTAAAAAAACTTATTCCAGGAATAAGAGCTATGTAATGCCATTTTTTCCCTTTCGTTCACACTAAGCCTCATTTTATGAATGATCTGTACAAGCGTTTTAAAGTTTATTCCAAAAGAGAAGTTTCAAATATATTTTGACAAATATCTCCATTATCAGAAAACTGTAGACTTTACAAAATATGCGGATACCTTTAATAGAGATATTGCAGTGGGAAGAGCATAGACCTTGGACCTAGACAGCCTGAGTTAAAATCCTGGAGTCCACAACTACTGTCTGCATGTGCCCTATTATACAATACTGAGCCTTTCAAGCCTTAGTTTCCTCATTTTTAAAATGGGGATAAGAGCACCTACTTGATGGAGTTTTTGGATGATTAGTTATTACATGTCAAAAGTTTTTGCAGCATTTGTGCAAGTGATAATTATCATTACTTAACTAAATTCACAAATTCCGTGCCCCACAGCTGACATTATTTTATGGTCACCAATCAGAAGTTTGAGAAGGTTTGGATGTTAAGGTCCAAAGTTAAAATAAGTTAGTTCTACCTGTGCTGGATAAAATAATTTAATAATGTCTGAGAAGAGTTAGTTTTATAAATAGCGTGCTTTTGAATTTCTCTTGTAATCTTGCTTTAATTGTAAATATCTTATAGTTATCACAATATATAATCATTACAATAAAGATTAGACTTTTGTTTAAAAATTTTTAACTGAATGAAAGAGAAGAGCTTCCACTTCCATACAAGCAGTCTATGATGCAGAATGCCTACTAGGTGTGTCCACAACCAAATCCATACAGCCTACCGGATGTATGGAATGAAACTGAAGAAAAATGTCCTGTAAAGCTGACATAGCTTCTCAAATCCATTAAAGGTCAAATCGCATATCATCTTGTCAGTATGTTTCTTGACATTCATTTTCCTTTCTTGTTTCAATCTTAACCAATTTTCATTGCCTTATGCTTCCAAACTGTACATTGTTCTTAAAATGGATGAAGTAGTTTGTTGCTTGATCCAGGTTATTAAAAAAAAGGAGGTAGAAATTTTTCAAATGAAAATTCCTTTGATAAAAGACTCACTGTTTAATGTGCAACCGTATGTCTGTAAACATAGCCTAATAGACCTCTGTGAACTGAAATCATTCTTTCATTCATTCATAAAACAATTATTTATAGAGTGCCTGCTACATGCAAGGCACCCTTTAGGCTCAGAACAGAACAAGTCCTTCCCTTTGTTTGGACAATAAATGACAAAACAAATAAATATGTAATATGTCATGTGGTGTTAACCGAGGAAAACAAAGCAAGGTAAATGGAGTGTAATGGGTGGTGTGTGTGTGTGCGTGCGCACGCACGCACACGTGTGCATGCATGTGGTGCTTTAGATAGCATGGTCTGAAAAGGCTTCTCTAATGAGGTGACATTTGAGCAAAGACCTAAATTGCAAATACAAAACCCAGAACCACAGTGTGCTCACTGTAGACCAGCGCGACTGAAGCAGAGAGTATGAGAGAAAGAGAGGGTTGATACTGGCATCCATGGTTTCTTCACTCTCACAGCTGTTGGGACACTTAACTAGAGCCATGTAAGGTCTTGGAAGGACTCTGGTTTTCCCCCTTATCTTTCAGCTGATCCATCAGCTTGGGAAATTACCCTAGGAATATTGTTTGTGGACTATTAGGCACAAGCCATAGTCATTGTTCTCCATGTGTAGCCATCACACATATGACCATTTATTCCCACAGCACTTTGTGATCCATCTTTTCCTCACTGTTTAATCATCTTGTGCAGAGAAACTTGTAAACCATTACTAAATGGTGGTACTCTTCACTTATATCAAAGATGATTCCATTTTGAGGAGAAAATATTGCTAAATACCACTTTAGTGCTGAATATTAGCAACCCTTCTTATTGGCAGAAAACTGTCTTTTCTCTTCCTTTCTCATTATTCCCTTAGCTCTCTATTTATCCCTATCCACCAAGACCATACATTAATTCTGCTTCATGCCCTCCTATGGCATAATTAAATTTATTACCATTTATATCATCCCTACTTTAGCAACTTGTCCTCAATACATTCCATACTTAGAATTTTCTCTTTTCTTTCTTAGCACAAATCCCCTTTCCTAGGCTTTGTGTTCTCCAGGCCACATTCCATGCTACTTTACAAAAATAAGCATATGTTAATATGTAAATGCATACAAATAACATAACTTATTACCTATCCTATTCACAAAGTGAACAATTAATATTTAGAATTAATATTATCCAAGAGAGAACTACTAATACTGGAAAATTTCAGGTAAACTTAAAGGAAGACAACATTTTTGGACAGGTGTCTGTGTAATTTAATGGTTCTTGAAATCCCTCAAGTGTTTGCTAATGCATTCAAAGTAACATACAGTACTCCACCAAAAGCTGATGGTCTGTTTGTCACAAAACATGTCATCAACATGTTCTGTGTTCCTCTGGTCTCAGTTCTCTTTCCAAGTCTTAGTCACAGTAGTTTGCAGCATGGTATTTAGACAAGTTGGAGAGACCAGAATCAAATAATGGTAACAGCCTTCTCTGGTGAAGCCCTCCTCTCAGAAACAGGATTGGGAGAAGCAGATGGTGAATGTCACATTGGATCAGCCGTGATGGATGGGTAACATGGAAGAGTCTCAATGGACCCTATGTTGTCCACACTGGGCATCGGGCAGTGACGCAGATCTGACTTAGGCTGCTCTAGTGAGTAGCAACTACTGAATGCTGCTATTGTTTTGATGAAAAGAGCCCTGTGGATTGTTTTTGATCTGCATATTAACAAAGAAGAGAAAGACAGCCAAGTTATTTCTTAGAAGCAGCAAGAAAGACATTTTTCCTTGAAAATGTGCATGATACATCTCTATTGGAGAACACACACACGCACACAGACAAAACAAACAAAAAACAAATGAAAAGTCTTTTCAACCAGAACGTGTGGTTTGCTTTCTTTTATTCCTTAGTATACATGAATATGTGAAAATGCACAACACTCAGACGTGCAGCCTGATCAAGTGATAATCTCTTATAATGTGCCTCTATTTAAAGCAACAAACAGATGGAAGGTTTATGAGCAAGGCTTGTAAAAGTAAAAGCAAATGATTATAATAGTTGTACTTTTAATAGGATTCCCTACAATCTAAAACATTATTCCCCAAGGAACAAATTGTTCTATAAAATAACATTACTTAGGAAAGACACAGTCCGCCCTGACTTTGCTGAAGCAACAGACTCCATGATGGTTTTTGATTGCAGGAGGCTCTCAAATCGGATCAGCATCCTGGGAGAAAGAACACGGGGACACCACGATTCCCAAAGAAAAAAGTTCAGTAGAAAAGGGAGAAAGATCCAGGGGGAGAAAAGGGATATAAAATATGTATAAACTTTGAATTTCTTACTTTCTAGTTCTCTACTTAGAAAAAAAAAGTTTGGGGACATTCCTACGAATTTAAGATAAGCATGCAACATTGCTTCCTCCATTTCCAATGCAGACCCAAGTCCAACTTCAGCACAGCAAATCTTGCTTAACAAACGATGGAATTGTAAGCAACCCAACACTAATTCATTATCGTTATCCCTTTTTAAGAGAAACCAAACTCACTATAATTCTATCATTAAGATAAATATACCGTAGTGATGGCCTTTACGTAAATTATAATTAAAGCTAATCTTAATTAAAGTTATTACACCATTTTGGGAGAAAATAAACAACCCAAAGACAGGGAAACAATGTGGTCAATAACTCACTCCAAAAATATTTTTTGCCTCCAAAGCTCGCATTGAGGGAGACATTCCTGCGTATGATACAAATGATTCTGACATTAAGAAAAGTAAACAAGTAAGAAAAATAAAGATGGAAAAATTCTGTGGTCAGTTCACAAGTGCTTTTTTATTGTTCAAGGCAGGGTTAAAGCCTTTTATAAAGACAAGGATATATGTGCTGCTAGATTGGATATGACATTGGCCTAGTCTAGTAGCCCTTGCACAGAACTCGGGCTGCCGGTAACATGCCATGGACAAAACATGTGTCGGTGCTTCTAAACAAAAATGAGGGCGGGACCTAATGCAGCTAATTTAAATCATTATTCCAATGTTATTTTGTAGATCGAATAGAAAAAAAAGGTACTGAAGTCTGGTTATTAATGGATTTGAGAGACAAGGGCAAACATTCGATATCCTCTATTAGATTTTGAGGATTTTAATCTAAGTAACAGGTTACATAAGCTACAAGAGGGACTGTTGCCACCCTCAATGCGAGTCATTCACGGACTGTGTCGACTCAGTAGCCATGTTAATGGGCTAGAACTGAGAAAGTAGATTCTTCTTGAGTATTTTAGGGATTCTGACCTTTCAGAGTTTTACGACAGCAATACTCTAGTCATTTGGTACCTATAACTTGGAAGGATTCTCTTTCTGATTTTGCCGTCCTCAAAGTAACCTAATACTGAGAGATCCAGGACAATGAACACTTGATATAAACAGAAGCAAAAATAAATGCTGTAGTGTTAAGAGGAACCATCCTTTCAGATACCTTCTAGAACGATTTTACTTGTGTACCAATATATTAAATGACATTATAGCCACCCAACCAGTATGATCATGCTTGTTTTCCTTGTAACATTAGTGCTGAAATATCATCAAAGATGCACAAGACCATCTCACAAACTATGAATTTCATTTTTGAGAGGTCCTGAGAAAGATAGCAAATTCAAAGGGTTTGTGCCTTCTGTTAAAAACTGTTTGATCTGGTGGGTGTTTTCTATAATTGTCCCTTTCTTTCTAACTTCTGACCCACTACTCTATCTTTTATCAACTCATTACCTTTAAATAGTACCCAAAGGAACAAGCCAGCTCCAAAGACAAATATAGCCATAGACATGGCTGGAAGTGTGTGTGGTTAAAAATGAATGAGTGAATGAATGAATGAATGAATGAATAATTAAATAAATAGAAGTTCCTGGTGCAACCAGAACCTGGTGCTGGGAAAGATGTCTGACACCGTCTGGTATTCAGGGCAAGAAGTGGATTTAGAAATGAACACAGAGATTTATGAAGGCTATTTGTTCCAATTGAGAAATTGTAACAACATGAAGCCAGCCATAAACCTATGGCCTGGCTGGGAACATATACCTTCTGCTCTCTGAAAATCTGCAAACTAAAATGCATTGCTTGTGATAAAGATGCTAAAGGATGGGGGCAGGAGGTTATACAGAATATAAGAAATTAAGATTTAAGAGGAATAAAAGAGCATGGGCTTCATCTAAACTACAATTATTTCTCTAAAAATAAACCCACAGCACAATGGTATCAAAGAGATCTCTACTCAATAGGCAAGCTAAGGACATAGTCTCTCTCACTTGGCTATAGCCACTGAGCGTGCTCAGAGAGGCCCCAGGTGTGACCTCTGCTCCCCTGTGAGCAGTGGAGGGGCCAGGCAATCTATCATGGTGTTCATCTTGTCAGCCCTGGTGCTTTGCCGCTGCTGTCTGTCACCTTGGTAGATGAGACCTGCTTAAGGGCAATCATGTCAATCTCTATGTGACCACTCAGTCTAAGGCAGAAAGATGATGTTGACAGGCAAAGTCAACAGAAGGTACCAAAAGCTAAAGTCATAGCCTTCCCACAGGGATGCAATGCAGGCCATTTTTTTTTCTTTAGCTTTTCTTTATTTTCACTTTCTCTTTTTCTTTTATTCTCACGACAGAGGTTAAGGCATACAGAACTTGCCTTCAGAGCTGATCATCTCGGATAAACCTGTTGCCCTCTGAGTTTTTCCCATAGTAAACATAGCGACATTTCCCCAGGACACCTGAAAAATAAAAGGAAACACATCATTACGAACCACAATTATAGCAAGGACCAATTGGTTCTGTAAAGCAGAAACATAACACAAGCTTAAAACCAATGGGTGGCAGCAAATGAATTAAGTCTCAGAGAGAGAGACCCTACTTTCTTGTCCTCAGATTTGATATTCAAATAAAATGTCACCAGAGCACAGGCTCCTAGAAATAACATGGTTCCTGCATGATGTCTCTTCATATTCCAGAGACTTTTCTAGTTTGGCCAATTACTCCTCAAAATAAAGCCTAACCTTCTCCTTTCTCCAGGTCCCCTTAGCAATTTCTAAAAATAGAAAATTAAGAGTTTTAACATGGCCCCAGCTCAAGCAAATAATGTGGAACAGTCTTCCCAGAATGTGAATATTTCCAAGTCCTTTATCATGAACCACTTTGTTAACTTCCAGAAAGAACCTTTCAAATCCCAAGAGGCATCAGACACATAACGGATGATTAAGGAGAGCGGTGGTGTTGACAAAATGCCACTTGGAAAGTAACAAGAGTCTCCAACATTAAATGGCTTTTTCTCATAGGCATCCTGAACTGTATTCTCAGGTTGGAATGCATTTAATTTTCATCTTCAGTTTTATTTTAACTTATTATGTGGCTTCCTATACTGCTTTCTTCTCATTCAAGAAAATTATAGAAGGACTTACTTATGAAAAATGCCCCTAGAATTGGGTCAAATCTTTTAATCAACTCAATATTTATTCTAAATATCTATACGAAGTCACCTGCCATAGTTATTATGAAAGCTTTGTGGGATTATTAAGGAAAAATAAGTTGTAAGACAATATTTAAAATAAAAATTTGATTTTTACAACGTTGTATTTTCTTCTACTTTTAGAAAAGCTAAAATTCAGCTTCACAGAGTTGTCTTATTAATAGCACTTGAGTCTCTGATGCATGCATAACCGGGAAAAAAAAACGAGAAACTAGATGTCCACAAAACATTAATTTATGAGCCTCAAATCTGCCTATAAAGAGAGCTATCTATATGGAGGATTTTTCCCCCCATCAGTTTGATAGTAGGAAACCAATAATCACCAACTATTTTTCATCTGGGATAAATTAGCACTTGAAATAATCCAGGTTCTTCATATCAGATGTTCTAAGTAGTAAATACTTTTGTGATTGTACAAGAGATATTTCTCCACCGCAGAACTTTAAGCCTTATTCTTAAATAAAGACTACACGTGACTCTTAGAAACTTTTAAGGACAGGGTAGATGCTCCTTGGTTTGGATGGCATAGGAGGAAGCTGGGGATTGCTGGGGTTACAGACTCTCCAAGAATTAGCAATAGGGAGAGGATGACATTGTTCCACAGACTCTAACTGGGCATGCCCTCATTACTTCTCTTTTCTGCCATGCTCCTATGAGTAAGTTTGCTGTGGACCAGACTTCTCCCTTGGCTATGCTTTCTCCTTGGCCACCCATCCTCAATTACTGTTTTTGAGTTTTGGTCTGGTGCCTGGAAACACTGAGCTTGGATGAAACCTCCCTGAGACCTTTCTTCAGACTAAAATGATTCTTCTGGCTGTTGGCAGTGAGCTGTTCCCTTTTTGTGCTGAATTATGTAGCACCTGGGGTTGGACTAATATTGTCACCAATGCCAGAACCGTTCTGTGGGCTCGGCTCTCCAGGATCTGGTCCAACAACCATATCTCCTACAGGTCTGGTTGGGAGTGCTTAGAGGTTTCTGAAAATCTACAAGATGCTTCCTCAAACATAATTGATTCAAATACAACTTCAAGAAACTGAGAGAATGAGGCAGGGGGATGTTAATTTCTTTCTACAGTACCAAGACTACACGAATTTTTACAAAAAGGAATGGAAAGGGCTGTCACATATCATAAAGAACAGCCTTTCTCTTAAGTGAAAGAATGAAAGTCAGACACGCACACACACCACCCACCAGTGGGTACATTCATTCTCCGCTATAAACTTCCCAGTACATTCAAGATTGAATTTCTTTTCTCTACCCGTTCTCCATGATAAACATCATCTCCATATCTTGCCTAAATGTAACCTGGACATAGGCTGGAAATATTCTGGAAATAGGCCGTATATCCTGGAACATGGGCCCTAACAAGAAAGAGGTGAAGTGTCTGAGCCACGTTCCCCAGGCCTTCTTTCTGGTCGGCATTGATAAAAGTCTGTTTTAAAGCCTGCCCTGTTCCTTTAGGCCTGGAAGCAAGACTCTTTATAGATATCCTGGTGAGAGAGCGCTGTTTGATGAATGCAGGAGACTGCAGTGAGGTGTCAGAGCTTGGGAAATGAGGCAAGGACATGAGGTATTAATATTGTCAATGATCTCTTGATGGGAAAACGGATACCACACTCACCGTCAGATTTAAATAGACATCAAGTGCATTAATGACAAAAGGGCAGACTTCAAACAAAGGGTCTGTGTAGTGGGGAGCAGAGCTAGTCTCTGCGCTGGCAATAACCTGATCTGAAAAGACACTGTCAGGGCTTGAGACAGGCCCAGGATTGTGTGTGGTGACAGAAAACAGAGATGCTGACAGAGATACCAGTGCCATATTATGCCAAGGATATTCTAATGCTGTCTGCTGCTCTAACGAAAGCTGACATCACTCCATATCACTTAGGGTCTTCTCCGCCTGCCCCTGCAGAAAATTTCTCCCTAAACATCATAACAAAACTCGCTGTCGTTATAAAGTTCCTGGCAGCCCTGTTCTGTCAGAGCGCTGGGGTCAAGAGACCTAAGGATAACCTCAGTCAAGCTAAATTTGGACTTTGCAGGAGGACCCACTCAGCCCACCCCGCCCTGATATCTTGGCTACTTGAGGTGATTAGAGTGCCAACGTGTGAGGAGCTGTCTCCTTGAATAAAACCCTTAAAGGGAAGGCACTCAGTCTGAGGGCTGCTCCAGAACTGCACGGAGATGGCCTGGCAGCCCCAAATGAAATCCAGCTGCTGGTGCTCCTCTGGGGAGAAAGGTGGTCTGGCTACCAATGGTTAAAATCAGGCTGAAATTTTTAAACCTGAACTGCCTGCAATTGCATAAATTCAGCAAATGTTGCCTCTGTTGAGACTCTCACCCAAGCTGAGCTCACAGTTGGGAAATGAAAATCCCCCAAATGGAACTTTTGTGCTCAATAAACAAACAAACAAATAACATTAATAAGAAGGGGAGTGGAGGAGTACAGTCCCATGTGCGGCCACAGCACTTTATTTATCACAGAGGTTATTTGTGAAATCATAGGATCTGCTCATAAATTGAGGTGGTGGTATGTTTCTCTTTCTCTTGCTCTCCCCATGGCCCTCCTTCTCCGGTGAGTACAACTGCCATAAACTGTGAAAATTACGGAGGGAACAGTCTGCTTGCAAAGAACATTTTGATGGGGAGGCACTCAGGGACTGGAATTTGGGAACCCGCTGGTTTTGACTCAGTAGGTGGCGGTTTCCATGTATATCTGCAATGCATTCATTTGTTTGTATCTCCTAGAACTATAATGTCTTGGGACTGGAGGGGGAACAACATATTTAATGGCATACGTAGTGTTTTTAATTAAAATATCTGGCTTTGGCCATAATAAGTGAATCAGGCTTGCAGTGCATCAAGACAATGTGTAGCTGTCTGTACACAGTTTCTTTTTAGCCACCCCCCCTCCAAATGACAGCATGTTATCCCCCTGGGAAATCCTTTCCTGCCAAATGAGACTCCTAATTTTTCTTAAGTAGCCAGCTCTGCCATCACCATAAGTTCTTAAAACTATAATTATGAAAAAAAAAATGTATTGGGAAGAAACTATTTTAAAGAGGTCCTTTATCTTTTAAATGTTTTCCCCCTCTGGAATGGATATTCAAATTATGCAGGTTAAGTTACAACCTTGGGGCTGCCTGAGGGTGTGGGAATCAGCCTCTTTTTTGGATGCAAGGCTCTGATCACAGGGATGCTGTTAGAGACTCCGTTAGGAGAAAAGAAAACTCTCTGTGTTTAAACCCAGCTCTGCCCCTAACAGTTTATGACCATGTTTGTGTCACTTTTCCTCACGAGGCTGGTCTCCCCATTTGTAAAATAAGGGCAAGGGGCCAGATAATCTCAGAAGTTCTTCTTAGTTCTGAAATAGATGAATTAGTATTTTCAAATGTCTCCCTTATGAAGATGAGGATGTCGGGTCCAATATTGCCTGATGTAGCAGGCAGATCCAATGGTCAGTTAATCAAAAATTTGATTTGGACTAAGCTTTTGAAACCCATCCAGCTCATTCCCATAATATATAGAAGGGGAGCTCTGTTGGACCTCATAACCCCCAAGGAAAGAATTTCCACTAACTTCTCTGTAACCTGTGTTTCATACTCAGCTGGAAAGTGCTCACCATTAACTAGCCTATGTCCTACTAGCTTTGATTTCAATCTCATAACTATATTCAACAGAACTAAAGACTAAATATCAGAGTAGGAGTTCTACCATTTGTATTTTTGTTGTGAAAAAATGTAGTTTTTACTTATACAAATACGAACTTATTTGATGATGCATTACAGGTTGGACCGATAAATCCATATTTGTAAAATAAAGTATCAATCTTATCATTATTAACATTAGTTTCAGTAATCATCATTTTAAATGCTATTATCACAAATGTTTGTTAAGTGTAGCTGTGTAATGATGAACAGATTTTAATGTTTGTGATCACTAGGAGCTTATAATTAGGCAGTGCTACAAAACAGACAAGGGACAGAGGGCTCCTCGAGGAACTCTTGCTCTCCAATCTGTATGAGTAAAGGAAAAAACTAGACTCTTTATGGCCTCTGAAAATAGCAACAACAGTGTTGTGAAGAGGTGGGTGACAGAGAAGAAAAGAGTATTTGGAGAGTCTTTCTGGTCTATTGTGGAAGGTTCTGGAACTATGCTTCCATGTGATACTATACTTCCATGTGATACTATACATACTCGTTCACATGTCACATTTACAATACTAACTCCTCCCCAATTTCTAATACCCAGCGCCTGAAACAGTACTTAGAACAGAGGAGGTATTCAGTAAATATATGTTGAATAGATTAATTAATACTGCTAAAATTGTTATCAATATACAATTTAAACAAAATACACAAAGTTCAACAATTTCAATTGTTGAACACTCATACTTTAACCTCTGGTAAGACTACATACAGATGTTTGAAATGCTTTAAGAATACATATAGCTTAAATATTTGCTTTATTAAAGAAGGGGGCAAAGTAACAGAAGGCAACGGCTTCAATTCCTAGACAACAGTGTTGTTTTTATGCTGAACATTTTTCTCCCATGAAAACAAAGCAATCACAATGTCTGGCTGGAAAGAGAGAAGCGAACTGAACATTATCATCCAGTGTTAAGAGCTGTAAACATCATACACAGGAAAAGACATTCCCCAGAAAGCACATTCCTTGCTCTTTGTTATGTGCAGGCTGTGAGTAAACTGGGACCGGGGGCAGGAATAAACACCCATGTTTTATGATCTTGAGAAGTGGCTGGAGCAGTACCCAGAGGTCAGTCTGTGTGATGTGCTATCAGCTCTGCTGTGGATATCACAGAGGATTTAGCACAGCCTGCAGAATTACAGGCGCCTAACACAACATCCTCCTTCAGTGTAAGCTACTTAAATACTAAGTAAGGCAAAACGAAAAGAAGAGAGATTTTAAAAGGTCTTAAAGGAAGGGGTTGCTTGGAAGCAGTTTTTGTGGAAGGAGAACACTGTCTGTACTCCACGCTGGGCATATTTTTGCTTCTTCTGCAGACCTATCTCAAAAGCCTCAGGCTGGGAATAAAATGGGGAAAAGCTCTCCACCTGGTCCGGAGAGGGTAAAGAAGGCAAAGAAGAAAGTGAGACTTCCTTTTCAAACTAGCTGTGTGTGACTTCAGGCCAAGTGTCTCAGTTTATAATCTGCATCTCGGGTTGGAATGGGATGCGAGGGTCTCGCAGAGCTTGCTAACCGCATGGTCTGAGAGGGTCTCGCAGAGCTTGCTAACCGCAAGGTCTGTAAGGGCCTCTCCTGTCTTCATCATGGACTGAGGGGCATACTGTCCTTGCTAAATACTGCAGTGGTCACTCCCAACAGTACTGCCCAAGGGATGCTTCCAAGTCTCTCAAATGAGTGTCTTTTGAACTCTTCTTTATTACATAAAACAAACCCACAAGAGGTATTCTGGCTCCACCATGCTGACCCTGATATTTTGCAATGGTGGACATTAGAATTCTGCCATTTGACCCCAAGGATGTTTTGGATTCAGGCTTATGAATATAAACATGTAAACTAGTAATTTTTCTTTCAGAAAGCATTATTTATAGCAAGCTCCACTTAGTAAATATAATTCCTGAATTTTTAAATTCAAACTATCTATTCTATTTTTAACATTTTTATATTTATTTTATTGAATTCATTTTCAACGAGATCAATTCTTTTCCATGTAATTTTTACATTAAGTTTAAATTCCACAATCAGAATTTACCAAATATTAAATTTTACTGATTATGTCTTCTAAATCTTTGAAAGTATGTATCTTACAAAGTCACATTTCCTTGAGTAAAATTTTACAGATCTAAATTGTGACAGGAAGACTTACGTCTTCTATTAAAGTTTAGTCAGCACATTTTATTGTGTGTAATTTTACTTCATTTCAATCTTATTTTGTTTTCATTATTTCTACCAAGGTGAATTCCTCCCCATGAATTTGTGCAATTTTCAATATACCAACAAGATATAAATTTTAGTCTATTTTCATCCATAATAAATTACATTATGTACAGCTTTAGTTGCTATCAGTTTTGTTTCAGGTTGATTATTTTTACCAGCAATGTTTATTATAAATTAAAGTAAATGATAGCTTTTATTCATTTCTTAGCACAAGGAGTATGTAAGACAAAAGTAAATACTCTGGATGCATGGTAAGATCCAAATTGTGGGATTATAACATGCTGCTTTCTATTAAACACCAGTCAAAAAACACAGTATGGGCCACCTAATCAAGGGTTAGGATGCTTCCATATCCTGAAAGAAAGATGACACAAATGCCAGGCAACATATTCTTTTCAGAAAAGGGCATCTGGCCCCCAATGCTCAGTCCCCTGCAGTGAGGCCTGATGGAGGGTTAAACTTTCCACCAAGAGAGAACAGATTACATAGCCTGCTTAGACAAACGCTGGGCTTTGTCAAGTCGCACCAGCGTCTTTGCAAGGAAGAGAAAGCAGGGGAAGGAAGCCAGTCAGCAGGGAAAGGATCTCGGCAAACTCTGTACTGAAGGTGATAGGAATGCACAGCTGAGAAGCCAGCCTCCCCGCCCAGGGAAGGTTGCACAAATGGTCACGTGAGTGGGCAGACAAGTTGACATGTGATGAGCCAGAGCCTGTGGAAAATACACTCCAGGCTCTAGGGGGTAGCTGAAATGAGGCTTGTCATTTTAGAAGATGAGACAGAGGTGGGAAATGCAGGGCAAGTTTTTCCCTCGATAATCTGTGTGGGAAATGTAAAAGCTGGTCCAAGACTGGGACATAATTGCATCTTTGAGTGGATCCTTAGTAACCAGCTTCGCTGTCCCACCTTAGTAACCAGCTTCGCTGAGGCCCTGGTTCCTGCATTCAGGTTGCAGATGCCATGTCCAAACACAGAACTGATCAGGCCATTCTAAGTCCTTACCACATTGAAGAAATACTAGGCTGACAGATTTAAAAGTTACCTGGCAGTGGATGTTTCCATTATGTGAATCCTGGAAAGAAAATGGTCAATATGCTTTTCCTGAGATGTCAATGTTTTTTGAATTCCTTTCTTTGTATTGGGGGTGGTGTGGGTAAGCGGAGACTGCTAAGAAAGAATCCTAGGTCTGTGGGGAGCTCACTTGCTCCCTTTTTGGAATAACATTAATATGAGTGGCTCTTATCTCTATACATGCTGTATTTTAATCAAATAAGAACATATGCATATCAGAGATCAAATGCCGTAGTAAATATGTCCTTGCTCTAACAACATCTACCCCCTGACCTGAAAAAACACTGCTAAATCTTCTTAGTCATCCCAATTTTTGTTTTTCTCCTCAGGTGACATTTTGTACCAGCTTAAAATGAAGCCAGAAACACTTTTTACTCTGACTTCTTAAATAATGATTTATTTATATACTCCTATATGATACTTTATTGTTTTGTTATACTTTCCAATAAACTTAAACACAGAATTGGGAAATTTTTCTTTAAAAGTATGCCCTTTACCTCTATCAAATAATACTCACAAGGACAGACTTTAAAAATCTTCATTTTGGGTAATCCCTTCATTGTGTAGAGGAAAAGGAGGTTCAAAGTAGCTTCCCAAGGTCACGGTACCAGATCTGACACCTATCCAAGTTTACCTTTCTACAATTCAGCTAGTTCTGAATTATAGGACACTGCCTATAAGTCAGGACAGAACGTCGAGATCACCAACAAACCCTGACTTTAGGCTGACTGTTACCTACCTTTCCTAAGGGAGAAACTTGAATTTTCAAGGCTTATTTGGTGTGAGTGTATTTCTCTCTCCTTCATCTCTGTACTCTGTGTGGGGTTTAATGGGTTTGAGATGAGCTGGATTCCAAAGTGCATGCCAAGATGGGATGCAAATCAGTTAAGATTTGTGAAGTTTCCTTCAGCAATGCTCACTGACAGATGTCACATACACCAGGACAGTGGTCAAGTGCCATAGTTTCATTTTTCTTTCTTGGGTCTTGACAGAGGGACTCAGAAATCTTTCAAATAGGTGAGAGAAAAGAAAGAAAAATTCCACCCCTGCACTACATCCACCATTCCCACTATTAGCTCCACATTTATCTTTTCCACCTTCCCTCTTAAGTTGGGAGCATTGCCACTAGAGGGCAGCATGAATTTAGGAAAAACAGCAGCTTCCTTTAAAAAAAAATGATGGCAACTATTCAGGGAGGGTCATTAAAGACACACTGTGCTTTTGGTCACCAATTATAGGTTCCACAATGATCAATATGTCATGTTTGTTCAATTTATGCTTTAGAGAATGGGGCTACCAGACGCCCCCCTTTTGGGCTCTTCTGGCCTCAATTTCAGGGACTGATTTTCTTTACCATCAATTGCTCTAATTAATCTTCCAGGCTCAGGGGTTGGGGATTTTTGCATATCACCCACATAAATGTAAAGAAGCATGCAAACTAATAACAAAGATACATTCCTATATTTCTTAGAAGATCATTTTTACCATGGAAGTCCGAAAAGAAGTTATGCCACCCAACAGGAGTTACCAATCATCATTTGATAATTGAAAACATAAAAAAAAAAAACAACAACATAAAAATAAAAAATAAAATTGGATCAATAAGACATATAAAAGGTGGGTGTACTCCATCCTTGAAAACCACAGCTGCCTCCTTTTAAGGCCCTCCCTGCCCCAAACCTACCCAGCCATTGTCTTCCCTCTTAGACTGCCTGGCCCAGATTAATCAGAAAAGAGAGGCAGAAGCTACTCAAAGATAAAATAATAATTCCATTTTCTGTTTAGTCATCATTCAGTCACCATCAGTAGTCTCTGGCACATGAGCCAGTGATTATTTTCATGCTGAGAATAACAAATGACCACCTCACAGGAGGAAAGAGGTACTCATGGGTTTCCCAGAATTTTAAGCATATTATTTAAACAAACAAACAAACAAACAAACAAACAAACAAACAAACAAACAAATAAAGGCATGGCATTCCAGAAAATGGCATTTTAAATTAGAATTTTCTCGAATTAAAACAAACAAGTAGGTTCAATCGGAGAAGGGAGTAAAAATAATTGATGTTAATAGACTAGGGGACAGAGCTGAGTCCGGGTGTGGCTTTCCATTTCAGCTGAGAGACCTCTCAAGGGGTCAGTGAAGCAAGTATAAAATGGCTCTCACACACTTCCTTCCCTTATAGAACAGTCATGTGATTGACCAGACACTAGGGGAATATTGGGTTCCAGGTAATTGACTAAATTAACTCATTAACTTATCTTTCACTAGCAACCATTTTTGAATCTTCCCTCATACATGACACCATAGTGACCACACCTGAGTACTTCTTCAAGCAGTTATAGTGAGGACGATACAGTTGGGGAGTTTAGCTGCAGTGGGAAGACTGCTCATTGTCTGTTTCTCAGGGTCTTAGGGTCTCCTTACATATGTGCGAAAGGATGGAGATGACAGCTTTCTATCCATACTTCATGAGCCTAGGACATGTAGGTACTCGATAATTTTTGTGTGTGTGTGTGGACTATATAAAATTTCTCAGAGTATTTTGTCTGCACTCCAGTGTTTAATATACATTCTTGGAAATTTAAATGTAGAGGAATTGCATGGATTATCCCCATGACAGTGGTTCTCCAAGTTGCCCATGTATTAGAAACACCTGAAAGCCTTGTTAAAACAAATTGCTGTGCCCCATCCCTGGAGTTTCTCATTAAGTGGATCTGAGTAGGGGCCAAGTGTTTGCATTTTTGCTAGTTCCCAGGTGACAGTAATGCTGCTGATTGGGGACCAACCTTTAAGAAACACTGTTTAGGACAACTTAAAAGGCTCCTTTTTCTCCTTTTGAAAAAATATAACTCTTGACATTAGCTTTTATTCTTATAAAGTCAAGACCACTCAAATTCTCAGATAAAAAATCTGGTTGCTGAGGATCCTAAAGTTTGTTGAGTTTTAGGAAAAAGAGGTTTCACTGTCTGCCCAACAGTTGAAAACAAATGGTACCTCAACGTAAAAAGGAATTTTACTTTAAAAAAAAAAAAAAAAAAAAGATAATAAAAGGTTGCTGCAGCTCTTTAATATAAAACAAAAAATATGAGTTTAAATTTAAGCAATGGATAGATTATATGAAAGAAGAAAAGAGGTTTTAGATAAGTAGAACACAATTGAACTTACAAACTATAATTTATGAAGAATAAGATAAAAAAAAATTGCAGAAAAAATTTCCCAGAAAGTCTTTAGCCTCCCCTCTAAAATAACAGAATTTTATACGAACAAATCTTAGCAGTGGGGGGCCTCCTGCAGAGTTTGAATGGGAACTTTGGCTTTGCTTTCAAGCAGAAATTTATTTTACGTTTTCAGATCTATTCCTATTAGAAAGCTCACATCAAAAGTGGGGAAAACCTCCACAGCTCTGTCTGGTTCTTCAGGCAAAAACTTCTCAAGAGAGTCATTGAAAATAAAGACAAGTTGCTTCTTCTTCTTCTTCTTTTTTTTTTAATTTCAAGTTAAAAAATAATTATCCTCTCAAATTAAATTAAGCAGACCCAGTAACAAGTCGGATTGTCGTAGTTCAAACCCTGCAGGGACTAGGGAAAAGACCTTCCTTCTTTGGGCACATTAGTCCAGCCTCCGTCTACCCTTCATTAGAATCCAAATAAACTTTTCTTGTACTGATATTACTGTAATCTTTCCTAATTCCGGGACACTATAAATTGCTTTCTCTAAAAAGAAAACAAAAGGAATCTACTGATATATGATCTAACTGAAAAAGTTTGCATTACAAAAAATAACGAAAAGTCTGTCATGGTAGAAAGTGCTGTATAATTCTTGAGCAATAGCAAATCTCACGGCCAAGTGCCAAAATATTTTCATTATTTCCTGGTTTTCAGCAACCCGTCCTCTAACCTACATTAAAAAAAAAAAAGTACATATATATGCTAATGCTAATGAAAGAAACTATAGGTTAACAATTAATAGCACAAAGCATTTTATAAGAGCACTAAGAACCTCTTGCACATTTTCTATTATTATTATTACTAATTAATTAATTAATTATTTTTTTGCCCAGGATAAAGACAAAGTACATAGTATATGAACATATTATAAGGACCTTCGTAAGGGTCAGGCTTATTAAAACTTAATGAAGGCACCACTGTCTCTCCAGCTATATTAAGAGGGTTGTACTTTTTGCCTATCGATGGAATGGCCCGGGTCAGAGAGACATTGCTGACAGTGGGTGGTACCAGGTGTTATCTGTCTCTGGAACATACTACTTTGATAGCTTGCAATATTACCCCCTTTAATTTGGCTGGCTTGAATTTGTCAGGATTCACCCTGTGGTGAGGTAACATGCCTCCATATTGGAAAAAAATTGCCCATGAGCCAATGTGAGCCTTGCACCTAATAGAATACATCTGGCCCTGACAGTTTGATGCCCAGCTCTGAGCCACATTCGGCAACACAAATTAACAGCGTAGACATTGCCCACGCTGAGCAGGAAGTAATAACCTGCTACCTGCTACTTGGCCAAAATCTCATTATAAGCCATTAAGGTAATTGAGGGCCAAGACTCTGTGAATATTAGACTCCCTGAGCGCCAGTCGTTAGTTCAACAGAAGAAAGACTGTGAATAGAGGGGGAGGTGGGGCTGACTGGGAAGAAACTGCTTTGGACCATACCGTGAATTCCATCTACAGGGTACTCTATAGCTCTAGGAAATTCTGAGTTGTTTCTCTTCTGCCCCAAAGCCCATATGACTTCTCCTGGGGGGGGGGGGTTGGGGGGCTTAGGACTCCAGGAAGATGATATAATTCTTGGTAGGCCTCCAACAATGCTATACATTTCAAATTTGGTTTAAATAAATATTAGGGACAGGCACAGAGGGAAGAAGGAGGCAAAAGTAATCAGAGTGCTCCATGAAGAATAAGCGTAGAAGCTGGTACAGGGAGAGGGGAAGGGGGAAGCCACCCACTCTCCCTAGAAGATAGAGGCTCTCTAGAATTCCTGCACATATATGAGCCTCCATTTTTCTGTAATGGACAAAGCCAGCTCCTTTTCCTACAGGGCTGGCCCTCTTAGTCTCTATCCAGAGTTGGGCTGCTATGGGTAACATGGTGTGGGTATTGGGGAGGGAATCAGGGCAGAAGTCCAATCAATCAATCAGCCAACCAGCTGATCAATCAACCTGATTTTCGATACCATGAGAATGGCTCTGAACTATAGTAACTATGAGAGCTATCAATAAATGTTTCCTGGAAAGAATTATATTGGGCCAGGGAGAGAACTAATTGAAAATATAATAACTGTCTACAGAAATCCCTTCTTATCATCCCCCCACACAAATTAAAACACTAATTCATAATAATAAGAATCTACTGTTCGATCATGGGAGCAAATTTATGCAAGCTTTTACCTAACGTATAATAAAAAATCCTGAGTGCCATGTCTTCTCTAGAAACCACTAGAAGAAGCCTGGTCAGTAAACTCTCCTGGGCATCGCAAAGTTTCCAAATCATTCTATAGCAGGTCTCAGTGAAAGGCTCCTTAGCCTTGGCATTTTGAATGACTTGGTATTTGGGGAAAAATAAACAGTATGGTTGAGAAAATAGTGTTCCTAAGGGTGAAGATGTCTGAGAGCATCAAGTCCACACTCTGAACAACCTAAGATCATCTTCCTGACTCAGCCACACCAGCCTCATTATTTCTCTTCCCCTAGAGGGTTAAGCACAGTCTGGAGCCTAAAAAATGGCTGCTGTTGGTATAAGTGAGGCCTTCCCTATAACTAGATCCTTCAGGAAAAAACAAATTAATCAACAGCAAGCTGAAGTGGGTTTAATGATTGCATTCTGCATACAATCAGCTTTTCCCTTTTCAAGGGCCATCAATATGTCAAGGGAAGACATATCTGAAGGATATAGCTCTTAACATCAAGGTTATCTATTCTCCACAAGGCTCCCACTCCTAGCCAGGCTGATACTCCACGCTGCCTGTGTCTAACATTTTCATCAACTCTGCAATCAATCAAGGTAATAATGTTGTGCAAAAAATCAATTAACAACGCAATTAAACTTTCCTTATTATCTCAAAGGGCTGAAATAATACCTAAAGGGAAGATAGACTCACTGAACGCAGACATCCATAATCCAATGTGAAAGTGAATTATGAGGTTGGACAGATGCAGGCATGTGCTGGTGCTGTTATTTTCCAGGGGTTATATCTCATTGTGGCAGTGTATCAGTCAGCCCCAATCCCAGACCCTAAAATTCCAAATTACTTTTAAGAAATATATGATGTGCAATATCCATTTCATATTCTCTTTTAAAGATAACCCCCTCCCCTCCAAAAAAATTGAACGGCCATATTATTCAAAGACAAAATGATCTTTCAACAAGAACATAAAATATAAAAGCTATAATAACATTTACATCTGTATAGCACACATCTCTGTAAATGCAGGTCATCTATTATACATAATCTGCAGTGCCTAAGAGGCCCAGGATGCTGCACAACATTTAAAACCCAAATGCATAAATGTGCAAAATCCTATGCTGTGTCTGTGGCTTCCCCCAAGTGGATGTTTCATCCATACCTGCTTACACACACACACACGCAAGTGTGCACACACGCACGCACGCATACACATGTAGGTAGAAGCACTGGTAACAATAGAGGTATTACTCACTTAACATGAGAACGACTGTATTATTTAGCAATTACACTCAACTTGCCCTGAAAAAATGTCTGTAGAAATTGAGCATTTATAGCATGTAAAAAAGAGACGACTATTAACCTTTTGCTACAGTAAGGACTACCAAGTGCTTGAAATTACATACTGAAATGAGATACACAGACTGAGAAGAAGGGGTTCCCCGACATTTACAGGGCTCCTTTTAAACTGTTCAGGGCCCACCTGCAATGGTCGGGCACCACCAGAATAAGTCCTAGAGACTCTAGAAGGAAAACAAGGGCCAGGGAAAGAAAGGTTAAAAAAAAAAAAGTAAAAATCATCAAACAAAAAGTGCCAATGCAAAATTAACATTATTTGAACATCCCCTTAAAAAACAACAACACCGATTTAAAGGATAACCGGGAGCACAGATATCAAATGCAAACGCCCACATAAAACCATCTAGTTCCTCTCTTCATCCACTTGTCCTTCTCTGTCATGGCACCAGAGGTTCCCTATGACTGAGTTTGAGGATCTCGCCAGCACATATAGAAAGCCCAGGAGATTGCCAGAAATTAATGGAAGCCAAAAGAATGGATCTAGGAAGAGACAATTCCAAATTTGGGCCTCGGAGAGTTATCTGAATCAGAAGAAGGAAGGATTTCCCTGTTTCTTTAACAAACATGTTGTTACATAACCTCTAGATTTTGGTAATAAACAGCTATTCTCCCAGCAGTGTGGATTTCCACATATACCACCTGGAGTTGTGCAGGTATTGTTGTTTTCAAATACGATTGCTCAACAATAAATTCCTTTTTGCGAGTTACTCACTTGTAACAAGGATCCATCTTAAGCCAACTTTCCCCTGTTTTCAGTACAGCAAGGAGTATGGACTGAGCCCCAAATGCAGATTTAAATGAACGGTAAAACAAGACAAATATATACAAATGCTCCATAATTTTTTAAGAAAAATAAGGAAGCAACTCATGATGTACTTTTTGGTGCAGAATTTCAACAGAAAAGTTTAACAGGTTAGTGAATTCTGCCATTTCTTTCCTAACTTTAAGGAACATAATTAATATGTTTTCATTTTCAATGACTATATTGTGTGTGTATCAACTGGAACTGCTCCTGCTGTGTATTTGATTCCACTGACGATGGGGTGGGTTGGATTTTAAATGATGTGTGAGCACTTCTGTTCTTTCCGTGCTCTGGTTTATGTGTTATTCATGACTTATATTACAGACATGGCTGATACACAGATGTAAATGTTATTAAATCTTTTGTATTTTAGAGGCTTTGTGAAAGGCTTCTTTGTTTTCAAATAATTTGCTTAACCACCAAAACTAACCAGTAATATATGACAATATATTGGGAGTTTTTTTCATTGAATTTTCTCCTCTCTACTGTTATTTTTTTTATCAAAATAAAAATGTAGGATAAGTTGTCAGATGGAAGAGTTACATCTTTATAGTAATAAAAAGAAATTCATGTGTGTATATATGTACCATGTACAAGTGTGTGTTTTGTGTGCAAGTATGTTATGTGGGCATGTGGTATGTGAGTAGGTGTGAATATGTTGACATTTATACCAAATTGGAACTCAAAGTCACCCAATTCTCTATTACCTGCCAAAGATGCAGTTGCCTTACTATATTTGGTATCTGACATAATTGTTAATTTCACTTTGTTCCATCCTCTTCACATTTCTCAGAATTTCAATAGAAATGTGGCAGAGGATAAACCTCTTCATATAGATAGCACTTAATCAGTTTGTGCCTCTTGCTGGCTCGTTTTTTTTTTTTCTTTATTGATTTTAAATTTAAACAATGCTCTGAGGCTGAACAATGTACCTCTGCAAATACAACTGACTTGACTGAAGGAGGTGAAGAAAGACAGATATACATTTTGGTCCTGAGAGCAGTAGCCCAGCTTCAAAGAGCTCTAACAGGAGAGAAGGCTCAGACCCCCTCTCCACCCTCAGGACAGTGGCCATACCTGCTGGGTATAACAAGTGTCCTTGTGGAAGGTCAAGGAAGGCCTTGGCCACTTTGGGAAGTATGGTGGAGTCCAAAGATTCATTTCCAGCTCCTGGTCTGTAGTAACTGTCCTGAGCAACTTGTTCGGTTTCTCCAGGCCTTGGTTTCTTAGTATCTGTAGAAAATAATCTTTGAGGGCTATTTCTGTTCCAGTATTATCTAAACAGATTTTCTGTGCTGTGCACAGCTCACAGAGTTGGCACAGTAATATAGACCCTTCCCTTTCCATGTCCCTCTCTTCCTTTCCTTGGTTTGCCTCTTTCTCTCCTAGAATGTCTATGACCCTCACACCAACTCTTGCCTTTCTTGGGGTTTCAATTCCGGAATAAAAAGATAACTGTCCTCTTTCAGATGCCTGTCCTTTCATGCCTTTTCTAAGAAACTAATTCTCCGATCAACTAATTCACTTTAGGATGTTAATAATTGACAATGAAAGAGAGTTTATCACTTCAGGTAAAATATTTTATTTAAAAAGATAGATACATTAAAAATAGACCAACTGAATAAATCTCTAATGGAATTTCAGGCAAAACAGGCAAGTGGGGAAACACTATGCGCCAGGCACAATCAATGATATCCCAAATAAAGAAAGAAAGGGAGAGATACTTTCTACATTTGAGCAACAAACAGTCCAGAAAGGGAGAGGACTTGTCAAATAAGAATAAGAGCAAAAAAGTTTTCTATAATTATGTTACGTACAAAATGTTATGCAAACATAGAAAAAGGATTAGCTCTGCCTCAGGGAGTGAAGGGTGAGTAAAAGTCATTAAAAAAAGACGTTTTCTGTATCTGTATTTCTCTTTTTAGTTGTTAAGTAACAAATGTAACATATGTTGTAATAAGTTAAACACAGAGGATATATTTAAAAGTGAAATTATTCCTTTCAAGATTTCTGTGACCACCTTGTATAGAGTGGCCCCCAGGATATACTGTTGGAGAGATATAGATATATAGATGCAGGATATATGGCAAAGTAAAAATGCAAAAAGCGAAAAAGTACATAAACTCAGTTATTTTGGGGTAGAAAAGAAGAAAAATAAGATTTAAAAAATAAATTCATATCTTCATATGTTTTGCAAAAAGAAACATAGAAAAGATAAACCAAAAACTAATAAGAATGACCACATGGAGTGGGAGGGTGAAAATACGGTGCAGGGGATTAAAATGGGCCTGAGATGTTGCTGAATATATCTCTTTTTATATTTATATTTTACTTATTCAAAAAATAAATTAAAAAGTATGGAAAAAGTAAACCCTAAAACTAAATAAAACTAGAAGAATGAACCTAATTGTATATCAAATAGCATAATGACACAGAAAAAAAATTAAAGTAAATTAGGAACACAATAGTTCAACCACACACCTGAGTGAAATATACACTGAGTACAAAAAAAGGCAAAGAAATCTCGAGCTTTACTTAGCAGGCTTACTGTCGTTAGTGTTATCACTGTTTTAATTCTCATTATTTTGTTTATATTGTAGTATAGAGAAAATGTGTAAATCTAAGAAGTTGTTGGAATTCAAGAATTGCACTGTGACAGAATGGAAATCAAAGAATGAGGGAAATGTGAGTAGGCAGAATAACAATACCCAGGATGTCCACACTCTAATCCCTGAAACCTGTATATATGCTTACATGGCAAAAAGGACCCTGCAGAAGTGATGAAGGGTATGGACCTTAGGATGGAGACATTATTCCGGACTATTTAGGTGGGCTTGATCTAATCCTATGAGTCCTTAAATAAGGACAAGGTTTTTCAAGCTGTTGTCAGAGAGGGAGACATGACCATGGAGGAATGATCAGAGAGATGCAATGCCACTGGCTTTGAAGGCTGACAAAGAGGGCAGGAGCCAAGAAATGTGAGAGGCCTCCAGGAAATGGAAAAGGCAAGAAAAGAGATTTTTCCTATGAGTCTCCAGAAAGAAAGACAACACTGTGGACACCTTGATTTTGCCTCAATTAAGATCCATGTTAGACTTCTGACCTACAGAACTGTAAGATTTTGTGTTGTTCTAAGCCATTAATTTTGTAATAATTCATTATGGCAGTTCTAGAAAACGAATACAGAAGATGACGATAATTATGATGATCATGATGATGATAACTCTGCTAATTTAAATTGGAGGAATTTGTAATAAATTATTATTAAAACTTATATATGTATGAATGTGTGCATGCACAGATATGTGTAGAACATCTAGCATCCAGATACTGGTTTACAAAAGATATTTTCCACAAAAAATAACCATAGTTCCTTGAAGGAGTAGCTAATTCAGCTTGTGGGCAGAAAATGTATAAAGTGAACTTAAAAGATCTTGGGACAGAAAGAAGAAAAAGAACACAAAAGGTGGCTTGAAGAAACTCACTCCAGCCCTATTCAGCACTATTTGACTATCAAAAGAATAATAATACTAATTAATTTGCCACATTGAATTAAAAAAACTATGAATTCATAATGATATTTAAACACATAAACAAATAAATACAAAGGAAGAAAGAAAGCTCTTATTTAAAGAATGCCAGCTAATTAAATAGAGGTGACACAATTAGAAATTTAAACCACATACTCCAATACAGTATTTCAGGCAAGTATTATCAATGGAAGCTACAATCATTGGGTAAAAGTTTATTGGGGAAGAAAATATTTACACATACTTAGATTGTCATGTTTAGAATACTTAATAATTATAAAGGGGAATATATACCTTTTGAGTGGCTCAATACAGTGGTAACCACATTCATCAACTAATTCATCTTAGCATTACTACGAAAAAGATCGTTAAATGTCATGTGCCTCTTAATTTGATGAACCATACCCAACATCACTTACGCTTGCCAAAACATTAAACCTAAATCAAGTTATGATGGAGCAATCTGAAAAATCTGGAATGTGTGACATTCTACAATGAAACTGACCCAGGCTTTTGAAAAAAATCTAAATGACACGGAAAGCAGAAAAGGTGGAAGGTGTTCTGGATCAATGGTTCTTCAGTTTTAGCAAACATCAGAGTCACCTGGAGTGCTTGTTGCAACACAGATTGTTGGGTCTGCCTCCAAAGTTTTCACTGGGGCATGGCTCCAAAATTTTTATATCTGACAAGTTCTCTAGTAATACTACAACTGCTAGTATGAGGGTCACCATGAGAACCACTAGACAATATTAAAAAATATTTAAAAGACTTAATAACAAAAGGGAAACTGTATTAAAACAAAAAGACAGCAGACATAATTAAAAAAATTAACTATGAACTATATATTAGGCAATAGTTTTGAATTAATATTAATATTCTTAGCATTTTTGTTGCTTTATAAAAAAGGTTCTTAGGACATGCATGCTGAAGTATTTAGGGATGAAGTATGATGATGTCAGTAATTTATTTAAATTTCTTATAAAAATACATATACACATGCAGACTCAGACATACATAGAGAGTGCAAATGTGACAACATATTAACAGTGATATTAAGTAAAGAATATACACATATATATGTTGAATGTACTATTCTTTTGACTTTTCTGTAAGTTTGAAGTTTTTCACAGTAATAATTTTGGAGGAAAAAGCTCTTTATCTTTGTATATGACCCTTGTAATTATAGATTAATAACCCCAGGAATAATTTTCAAATCTGTGTTAACTTTTTTGCCTTCTCTTCTGATTCCGTAATGTGCCCTCTTTAAGCATATCACGCTAGCACTGACTGAGATCTTTTTGGAACAATGTTTTCACAAATAGCACTGTTTTCTAAACAAAATAAATGAGAGTGAAAAATTATCAGTCCCTCCCACTCTGATCCCATCACTCTGTGATTTCCTTTTTGTGTACACACACACACACACACACACACACACACACACACACACACTCACACACTCCACATACACAATCCATTCTTTTTCATTCCTCCCTCACAAAAATGTATAACACTCATATTTAATTTGTCTTACAACATGCCTGACTGGTAAAGGTACTTATTTTATCAGTTATTGAGTCACGCCTTGTTCCATTACACAACTATTTACTGAGATGCTACTATATGCTGATCAGTGTTCTTGTAGATGGAGAGATAGCAGTAGAAAAGGTTTCAGCCATAGATACGACAACCTAGAGGTGGAAGACAGGCAATAAGCAAGTAGACAGAATTAAAAAATGAACACCTGTAATCATCTTATATATAAACAATTGTATATATAATGAAGGTGATGAAGGCTAAGAGGATAGAACTAAGACACAGAACATGTTGGTGCTAGTTTAATTTCTCTGTATTCCAGGCTCGTGAATTTGGGTAGGTCATATGACGAATGTGAACCTCAATTTTCATGATGAAAATAGGCATAATAACCCTTGCCTAAGTACCCTATCCCCTAGCATGGCGACTATGAAGAACCTTGACTACTGAATAATTTGTATTATCATTGCCAAATGACAGCGTACCTTGGGATATATTTTGAGCTTTGTATAATTCTTATAATAATAAGTCATCTTATAATTCTTATAATAATAAGTCATCCTACTACTGTGTTAGTAAGGATTATGCAAGCTGCTGTAACAATGAGCCCAACAATTTCCGTAGCCTAACAAAGAGAAGTTTGTCTTCCTTACTCAAAAATCCAGTGCTTCCTCCAAGTGTGATTCTTGAGGTTCTGCCATCTCCTACCATTGGTTGTAAAATGACACACTTCACTTTCACTAACATTTCTCTGTGTAAAACACACTCATTTGATCATATCTAAATGCAGAGGAGTATGAAATAAAGTCTGGCTTTGTATTTCCCAAAGATGAAAATATGAATTTTAGTGAGCAAAAGCAATTTCTACTATAAGACTAAAATATTTTTCCCATTTACGTTCTTGCTCGTTATGGAATAAATGTAATATGTTAAAGAAAATAGAAAGGGTAATTTTCAATCAGTTAAATATCTATTATGGGCTGCTTGTATATGAGGCACAATATTATATTGAAGTTTTTGCCTGTATAGCAAAGCCCAGCACCTATCACAGTGCCTGGTACAGAACAGGTATTTCAGTAGGTATTAATAGGTTAATAAATGAATAAACGCCACTAGATTCCAAGTTCCATGAGAGCACAAAGTCTGATTTGTCTACTACTGTCTCTTAGGGCTTACCACTGTGCTTAGCATACAGTTAGCAATAAATACACGCTAAAAATTTATATTTTGAAACCCAAAGTTATATTTTGTTCCTCAAAATGAGCATATGCATTTATAGCATACTCTTGAAGCAAAAATTTTTATAACACATTTAGTCATGTTAGAATAATTCCAAGTCATCCAGGCTTTACCCAAATATGCATGAATACTTAAATAACTGACAATTCCACAGAGCTATTATAGCTATATTTTAGTATCAAAGAGTAATAAGCAATCAAGTAGACAGCATTTTAAAAATGGAAATCAGTAGGTACCTTTAACTGAAAATTAAAAATAAGGCACTCTAACTTCCAAAGAGCCTCATTAATTAATTTAAAAATGAATTTTGAAGATCCTGGATGACACTGCAGTATCCCTAAAGGTCAATGTGGTTGTGTAAAGACAACAAAAAGAGCAGTAACCACAACAATAATAAATATGATCTGGTCCTTTATAGCAAAGATCTAGACTTAGAAACCTAGAAGAGGAAGTGGTGTTCCTCATCAATTTATAGTTAGACATTGTTTTTCATGACATATTCAGAGGGCAACAAATCCAGTTAGATCCAGATATAGCACCTTAAGTTGGCCTGACATGATCCACATGGTAAAATTGTGAACATCACAATCAACTGACTTTGGGAGAAATTCTAAGATGGTCACGCCACATTTTATAGTCATTTGTGATTCATTCATTCTCTCTATTTTAATCTACCCATCTATCTATAAATGATGTTGTTTTTCTTCTTTTATTTCTGGGATGTCAGCACTCAAATTGATCCATTTCAAAGACCACATCTTCTTTGGAGAATATATTTATTATTACAACCATGAAATAATAATTGAAATAAAAATGGGATCTAAAAATCTGAGAATCACCATGAAGCAATAATTCACCCTAAGACCACTCTACTATTATATCAGGCATGTCACCTGTATTTGAGAAATACATGAATAGGAGAATTGTGATAACTAAAGCAATTTAACTTTTTAATTTAGCATTCAGAATTTGGGTCCTCTGATTAAAACAATTCTTTTTTTTAAATTTATTTATTTTAATTAGTTTCAAGTATACAGTACATTGATTAGACATCTATATAACTCATAAAACAATCCCCCAGTTGTTCCCTCTCTCCCCTGAACCTCCACCTAGCCAACATATTAATGCTAACTGCATTCCCTATGCCATGTGACCATCCATCCGCTACTAATTTGTACTTCTTTAACCCTTCACCCCATTATCCCATCCCCTGTCCATGACCAAACATGAGTGAAATCACATAGTGTTTATCTTCCTCTGTCTGACTTAAATGCCTTCTAGATCTGTCAAAGCAATATCTTTTTCCATTCCCTTCCTTTTCATATGTAGGGGCCTTGTTTTCTTATCCTTTCAGTCACTCTATCTTTTGGTTGGAGCATTTAATTCTTTTCCATTTGAGGTATTTGTTGATAGGAATGTAGTTGTTACCATTCTTTATTCCTATTTTTGATACATGTTTTTTCATCTTAAAGAAGTCCTTCTAACATTTCCTGTAATACTGGCTTGGTGGTGATAAATTCCTTTAGCTTATTTTTGTCTGAGAAGCTCTTTATCTGTCCAACTCTAAATGATAGCTTTGCTGGATATAGTATACTTGGTTGTAGATCCTGGGTTTTCATCACATTGAATATTTTGTGCCAAGCCTTTCTATCTTGTAGTTTCTTTTGAGAAATCAGCTGCCAGTCTTATGGGTGTTCCCTTGTAGGTGACTAACTGCTTTTCTCTTGCTGCTTTTTAAGATTCTTTCTTTGTATTTAACTTTTGGCATTTTAATTATGATATATTTTGGTCTGGGCCTCTTTGGCTCCCTGATTTTTGAAATTCTCTGAGTTTCCTGGGGTTTTATGTCCATTTCCTTCACCAAGTTAGGGAAGTTTTCTATCATTATTTCTTCAAACGGCTGTTCAACATCTTGATTTTCCTCAGTTAAGCCGATCAGATGAATATTTGGAGCCTTAATAGTGTCCCATATCCTACTTAAATTGTTTTTATAGTCTTGGCATCTTTTTTCTTGACATTCTGATTGAGTGCCCTGATTGGCTGTCTTGTCCTCTAGATAGGGCATGTGATCCTCTTCTTTATTCACTTTTTTTCTTTGTTTATTCCATTTAATATACTTCTCATCTCAGATAATGTGTTCATTTCAAACTGGTTCCTTTTTATATTTCTACTTCCATTTTTATGTTTTTTATCTTTGTTGAAGTTCTCACTGAATTTATCTACACTTCCCAAAAGTTCATTGAGTATCTTTATAACCAATGTTTTGAACTCTGCATTTGTTAGGTTGCGTGACTCCATTATTCCTGGATCTCTGTTCTGTTCTCTCATATGGTTTCTGCTTCTTTGTCTTCCCATTTTGGCTGCCTTTTTATGTCTGTTTCTATGTACTAAGCAAAGCTCCAAAGTCTTCCAGTCTTATTAGTGCATCCGGGGTCACCTGTTAAGATTCAGCAAGCAATTCACAGATGCTTTGCTTATAGTTATCTCAAAAGGCCACACCAGAAACCGAGGCCAGCTGCCTCCAGTGTGAGTCTAAGCGCTGCTCAGCAAGGAGCATCTGACTCGCTGAGGATACACCTGGATGTGGCTTGGGTGGTGCCACCAGTGGGGGAGGCTGATTTCAGGGAATCTTCTGGGTGGAGCAACCTCTGTTATCCAGTTTGATGAGGTCAGCTATGGTAGTCCTATCTCCATGCACTGGGAGCAGGGAGGGCTCAACAGGGAACAATGGATATGGCCGGCACTTCTGTACAGACTGAGTCTCGCCTTGGCCCTCACTCCAACAATGTTTCCCTGTAAGTTCCTGGTGCCCCCTGCGTGCAGCCCAATCGGCACTGGCACTCAAAGTGAGCAGGTTGGTCACCGCAAAAATCTGCTTGTGGACTCAGTCCCTTTAAGAGGCATCTGCCACTGCCGCAGCCTCTATCTCACTCAGCCTCTGGGGACCGGGCAGCCCCATGTCCTTGCCCCGTCCTACCTTCTGCCATTGCTAAGTGATTTCTTGGACTTCTCCCTAGTTGTATGGCTTGTTCATCAAGATCTCAGGAGATTTTTCCTTGCTCCTTGCTCTTTGTTTCCATCACAACTTTGATTTGGTCACCAGAAGGATGAACAGAGCCTCTATCATCTACACCATATTTTTCCTCCTCCAAAACAATTCTTGAAGCACATATTTCTACCCTCAAAAAATCTGAAATGACTCGTTTTGCAAATATCTCATGAAATTTTGCAAACAAGACTTCTTTCTGCCAAATAAAAATTCTCTTTATCTTTCAAGGCTCAATTCAAACATCATTTCTTCTTAGAAGCCACCCCTGATTCCTCTTAAACAGAATTAGAGGCTCCTTGTTTGTTCTCCCTATGCACTAGTCATTATACAACCATTATACATATCCCACTGCATCATAACCAATTATTTCATTATTATTATTCCCACTTAAATGTAATTTACTCAAGCTCAGGGATACTGTCTTATTCATTTTTGAATCCATAATCCCTATCACAAGTTCTGGAATTTAAAATGTGGTTAAAACATTTGCTAAATGAACGAATGCACAAATATATGAATAAGCAAATGCGCCATACTTTGTTTACCAAACAGAAGGCTTAGGTCACATTAAGAATGTGTAATAAAGCTGTGAACAACACAATGGCCACATTTATTAAAAGTAGAGGCTTAATGGGGTGGAATTTGTCTTTTTTTTTTTTTTAATTTAGTCACTGAAGAACTGAATAACCTGAACAATATCATATCTCTTAAAGAAAGTAAATTCATACTTTAATATTGGCCCATGAAGATAATTCTAGGCCTAAATGGCTTTAAATGGTAACTTCCACAAAAGATTTACCGAAGAGTAATACCATTTCAATGTACTTTTCCAGAAGATTGAAGAAGTCGGGACACTTTCCAATTTATTCAATGTGTCCAACATTATACTGACACCAAAACTAAATGAATTTATGACATGATAATAAAAGTACATCACAATATATATTACTTGTGTACATGCATGCAAAATCTATAACAAAATATTATCAGATCAGATCCAGCAATACATAAAAAGTATAATACATTGTGACCAAGTAGGGTTTATCCTAGAAATGCAAGGCTGGTTCGATAGTCAAAAATAAATACAATTTATCATACCAACAGATTGAAAAAAAAATCATCTCAATTGATAGAAAAAAAAAACCTGACAAAATTCAACCTTCATTCATTCATGATAGAAATTTTTAATAATATAGCAATAAAAAGGTTCTTCAATCTGATAAGTTATCTACAAAAACCCACAGCTACCATCATATTAAAAATGGAAAGACCAAGAATTTTCCCCCCATCAAGAACAAGCTGAAATATCCATTCCCACTCTTGCTATTCAATTCACATATCCCTGTCTTCCCACCTTGAATTATCTATGTCCATGTGCTTTAGAGATTGCATGGCATGATATTTAGCAATCCACTCTTGGATATTAAAGGCAATATCCTGACAGCTGCAGCATAGAAGCTGGCTTTCTCATACTGGAAGAGTACCAGGCAGATTCTCAAGGGCAGGAAGTGCTTGGGACACATAGATCAGCACTACATTGGGTGATTGTGATGGGTGGGTCTGAGGATTTTCTTTCTAACATTAAGAGTAAAGACAACAAAAATCTCTGTCCCTGAACATGAAATAATAAATCCTTAGATCATCTAACTATTAGGAGTTCTAAGTTCTGAGTGTTCTTTTTATAGAATTCTCTTCTGTATCAGGCATGTTCCCAGAGATGGAGGCAGACTGTCTCCAGGAATATGGTACATTCTGAAGAGATCTTTTGGCTACCACAGCCCTTCATAGCATCAGTTATTTATTTGGTCACCTTCCACGTGCAAGACACTACACTGAGTATCTTAAACGCATCATCTCATGTAATCCCATGATCACTAGGTAAGTTTTATTATTCATAGTCCACAAATTAAGAAAGTTGACACTTAAAAAGATTAAATAATGTGTTCAAAGAGGCAAAATTACAGTCTACGGCCATGCCCCCATGAACAAGCCCGATCTTGTCTGATCTTGGAAACTAAGCAGACTTGGGCCTGGTGAGTACTTAGATGGAAGTCCACCTAGGAAGACCAGGTGCTGTAGGTATAAAAAAAAAAAATAAGGGATTGTAAACTGACAAGGTCCTTACAATCTGTGAGGTCAACCAAGGGTTGCCTCGCCTAAAAACAAACAAAGAGGCAAAATTACAACAGGAAAAATCTATGGTTAACTATCAGTTCTTCTGACTACAAATTTAGTACTCCTTCCATTATATAGTAAAAAAAAAAAAAAAAAGATAATTTTAGAGATTGATGAGCCAGAGAAAAATGTAAAGAGTCTTTCTGTGACTCTAGGCTTTATCAAAAAGTTTTATATTTCATTTTATGATAAAACTTTCAAAATCCATTTCCAATTATAATTACAAAGCTTCTCCCTTTCGATGTAAATTTTCAACTAAAAGACTAAAAGCAACATCTGAGCAGATTTCTTATCCTCTTCTTCTTCCTTTTTCTCTTCCTCAGCACCATCATCACCATAGCTAACGTTATGGAGCTTTCTATGTATAGGCACCATGATGAGCATTTTATATGGATGATCTCATCACTTTATCCTCTGAATAACCCCATGAGGTAACTAGCATTATTTTTTGCCCTTTCTTTCTTTTACAGATTGCCTGTAAAATGGATCTAAACAAAATTCAAATCTGTGAGCCCTTGAGGGAATGTTTATATTCTCCCTGGAGGCCACCAAATCGGTTTACAGTACAGTTCATGAAATTCCTTGCACATAGCTTTTATTCCCTCTCTCTGGATCCATTACTGCTTAAATCTATCTCAGTGTATGATTTGACTTGATGATCTGATCCACCACAAGAAGGAATAGTCTTAAAGATGTTTCCAAAATTCAATTGTTCTGACATTCTTTCTGCGTTCAAATTGGAAATCGGTCTCCTGGGAACTTTAAATGGCACAGTCCTTGTCTTTTGTTTTGGGGAGACTGTCCATTGACAAACATAGATCTCATTGCATCTCTGCTATTAGTGGGTCAACAGCAAAGCTCAAAAAACATGTGTGGTAGATACTTCAAGTTTTTCTGGAAATTATAACACTTTACCTCCCCTTGGCCCATCAGCCCTTATGCTTGGCCGCAAAGGCTTTCTCTTTGAAAAATAATGAAAATTTAACCAACAAAGTCATATCTATTGGCCCAAGTCACTTCATTTCTGAGGATCTCCAAATTATTGTAGAACCCATTTCCCATTTAGAAAAAAAAAGTGCAGCTCCTGCCGAGTGTTAATTTAATTTTACATAAAACACGCTCTTTGAGGCTGAAGCAAATATGACTGGTTTTCAATGGGAAAATAATATAAAAACTGTTCTTAGAGAGTTATTTCTAAACAAAACTTGTCTCTAATCCTAAGTAACAGAAATATATACATACATTGGATTCATCAAATGAATCTTCAGCTAACAATGGTTTGAGAACGTTGTTAACATCACGCATAGGAATACATTTTCAGTGATTGAGAATTACTATATTTTGTAAATGGAAATAACATTACTAAAAACAGATGCTATAAATAGAATGAAGTCATCTGTTTCCAAAGACTATGTATATACTAGAGCAATGAGAAAATAATAAAAGTGAGATATTTCATAGCAAACTTTGTAGATGAGGTTAGAACCATAATCCACAGGTTATCTTGGGGGTAAATGCTGCAGCTGCAAGAGCCCTGGTGAGTATTCTCAGGACATGGGAAATGGGATAAAGGGTAGACCGGAAGGGAGTGCCCTATTTTACATATGAGATGACAAAGCATCCCAAGCCATAGGCATGCCACTAAAAATACTTCTTAAATGGATGTAGTCTCCTTGCCAGAAAAGATCAAGGATAAACCAGAACAGAATTCAGGAGCCAAAGGTACTGTCTCTGAGGAACCCTGCCTTTTGCCACATTGCTGGAAAATCAAGCGTTTATGTATGGTTAGAAATGGGAGCAATTAAGTGTAGTCTGCAGCCCATCTACAGCAGAATTTGATTTCTGATCCTTTTGACCTAATAATGCTATACATACGAATATCTGCATTTTTAATAAGTATGTTGTGATTCTTTAAGCACACTAAAGTGTGAGAATCAATATCATCGGCTCCGAAGACGGACAATCTGTGTTTAAATCTCTTTGTGTCTCAGTATCTGTACTTGTAGAGTGGGGATACTCATAATGTCTAATTCCTAAGATTAAATAAGATGTCGCATATAAAGAGCTCAATAGTGAGCATGTAGTGAGCACTCAATTCTCACTACTTATTAGTCTTTACAAAAATTACATTTGCATAGCAGAATAAGCCTTTCCGAAAAGAACTTAACAATTATAAAATCCTATTATTCTCACAATAATTCAAAAAATCAGTGAAAATTTCATTATCCCTATTTTAAATGGGAGAGAAGGAAAGTCCAAGGGATACCAGAGACATGGAATGGCAAATGGGATTCAGCTGGTGTACCAAGCATAATTGATGATAATAGTTGCATATGGTGCATTATTGAAAAGCTTCCTGAGGTTTCTTTGGCGCCATTGGTGTACTAGACTTTGTTAAAGTAGACCTGCTATTTAGTGGCAGAGTTAGAATTAAAATTAAAAAGGAGAGTAGACTACCACTATTCATATTCCTCTTTTATCTTCCACAGAGACACCCTATGCAGTTGAGCATGGCAATGTGCTCATTGAAAGTGGCCACAAAATAAAAAGTGATGTTGAGAAGTGGCTCCTGGAACATCTTGCTAAAAAGAAGTTGCTTTGCTTGGAGGAATGAACTTTTGACTTGACTTTTCTCCCTTCTTGCTATCTGGAACATGGAAATAAGGGCTTGTGCTGCAGTGACACTATTGTAACTGTATATCAACCCTGAGAAAGTTTGCTGAAAAGGAGAAGAAGAATTAAAGCAGCCTGGCTTCCTGATGGTGTCATTCCAGCTATGGACTGCCCATGTCTGGGGTACACGTTATATGAGAATATCTTATTAAAGCCACGCCTATTTAGGGGTGTTTGTTACTTGCAGCTGAACGCAATTTCTAACTCACGCAAATCCTTTTTCTATCATTACTCTTTCTTCTAGGACTATTTTCATAAAGACCACAATGTTGTTTGTAGGGTTGTTTTAATTATTTTCCTATATCTACATGCTCATTGTGGATAAAAAATAAAGTACAAAGAAAAATAAATAAAAATTGTGTATAATTCCACTGCCCAGAGCTAACTGCAGTTAACATTTTGATATTTTGCATTTCAGTCTTTTCTCTATCCATATGTCATAAACGTGGATTTCATATATCTTTCTTGATTTGTTTTATTACATAAATATTTGTCTGTCATATTAAATATCATTTTTAAATTACTTGAACCTACATAACATTGCATTCTATGATGTGCCATAACTCAGTTAGCATTCCTATCACATTGGATACTATTTTCTGTGTTTTGATGTTATAAACATTACTACAGTGAACATTTAATGCATAAAGATGATTTATTTATAAATTTCAGATTCTTTGGACATATTTCTATGTATAGCATTATTAGGTCGAAGGATCTAAATATTTTCTAGCCTCATCCATAGAGCCAAAATGCTTTTCAAAAACATGTCAATATATACCCCATCCACTCAACAGCACTAAATGTGGTTCTTTGATCATCTTACTAGCTTAATAAATGAAAAGTTATATCCCACAGATGTTTCACTTTTCAAATATACAATTATGATTGAGGGTGAACATAGCTCATGTCCATCATCACTTGTGTTTCCCACTGTGTTTTATGCATCTTTGTATCTCCAACATCTACCACATGCCTAGATCACAGGATATACTCAATATGGCTTCACCAGAAACATGTGGTTATTCTTAAAAGTCATGTACCTGAGATGGCCTGAGGAAAATTTTCTTTGGAATCATTGCTGATTAGATTACATCCCATGGAGTTTTAATATTTTAGTGCTGATGACCCATGAATGATTATATTTAAAGCTAACACTGAGCTTTTTCTATTCATTATACACTGTTCTAAAAACTTTAAGTACATTATCTCATTCAACCTTCAAAACAACTCAGTGAGGTATATAATGGTAGTCTCCCCATTTAGGATTTGGAAGCTGAGGCAGAGATGTTAGATCAGTGAAACAAGGACCTGAACCCATGCAGTGTGATTCTAGAATTAATTTTCACTCAGCGTCTCCAATGGGCATGGGAACTTATGAAGTGTTTTCTGGAACACGAAGAGGGGGAAACAGACAAACAAACAAACAAACAAAAAAGTGACCCTGTCCTCCCAAAGTTCAATCTGCTCATGTAGACAAAATGAAACAGTAAATGTGAATAAAATGGTGATAAAAATAACCAATGTTTACTAAAGGCCAGATACTTTTCTAAGCACCTAATCCTCTCAGAATACTCATATTGTAGATAATACTACTATTTTTTATTTTACAGATGAGGAAACTGAAGCAGAGAGGTTATGCAATGTGTCTTCACTACACTTGTAGTAACTAACGGAGCCAGGATATGAATCTAGACATACTCCAGAGCCCACCATCTTAACCACTTTGTATAGAAATTCCCATGGAATACAAAAGACAGAAGATAGCACATGGCAGGGTCTACTTAACCATCAAAAAGGTAGACTCACTATGTTAAGTGAGTTCAGGAGACAACACATTCTCCATGAGCAAGAACAACCGAGAGTATCCTTACCGTTCTTTGCTATGAAACAAAATGGCAGCTAAAGAAACATGGCATTAGAGAAAAGACTTAGAGTGGAATCAGACAAAGGTAGTTTTAAGTCCCAGCTCTACCACTTCCTAGTATAATGGGAGTAAACATTTTCCGTAACAAGGTGGTAAAGATAAGTTTCTGTACATATGGCATCTAGCAAAATTTCAAGCCTATTGTAGGAACACAAAATCATCATTTATCTTATATAGTAGACATGATGGATTGGCTCCCTTTTATCCTGCCTTTCTCTGCCATAAGAGAAAGAACACTAAAATACTTGACTTTGCAGCCTCCCAGTCCAGATAATGAAAAATAGGCAGATATCTTTAGAGAGCTAACCACCCACAGAAGAATGAATACTTTTCAAAGAACAGACCTTCCTTCTGTGTCCTGCCCAGATTGTTAAAATGATGTGAGGTGTAGTAGCAACCATTTTGAGAACATGAAGATAAAATTCACATGCCAAGAACAGTGAGCTGAAAAGACAGAAAGAGTCTGGTGCTTGCTCGCCTGCTCTTTCAGTCACTAAAAAAGTCCTGGATAGCCTATCACATACTTTTATGTGAGAAAAATAAACATGTATTTAGGTCACTATTTGTTAGAATTCTGTTGCTTAAAGCTGAAAGTGTGTTTATCTGTTACACTTTCTTTACCATTTGCCAGAACCACTTGTGTTTTCCCCTACCATGGAATACACATATGGAAGGATCATAGTGTCTATCACCAAACAGCCAAGATCTGTTTCTTTTAAAGTCAATAACTCAATAGTCTTCATAAGTAGGTCTCAGAACATCAGGTTTAGGTGAAAAGGTATGAATTGGATTCTCTGTCCATTAGCAGCCAATTGGAAAGCTAACTGGTGTGAGCTAGAATAAAAAGTTGTGGTCATTTAGTGAGATTTTAGTCATCAATGCCCACATGAGGCACTAGAATATAAGGGAGTATTATATAGCAAAAAGAGAGAAAAACAGGCCAGGATTCAAATTCTGGAATTAGTACACACTAACAGTGACTATGAATAATTTCCTTAAACTCTCAGTTTTTGCCTCTGTAAAATGAGGATAATAACTCTTCTAGAGTTACAACTAAGATCATATAAAGTATTCTCTGTAAAAAAAAAAAACAAACAAAAAAAAACTATTGCAGTAACTAGAAATTATCATAGATGATCCAAACAAAAAATGATGATTAAAGGCAATAAGAAATGATAGTATGAAGTGATCCAAACAAAAAATGACTGTACCTATGATGATTAAAGGCAATAAGAAATGATAGTATGAAATTTACTTAACTGCTATTTGTAAGAACGCACTATGGGCCAGGCTCTGAGATTCTAGGAACAGAAAAGAAAATCATGTTCTTGTCTCCCCACCTCCCCACCCATCTGCTCCCCTCACCAAGGACCAACCGTTTATTAACATGGTAGAAACACAGAACAAATTAATAGACAAATAAGTCAATAACCTACCAGAGTGAGAAGAACTAAGCAGGAAAATAAAGAAGGGTTCAGGGAATGAAGGGAAGTCAGCATGAGAAATAGTGGGTGGGACATCATCGTAGTTAACATTGAGTGATGCTTTGGTCTTTAGAAAAAAAAGTTTCTTCTCATTTTGCTATGAGATAATAAAGGGCCACAGAATCCATTAGTTTGATTGACTATCCTCATGTCACATAATGCTGATTTCTTCTGCATCCTAGGCTCCAATTAGAACACAAATTCTTATCATTAAAAAAATTAATGTACAAGAAAATTCTATTTATATATTTTTAAAGGTCTGAATGCTGGATAGTTAGGGATCTTATTCTCTTGCTCTCTTTTCCTCACCCTGATACTCTACTGCGATATTTATTGAATTATTTTCTTCAAAGCTCTACCATTAAATGTGAGGAATTTTAGGAACCCTCAAATACTGAAGAGAACCTGAAACAATTGGTTGCAAAAGGGACATTAAAACATGTTCTCCATTGTTTAAAACATTTCTAATTATTTTTTATAAAGTATGTGCCATTTTCCAAGATCCCATGCTCCACAAGGATAACATACTTAGTTTTATTTGGGGAGGAAAAAAAATGCAAAGCTGAACCATGTCTATATTTTTTTGTTCAGACAAAGCTATTTCTCTCTCTCTCTCTCTCTCTTTTTTTTTTTTTTAATTTAAGACTGTTTCTGTCCAGCGAGATGGCCCTACTACTGGCAAAGTCCATTCTCTTTTAGACTCCATGGTCCTACCAGAGTCACAGCAGTGCTACAAACTATTGACTTGAAAAGTAATTAAGATATAAGTATTCCAAAAGAGAACACATGGTTATTTAAAGTTATTGGACGTCGTTCAAAAGGAAAGATCTATGGAATACAAGGGCTAAGAGCCATCATGCTGTTTCTCCTCCACTTCTCACATTAAGAAAAAAGACTAATTATAAATCTCCAGCAAATATGACCTGGTAAAGAGTTTTCAAACAAAAGCCTGTACTGAATGGGATATCTGGCAGATCTGGGCACTTGGTTTCTCTAATAACCATTAAAGTTGTTCCTAGTAAACCATTTTACAGCAACATTAGAAATATCAGAGTTTACGTTTGTGTTAATGAATTGCTACAGAATGTGAGTGCTGCATCACGTCTCCAAACAGACTCCTTATTCTCGTTTTGTCTCCATTGTGCTCCCCACCAACCCTTAACATTTCATTTCCAATGACACGTCAGCCGTCTTTCACCAACCTCAAAGGAAAGTTGAATGTGGGGCTCACAAAGTTAAGCTGACATTTGCTCCCTTCCAATAAAAAATATTTAGTCCATTAAACATAAATAGCTGTCATTATGATACATGGACTGAGTGCAAACCTCCCGGTTCCCTCTGATGTTTATTACATCCAAACAACTGCAGTGCCTGCATGTTTTCAACTTTAGTGTATTGATTAAACTTTTAAATGGCTGCCATATAACCCAGGGACAGCGGGAAGATTAATTTGCGTCAATGTTCATCTGTAATTCATTAGCCATTTATTCTTTACAACCACATGGGCTATCAAGAAAATGCAGGCCATTTTTCACTCGGCACAGGCTGAGAACAGATTCTGAAATTTGTGCTGCATACAAATAAGTTCCCTGGGCCTGGCCAGTTAAACTGCTTGGCTTTTCAAAAGTTGAAGTTAGGAAACAGCAGCAGGAAAAGAACATTAAAAACCAGAAATGGGGAAAACCATACATCCTTAAGGTGCTCGCAATTTAACTGAGTTTGTCCAGTGTCTGCATCCATGGATTATGGTTTCTTATTTCAGTTGGATTAAAATAATGGAAACTTGTGTCTGAGCAAAGGAAAGTCATAAATAAAACGGGTTGCTTTTTTCCATGCCTCCTTTCCACTCCCTCTCTAATATCTCCAAAAATGTTGTTTCTGGCAAAAACAAAACAAAACAAAACCCCTCCATAGAGTGGCAGTGGAGTAGAAAAGTATATAGCCTAGAGGAACTCAGAGCTGTCCTCTCAGAGACAGTGGCATTTGAACCAACCCTTCCTGAAACAGTGGAATCTCATCCTGCCTCCAGTTGGGAAGGTGCCCAGCTAAATTGCAGCGTGTTTCCTGAGGGAAGAGGTAAGCCATCTGGCTTCTCCACGTGCCCTCCTTGGCAGAACACAAAATGCATATTAAAGGCGTAAATAGAATGAGCACCCTAGTGAAAAGGCCCTCTGACATACAAGGCACTTGGGGGGTTGGGGGGTGGAGGAAAGAGGAGTCCACATGCACTCAGGTTGGGACTGGAGGAGAACAATGCACACAAGGGAAATTCTTTTTCATAAGATGAATAATTAAAGTGAAGAGCTAAGCACCCTGGTCTCACTGTGGCTAATAACTGCAATAGTGAGCAGCAAAAATTCAATGGTCAGTACGACATCTGGGGAAGATCGCTGGCAGGTATCCATTTGCAGGACATATGAAAGCCAACATGTAGATGCTCAAGGCGACAACTCTTTTCTCTGGTCTGCAGTGCCCACACAAATCAAAGGCACCAGGCACATTGGTAACCTTTGGTAACAATGTCCATGAAAGAGCCAACAGAGGAGTGCTTGCGGAGGAGGCTGTAAATTACTCATTTATAATATAACTGCTCAGGCTGCTTACAACCAAGGATAAAAGGGAGCCCTTTGTAAAAGCCTCCATCTGGAGCCCTCCTCATCCCAGCCCAGGAGTCACTAGTACTAAGAACCCCAGAATACAGCTCCTTTCTAGGCCCTCTGGGAAGATGAGTGGGGGGCCATCATGCATCATAGAAACACAGCTTGAAGAGTTTTATTTGGCTTGTGGATGTGACATGTAAGTGTCAAAAGAAATGCACATGAAACGTAGATAAATGCACTGGGTGAAACCTCAAGGTCACAAATATATAGCCCTTGCCATGTATAGAATCTGTCAACTTTATCTATTATCTATTTTTTTTTCCAGTTATAAGTGCACGGGGCTTTGCACCTAACAGGAGCTCAATAAATATCTGTAGAGTGATTGATTAATTCAACCTGAGCACACAGATTCATTCATTCAACCATTCAACAAACATTTATCGACCATCTATCATATCTAGATCTAGGATATAGTAGGAAACAAGTGTAGCTGCAAACTCTTAGCAATAGGGGTCTTCTATCACATTTGACTTTTACTTTCATGTGGAGCTAAGGGACATTCTAGAATCCCAGGACATCAGTTTTAGAGGACAAGGGCCATGTTCTTTGTCTGCTCTTTCTATTGGCAACCTCTGAAAATGATGATGCTTAAACAAGGTATGCCTTGTGAATTAACTAGATAATAGAATAAAATGAATCTGAACTTGTAGAAAAATTCAAAATACAGGTTTACTGAAATTTTCAAATAACACTGATTCCAAGGATAAATATAACTTTTGTAGGTAAGGTTAGAGTAAAAGGTTGTTTTTGGAGGTGAGATTCCATAAATATGCTGCTTGCCAAGTCTATCTGTCATTATTGATCTTGAGTTTGAAAAACAGAAAGGAATTTTGTGAAGGTTTCAATTAATTAAGAGCAAATACTGAAGACAACTATGCCTGCTACACTTTTTTGAGGATATTGTGGGGCATAAACAATAAATAAAAACCATTATCTCTACAAAGGAAACTCAGGAATCCCACTTCTGGGTATTTATCCAAAGAAACCCAAAACACTGCTTCAAAGAGACATGTGAATCCATATGTTCATTGCAGCATTATTTATAATAGCCAAGATATGGAGGCAACCTAGGCGTACATCAATGGATGAATGGATAAAGAAGAGATGGCACATATACAATGGAATATCACTCAGCCATAAAAAAGAATGAAATTTTGCCATTTGCAACAACATAGATGGACCTAGAGGGTATTGTGCTAAATGGAGTAAGTCAAGCGGAGATAGACAAATGCCATATGATTTTATATACATGTCGAATCAAAAGAATAAAATAAACAAATAAAATAGAAACAAACTCATAGATAACAGAGAATATTTTGATAGTCTCCAGGTGGGAGGGGGTTAAGGGATGGATGGAAAGGGAAAGGGATTAAGAAGTACTAATTAATGGGCAGTTACAAAACAGTCATGGGAATGTAAAATATAGCATAAGGAATATATTCAATAATAATGTAATATAGATGTCTAACCAATGTGTTGTATACTTGAAACTAATTTAAATAAATAAGTTTAAAAAATAGTAATGTAATAATTATATATGGTGTCAGATAGGTACTATTTTATTGGGATGATTACTTTGTAAGTTATATAAATGTCTAATCACTATGTTGTACACCTGAAACTAATATAATATTGTATGTCAACTGTAATGGAAAAATAAAAAAATATTTTTAAAAATATCATGGTCTCTACTCTCATGCAAAGACCTTATAAACTCTTTGGGGGGAAAAATAGCACATTAAAGTTAATATGTGACAACAGATAATTGGCACAAAATTATTTAATATGTTTTTCTTTCTCTCTTAAATAATCAATAGAAAAATATTTATGCAGAGTCAAAACAAAGTTGCTGGGGTACCAGAACTCTCACACATGAAATCGATTGACGAAAGTCATCCAATAATATATATCAAATGCTATGGCCTGTCTCCCTTTAATTGCAACTCTTGATATCTATTTTAAGGAAATTATTCCCCACAGAGAGGAAAACTACATGACAAAGATTTTACTGAAGCACTGTTTTTTGTTATGAGGAACAGAGAGTAAGCAAAAGTTAAGTAAATAATAGCACATTGACTCTACAGAATGCTGAATGGCCATTAACATGGTAATAATGAATACAATGAAGCAACATAGAAAAGCTTAAAACTGCTAAAATAGCCTATGAAACAGTAGGTTCACTAGGGTTACAACTATCTATTCATATTAAAAATATTCTAAGGGAATATTCATAATAGGGAGTTGAGCTATAGACAAAATTTGTCTTCTCTCTTTATCGAATGTTCTGTGAGTTTGCTTTATTGCTTTTATAATTAGAAAAAGTTTAAAATGTTTAAACTATGTGGAACAGATTATAAATGTTATGAATATTGAAAGAGGGCTTCATGCTAGAGGGGCCAGAATTTGGCCTTAAAAAAAGATTCCTTAAAGAAATAGATAGTAATACACAGAAAAGAAGAGAGAGAGAGAGACAGAGAGACAGAGAGACAGAAACAGAGAGACAGAGAGAGACAGTGAGACAGAGAGAGACAGAGAACCTGGCAAGGAATATTCTGTGCAAAGGCTGAGAATTTGAAATTTGCATGGCCTGAAGCAGGAATAGTGAAGAGATTTGCCTGGTTAGAGTAGATGAGATGCTTTGGAAAAATAATGTCAGATAAATAACATTAGATATATTTTTTAAAACGTTGGTTATGTCAGAGTGTAACTATTTCCTCTGCCTTCCCCTTTCCAAACTAATAGGTCTGTTTTTTTTTTTTTTTTTAATTTAGAATCCTACCTTAGCTTTTTCCAAGTTTATGGGTTAAATGAAATAAAAAATAACATATCAAAAGGATTGGTTAAGTTTATAGTTTTCAACTTTAATAAGTGGCTCTGCATTTCATGTGAGTTAATAAAATTTTTAAAAAGGATAATTGAGATCATTTTGAAATAGAACATGTATAATGCTCATAATTTTTAAAAAATATCCAATAAAATGGAGAAAAAAAGAAAAAAAGAATGGAGTAATGAGAACTATCATTACCTCATAAATAACAATGCTACAATAATTAAACAACCTGGAACTTGTAGGAAAAAACTGAAAGGGAGATTAATGGTACAAAATAGAAAGCAAAGAAATATTATATTATAAAATAACTTAGGCTATGATAAAGTTGACATTTTGTATCAGTGAGGAAATGAAGTGCTGTTTAATAAATGTTAAAGGGACAAAATGAATTTGCAATCTTAACCAGATAAATAGTCAAATGTAAGAAAAGTGACTATACAATAACAACAACAACAAAAATGATTGGAGACTTTCCAATCTCCAGGGATATGCATCAAGTTAAAGGAAGAAATAATACAGAAAAATATTGTCAGATCTGGACATGTACAAAGTTGAAAGCCTCTGCATGTTAAAATGCCATAAAAAAAGTAAAACCCAAATTACAGACCCAAAAAATATATCCTTTTTAACATCTATAGCAAAGGATTATTATTATTCCTAAGGTAGTAAACATTTCTTACAAATCAAATGAAAATTATTAACATCTCCATAGGGAAATAGGTAAACAATAAGAACAATTGTTTATAACATAAAAATTAAAATAGCCAATAAACTTACTGAGCATGTTCAGTATTATAAGGCATCAAAAAAGTTTTAAAAAAATAGGTGTTTCATTACTTTAAAAAACTGTAATATTCAGGTTTGTGGTCACGTAGTGGGACGAACCCTATGACACTCTGTTGGTAAAAGTTTAAATTGGTACAGCTTTGTGGGAAGGCTACCTGTCAACATGTATCGAGCACTTATAAAAAGTATAAAATAAGTCAAACTAATACGAAGTTTCTCTTCCTGCCCTACCTCTAAACACATATGAATGGTTGCCTCTGAAAGACTGAGTTGGGAGGACAATTTACTTCTCACTGTATAACTTTTTGATTTTAAAAGAATGCTTCAAATTCTGACCATTAAGAATAAAATATGCTATATAGTTCCATGAGAGATTTTCATTATGAATGGATGCATGCATATATATATTTATCATCATTCAACTCTAGGAATTTTTAATTTCCATTATTTTTGTGAACCATGAATTATAATTATTTCTAAATATTCAAACATATGACATTTTACTATTTACCTGTTATCATTAATTTCTAAATACAAATTATATTATGATCAGACAACATGTGGTCAATACCTAGTTTTTGAAATTTCTTAAAATCTATTTTTATAGCTTATGGTGTGATCAATTTTGGAAGTGTTCTCATATGCTTTAGAAGCCTATATATTCCCTAATTGTTCATAGTTCTAATACATCCGTTAAAATCAGCTTAATTGTATTAATTTTCTGCACCTTTATTATTTTTGTCTGTTTGACTTATCACAAAGTGAGAGAAATATTTTGAAATCTTTGGCACTTATGTAGATTTTCCATTCCTTCCCTGTCATATAAATACTTGCTTTATATAGTATAAAGCCATGATATTACATCAATTCTAAGACTCTTTTTTTTGCATTTAACATGAGTCCTTTAAATCATTTTAAATATTCTTTCCAGGATTAGTATTAGTTACATTTCTTTTCTCAAGTACATGCTTTTGAAGTTCTTTTAATTGAATACCTGGGTAGCAAATATTTCTTTATTTTGCACTCATTTTTGAGAGGTAGTTTCACTTCTAACACAACCTAGGCTAACATTCATTTTCTGTCAGTATTCTGCAAAAATAATTACACTGCTTCTTGGCTTCCATTTTAATGCTGAGGAATTTGCCTTCTGCCTTCACTCTGTCATTTCTTCATAGAAAATTTTTATTTTCTCTCTAGATACTTGTGAAATCTTTTCTTTGTCTTTGGTAATCTGCAGTTTAAATAATTTTGTTTAGCTGCAGCTTTTAAAAATTTATCCTGTTTATTCTACCATGTGTGTCACATAATTACATGTCTTTCATCATTTTGAAGAATTCTTGATTATCATCACTTCAAGTATTGCCTCTCCTATCTATCTCTATTCTCTCTTTCTGGAACTTTGATTTGCTGAATGGAAAACCGCCTCATTCTAGCCTCCAGGGATCCAGCCTCTACGACTTTCCATCTCCTTGTGTTTCTGTGTTGCAGTCTGTATACTTTCTTTAGATCTACTTATTAGTTTACAAATAATTCTCTTCAATGATCTGACCTATTTAATCTAACTGTAGATTTTAAATATATATGTAATTTTATTTTTTTACTGAAAGTCTTATTTGAATAGTTTTCAAATCAACTGGGCTTTCTTTATAGTTTCATTGCTTTCTCTGTTTTATTACATCTTTATTTCCTTAATCATTTTATACAAATTTGTTTTATACGCAAACTGTGATAACTCCAATAATTCCAATTACTCCAATTCCAATGGCCTTGGGAGTTTAGTCTGTTTCTTTCGCTGTTACTCTTCTATGAGATTTCCTTGGTTGGTAATTTCTGATTGTGTGCTCATACAGTTTACTTTCCTCAACCTGTAGAATCTCGACAGCCTAAACTGAAGATGCTTTCTTCCAAAAAGGATTTGTCCTCAGACCTCAGAACACTTGATTAAATTTCAAGGATCCAGACTTAGTAGAATTTTTGGTTCACATTTCCCATCTGATGGTGAGTCCAAGGCTTTACCTATATATTCTAGTGTCTGGATTTGGGCAAATACCTGCTTCCTTCATTGACTTCAGCTCAATGTTTTTCTTGACTTTTTCTCCTTTCATGATTTCTCCTATTTCTGGCTGACCCAAAAGTCTTTTGAAAATAATTATCTAGAAATAAAATATCTTAAAGAGGATAGGTATCCCAAATGTCTACTCTGCCACACTTTCTAATATACTCTCATTATTCTAAAAATCTAAACACTTAAGTTAGTGGGAATGATGGCACTAAATTCAAGGTAAAAATCTGTCCCCAAATAATGACATTTAACTAATTATTAATAATCACTATTAATAATTAACTTTTATTTCCAAGAAATATTTTTCATAGATATACTGTTTGACCTTCCAATTTATCTTCCACATTTTAGTTTAAGAATTCAGAGATACTGTAAACTTAAGTTGTGGTCTATGAAGTTGCAAGAATAAAGCCTTCTACAGACTTTTAAATTTTAAGACTATATTAAGACCCCAATTTAATACCAAGGATAAAAATTCTTTCACAAGCGAGGTGGCCACACAAAACCAGAACAAATACAGCACATCACAGCACAGAATTTTACATCTCAGAGCCCCTGAAGGACATATTCAGTAGTTTGAGACATGCCCATGCAACGTATTGGAAAGCTCATTTTTCTTATGTTCCTGCTCTTTTATGCTCAAGGCTTGCATAATCATTCTGGAAGGATGTGTTACAATAATGCAGTGCACTTTATGAGAGTTTTACAGCCAGAGGACTCTCCTGCTTCTTGAGCTGGTAGAGGGAACAGTCAATACCCAACTGTACTTGAACAAAACTTTATCTCTACATTACAAGCTTTCTAAAGAGTTATTTCTTCAGATTCCCATGAAGATGTGTGCACCAGAGTGGTTGCTATAACACTATTTATAATGGTGTAATGAAGTGTCTGACTCCAGTTTTGATATTTGACCCCTGACAGCTCACAGGCCCCATTCCTCCACTTTCCCTTTTGCCCCAAGTCAGGACAAACTGGTAAGAAAGTCCAGATGCTCCTTTCCTTGACACCAGTGGGGAAGTTCAAGCCATGCAAACCTTGCCTTGCTCGATGGGAGGAATGCTCTGAACTCTGAACTACTGAACACTCTCCCTGAACTACTGGCGACCACAATAAAACCCAAAGCCATTTGCCCCTTCACTGAATCCAAATGGATCAAATTGAATGCTTGCCATGCTCGTCCAGAAAGCCTCATGATGTGAGTAATTAATATCTTCATACCCTCCTGGTGCATATGTGTTGTCAGTCTTGAAACTGGGATCCAGTTTTGGGAGGGGGTGGTTGTTTCACCCTCTGCTGAAATCCTACGAGATGATTGGCCTTGTGAGCAGTGTGGTCTAGATGATGATGACCGTTGCCTGGGGAACATTCTTTATTTGCTTTTGGCTTGCTAACAGGCTCTGCTGCCTGCTGCCTAGTGTTCATTTTTGAAGTGTGCTGGCGGCTTTCGTGCATATCGAGCTGCATTTGCTGCATCCCACCAAGCCTCTCTCATAGATTTAAACAATCTAAGTCAGTTTCAATATCAGCATTTAGAGTCAGGAGTAGAGGTTAGGGTGCTCCTTAAAGTAGCCTTAGGTCATGTGTATCAGCCTGGACCTATCTTTGCATTTAAATTAGGTATCTCGATTCTAGCATAAGTTGTGACTCATGCTAGGTTTAGGGAAACAACTGTTACCATGACATTGTGTCTCCCAACCAGGCCTGGACTCTGTTCTATAATCAAAGGAAAGACCCATATTGATACGCTGTGCAGTATATGTGCCCACTGGGTACTCCCTCTGTAAAGAACAGTCACTATGTGATGTGCTGAGGTCTATAGTTCTAGAAACAGATCACTATCCCTAAGTAATTTATACTTTTATATATACTATGGTGAATGAAATTATTTTAATTTCATTTTGATTGTTTGTTGTTAATGTATAGAAATACAATTGATTTTTTTTTTTGTATATTGATCTTGTGCCCTGTAATTTGTTAAGCCATTTATTAGTTCTAGCAGATTTTTAGTGAATTCCTTGGGATATTCTAACATGTATGTTCATTTGACTCCATCATCTGGCCGTTGACTGCACATCGAATCCTTCTCCTTTCCTTTTTGCCCCACATCTGGGCAGACTGATAAAAAAGCTCAGGTATTCCTTTCCTTGGCACTGGCAGGGAAGTTCAAACCTTACAAATACCAGCCTGTACATGGAAACCATTATGCCAGCCTACCCTTAACCACAGTAGAATTCAAAGCCACTTGCTCCTTCTCAAGCAAGTAGATCACCTTGGGTGCTTCCTCTGCTTTCCCCAGAAAGCCTCATGAGTAAGAGATACTCTCTTGTTGCATGTGTGCCATCAAATTCTTGACATCTGAACCAACTGAGGAAAAGTGAATATTGATCCCATCCTTTGTGGGGAAATCATAAGGCATGGCAAAAAACAGAAATAAATCAAACATTCTACAACAGGGACAAGATTAAATATAGCCATTATAAATTATATATTTGAAAAGCATGTCATAATATTAGAATATGCTCATGATATACTATTGTGAGAAAAATAATATAAAAATAGATATACAACCTCGATTTTCATTTTAAATATACACATACACTCATATGTAGAAGAAAGAAAGGAAGAAAACCTGTTAGAAGTATTTATCACTGGGTGGTGAGATCATGAATTTATTTTTATTTCTTATAACTTTATTATTTCCTCAAAGTTTTTATGAAGAACATTTATAATTTATTTGATTATTAATAAGGACAAATAAGAGATAAAGATCCTACCAAGAAGACATAGCTTTAATTTAAAATGGAATTAGGTGCTATATCACTTGACCTGGCTGAAATATAAAGGTAGATTCCTGAGGCTTTATTCTGGGACATCTCTCTTTTGTTATCTTAATTAGGCCCTTGGATCTCCTTAATTATAAATTCCACTGGTGCTAAGTTGCTCAGCCAACAAAAATAAGCATTGAAACAAGTTTTCTTCCAAAAACATGTTGTTAACAGAACCTTTGTAAAATAAACACTTTCAAGTAACAACAACAACAACAACAACAACAACAACAACAACAACAAAAGCTAACTAACGCAAAACCTTTTGGTTGTTTTTGGTATGTACGGAGTGCTAGATTCACCTTCCTTAACATCTCTGGCCCCAGGCTCTGTGCTCTAGCTATAAGCCTGGGTCCTCCTTCATTATCCATTGTTAATTCTGCTCAGGACTTTCTAATTCTGCTGTCTGTTTCCCAAGTATCTGAGGAAGGCTGCTGCTAGGGGTACGCTTGTAAAATATAGTAAAGCATATATCCTTTCCCATTTATAACAAGAGCAATATTTTAAATTTCACAAGGCATGGAATACTCTTCATAAAGTGACTCTTGCTTCATTTTCTTGAACTTAATTTAACAACAAATAACTCATATCTTTCTGCTGTGCTTTTACACGTCTGTACTTCAGAATGCCTTTCCTCTGCAACCGCCTCCTCATCTTCAGATCAAGTGTTTTTTCCACTGCCTTTCTAGATTCCTCTCCATCCAAGCAACATCTTCAGTTACTTCCTATGCGTCCTTATTGCATATTAAACAAATCTCTGTGATAGCACTGACCATACTACACTGAAGTAACTAATGTGGTAAAGTAATCAGCCCACTTGGTCATTGGTCCTCCATGTTGTCTTCCTTGAGTCCTGTGGTTTTAACTGTTTTCCTGATTCTTGGAATCTCTGTAAAGTTTTCTTATTGTGAATTTCTAGGAGGACAATGTAAGCAAGGCAGGTTGAGGTAGATACATTCTTTCCTGCTTCATCAAGAATAGTTCCATTCTTATCTACTTTACAATCTGGTATTCAAAAAAGAATCCACTGGAAGACAGAGCTCAATAGTTGTAAAACACTTGAACTCCTCAGTTTAACCTGAAAAATACTGGACAGAAAAAGTGTAGGTCCTGAAAAGGTAGATACAGTAGGGACATGGGGACAGGACCTTTTTCACAGATGGGATATGGCTGAAGCTCTGAAGAAGCGGATAATGACATCCAGGGTCACAGGCTCTAGAAGACCTAATCTCAGTGATCTTGAGTCATCCATTTGTGCAATGGAATTTCAGAGCCAGAAGGAATTATAAAATTATATAATCCATCTTCCTCACTGTACAAGTAGAGAATGAATCTCTACAGAAATTAAGTGGCTTGCTCAGGTTACTGCCTACACTACAACTTTGTGGCAGTCCAAGGATTAGAATTTATTTTTTTCTGGACCCCCTATCTATGCTCTTCCCACTACACTTACTTGGTCTACATATAAGACCAGCCCTCTCTGCAATTATTTGGAAATAGCAGTTCCTGCTAAAGTATTCAGTTGAAGGATGTGATCATCATCACCCATTTTCCTGTTCTCTGATAGAGAAGAAAATGATATTAGCATTAGCTTCCTGAGAAAAAAATATGTCACAAGTTTCTGTCTGAAACTTATACACATCAGGGAATTTGAGACACCTGGCTGTTTTCACAGTCTGGTTGGAGCATGTGGGTCCTAAACTACAGCTCAGAGCTCTCTTTTCGATCCCTGTGTAGCAGCCCAGCCATTCATCTAGGAGTCTGATTTCGAGATAATGTAGACTGAACCCATCTCTACCCCCTCACTTCAACACATACACACATTCAACAGCACTCATCATGGCTTAAGCTTGTCTGCTTGTAGCAGCAGTGACCTGGATGCTAGGCCTGCCACAAGGCCAAAAGGGAACCATTGCAGGAATTAGATGGCTCATGGAATTCTGCCTTTACACAGGCAGCCTCAACATTTTCCAGTCAAATTTCCACTCTCATATCTTCCCCATGCAGTGACCCTGCAAACCATCATTCAGCACCATCAAGGAAAGAACAAACTGAATCTTGTTTCCCAAATTAACCAAAGCTCGCATTTTGCAGAGTTTGCATTTATCATTCCATTATCTATTTTTAGAAGTTACGATCCTCCATGTCTTTGTAAGCCTCATACTCAGCCCTCTGTGTTGCTTGAAAGTCCCCATAGCACATGATTTCATGGAATGCTGGAAAATGGTTAGAAAGTAAGTTTGCAAGATGCTTTAAATGTGAGTCAGTGTTCTCTGACTCTTTTTGGTAGAGACAGATTAGCTCTCTCAATCCTTCATCAGTTATGTCCATGGTAGCAAGTATGTTTCTCTTTATTGGTAATGGCTGCCTCAGTCCCATCTTAGAAAGGATTCTGGGGTCTTGTTTAGGCAAAGGGAGGGAATGATATAGATGAGGGATGTAGCATGGCCAAGGCTATAGAAAAATAACCAGCATATTTCCTGCATGATTTTCATCCCTGACTTAGGTAGAACAATGAGCATATACCTTAGAGTGTGAGGTAAGGGAAGGGCACACTCATTCTGAGGAGTCTTGAGGAAGGCTTCTAGTCTCCCCTGGAGATAACACTGGCCTGTCAATCTTACACATATCAGTCCCTTTTCTGTTCCACTCTGCCTCTCTTCACATCCTCTGAATAACAAACAACATTTTTTTGTGTGTAATCTGACGACATATCATAACAAGGCCTGAGCAACTCTTAGACTCTGGACAAGATGGAAGCCACTTTCACACACAGAAGAAAAGGGACAACTGTATATGTACAACTATCCTTTTCATATTCGTAATGGTAATCACAGGCTAAAGATTTAGAATTGAAGTATATAACATAAAACAAGAAGGACCAGAGAAAAAAACCACAAAAGCCAACCAAAATAAAGAAAACAGAAATATAAGGACAAGGAAGCAATGGAAATATCAAGCTACCAGAAAGCAAAAGATAAAATGGCTATAAGAAGACCTCATATTTCAATAATCACCCTAAATGTAAATGGACTGAACTCACCAATAAAAAGTCACAGAGTTACAGAGTGGATCAAAAAACAAAACCCAACCATATGCCTCCAGGAGATACATCTCATTTCCAAAGACAAATATAGACTCAAAGTGAAAAGGTGGAAAATGATATTCCAAGCAAATGGCATTCAGAGAAAAGTGGGAGTAGCAGTACTAATATCTGACAAAATAAACTGCAAAATCAACAAGGCAAAGAAAGATACTGAGGGACACTTCATAATGATAAAGGGAATCATGCACCAAGAAGACATAACACTTATTAAAATCTATGCTCTCAATCAGGGAGCCACAAAATATGTAAAGTAATTACTAATAGACTAAAATGAGGAGCAGACCAAAACACAATCATAGTAGGGGACCTAAATACCTCACTGGCAGATATTGACAGATCATCCAAACAGAAAATCAATAAGGAAATAACATCTTTAAATGATACATTAGACCAACTGGACACAATTGACATTTACAGAGCCTTCCATCCCGAAACAGCTGCCTATACGTTCTTCTCTAGTGCACATGGAAGATTCTCAAGGACTGACCACTTACTGGGACACAGAGGCAGCCTTAACAAATAAAGAGGGTTGAAATCATACCAACCATATTCTCTGATCATAATGCTTTGAAATTAGAGATCAACTGTAAAAAGAAAGTGGAAAGAACCAGAAATAAATGGAGATTTAAAAACATACTACTGAAGAATAACTGGGTCAGAGAAGAAATAAAAAGAGAGATCAAGAGATATATAGAAATGAGTGATAATGATAGTACAACATATCAAAACTTTTGAGACATGGAAAAAGCGGTCATAAGAGGAAAGTTCATATCATGACAAGCCTACCTTCAAAAACAAGAACAAGCCCAAATAAACAACCTAATGCTTCTTCTTAAAAAACTAGAAAAGGAAGAACAAATGAAGCCTAAAGTCAGCAGAAGAAAAGGAATCATCAAAATTAGAGTAGAAATAAATGAAATTGAAAACAGACAAACAACAACAAAAAAAAAAAAAATAGAAAAAATAAATGCAACAAGAAGTTGGTTCTTTGAGGTTAATAAAATTGACAAACTCCTGGCTAGACTCACTAAAGAAAAAAGAGAAAGGACACAAATAAACAAAATCAGGGATGAAGGAGACCAAATTACAACTGACACCGCAGAAATACGAAGGATCATACAAGAATACTATGAAAAAGTATATAACACCAAATTCAATAACCTAGAAGAAATGGACAAGTACTTAGAAAAATACAACCTTCCTAGACTGAATCAAGAAGAACTGGAAAATCTAAATAGACTGATCAGCAATATGGAAATTGAAACAATCATCAAAAACCTACCAAAAAGGAAAAGCCCAGGACCTATGGCTTCACCAGTGAATTCTACCAAACATTCAAAGAAGATTTAATACCTATTCTCCTCAAACTCTT
>NW_006438113.1:8674502-8706642 GCF_000325575.1 Pteropus alecto
TGAAAACCCATATCCGAAAAGATATTTGCACACCGATGTTCATAGCAGCATTATTCACAGTGGCCAGGACATGGAAGCAACTGAAGTGTCCTACGATTGGCTAAAGAATTTGTGGTACATATATACAATGGAATATTACTCAGCCATAAGAAGAGATAAAATTCTGTCATTTGCGAGAACATGGATAGACCTTGAGATAATCATGCTAAGCAAAATAAGCCAGACAGAAAAGGTTTAAAATCACATGATATCACTTATATGTGGGATATAAACCTTAAGGCAACAAATGAACAGGACAAACAAACAGAGACTCATGGACATGGACAATGGACTAGTGATTACCAGAAAGGAAGGGGAGAGAAGAGAGGGGAAAAAAAAAATGTTAAAAAAAGAGCATGGATTTAAAAAATAAATAAGTAAATAAGTAAATAAATAAATAAAATTGATATGAAAATGCAAAAAAAAAAAAAAATTCGAAGCCACTTTAAAATATACATTTCTCCTAAAGATCAGCTTTAGAAGGAAAGACTCCAAATTGTATATATTCTTAGTTTATACCTGGCATATCAAAATTGATTATAAGGCACATGCAAAGATTCCTGAATGGATATAGAATAGGGATACACCCAAGGGCCTTGGTCAGACCCATGACTTGATTGTCAATAAGTTCAGAGTCATTTAAGGTTTATGGTAGAAGTTTCTCTCTCTGTTCCATGCCCCACCCCAACCCTCTGACCAACCCAGTCAATCTCACCCATCTCAGGGTTTCTCAAAGGGTGGTTTCTAAGTTAGCAACATCAGTATCACCTGGGAACCTATTAGAAATTCAGATTCTCAGTCTTACTCTGCTTACTTAACTCTAGTCATACTTACTCATACTTACTCTTTATTTACTCTCATACTTACTGAACCAGAATCTCTGAACGTAGGGCTCAGCATTAGAAAACCATGCTAGTGATTCTGATGCATGCCAAAATTGAGAACAAACTTCAGTTCTGCCTAATAGAATTTTCTGCAATGGTGGAAACCAAGGGTTAAGTTTGTACTGTAAAATATCATATGCACTAGCCACATGAGGCTATTGAGCAGTTGAAGTGCACAAATGAGGAATCGAATTTAATTTTAATGAATTTAAATGTAAATAACCATATATGGCAGTGTCTGCTATACTGGATAGCATAGATGTAGGATAGTAACATTTAAATATTTGAAGTTCTGGGAACTTTTTGAGAATTTGATAAAAACTATAAATAATATCCCTAGAATAAATGCATATATTCCAACAAACAAAATTTGGTAAACAATTTCTGGAGTTCCAAAGGAGATACAGAACATTCAAGAAAATCTATAAATTATCCACTTTCAAAATTAAGTTTCTAGCAGAATATATAATTTATAGGTTGTAAACTGTTAAAGTATCTCTATGTACATCATGTAGAAGTTATTTTCTAGACCAAAGAAAACACAGGTTTATGTACGTTGAGTTCCAAGATAAGTATTCAAAAATATTTCACCAAAGCAGCAAACCAATTTTCTAAACCCAGAATAGGCTACCATACTGAGTATTAGAAGCCCCAGCAAATGTAAATAAATATATTGAAATTTTAATTATCCCTAAGATCACCTGTCCCCATCATAATATATTCCACAATTGCTGTCAGTGGTATGTGTTGCAAAATTGATTGGGTTAATAGGCTAGGAGACCTAGAAGTGTCCACACTTATTAAATATTGGGTAGGATGAATGCCATCTTCCCATGGAAGATACTTTGCTTGCATAAGAAATGATTTATGTGTGGAAGGTAAATTTTGTCCCAATCCCTGTAATCATTTCTGATTTACAAATAGGTAGTCCTGAGCCATACTCTGTATTCCATTCTCCTAGTCTTCAGTGTTCTTCTATGACAATTAAATCTCATCACTTTGAAGGCTCAATTCAAATACTTCTTCCTCTGTCCAACACTGAGTTTTACATTTTCCAAAATCTTAGACCACACATCCAAAAAAGATCTAGCATTTGTAACATTCACTTGAAATTTCATGCATTATAGTTTCATCTTCTCTATTACAAGTTCCTACATGGCAGGGACCATATTTTTAACTTTTTGTAACTAGCATATTTTCTATGTTCTCAATGCTGAGAACAAAGTAGGCGCATATAAATACTTGTGAGAGAATAACCTAACTCAGATTCAACTAGTAGCTAAGCACTCCCTATGGAACAAATACTGTGCTAGACAATTTCCCATGTGTCTTTGCATTCAGTCACCACAGCAACCATGAGAGGTAAATAACATTAGATTCATTCTGAAGAAAAGGATAAGAAGGTTCAGTGATACTGGATGAATTTTCCAATCCTGGTGTAAAATCAAACTGAAGTATGGACATTAGTGTTAAGATACTAGGTTCAAATAGCAGCCCCACCTTCTACAGCTGTGTAACATCAGATGTATTATTTATGTGAAACCTCTGTTCTTTCATTAAAAACATAGGGCCCTTAATTATACCTAACTCATAGTGAGGAAATAAATATTAGTTCTTATAACAGTGTCCAGATCATGGCTTCTAAATATCTTTGTTCTGTAAAAGTTATCAAGTTTCCTTGGATGAACAACTGACTCCAGGGCTAGGGCAAGAAAAATATAAGATAGCCACAAATAGAAAATAAGGAAGAGCACAATAAACAATGTGAGAATGTAAGGAAAAAATACAAGAGTTGAACGAAGGGGTCTTCAACTGGAAAACCTTAATGAATTCAATATATAAAATATTTAAAGATAGTAATGGTTTATAGCCCATAGAATAAAATAAGGATCCATGAGACCATAATGAAATTAATTAATGGGAGAGCAGGAGTACACTCTTCCTTTCAGTAGAATTTCAATAATAAATGTGGAAGGAATGAGGTAAGTAGAAAAATCACCATTTGGCTAACATTGTAATAACTTTTGTAAGCAAGTACCACCAATGAGTGATAAAATTGTCAACTTGACTATGATGAGAAACAGAATACCTACATAATCTCAAAGTATCTTCCTACAATATATTTATTATATACAATGGCAAAATAGCAACTTTGTAGTTGAGCATCCTGACAGTCAATACTCTAAAGAAATATCTAGGCAATCCAGATTAAGGAACAGTCTATAAAATAACTAGTCAGTACTCTTAAAAAAATGTCAAGGTCTTAAAAAAGACAAAAAAAAAAAAAAAAAGAATGAGGAACTGTTACAACTGAACTATAGAACAACCATCATTGAGAACTTTTGGAAGTCTAGCCAAACAGAAGTGCTATAACTATGGATAAACATAGAGACTGGTAGGAGAGAGAGAGGTGTGAAATGGGTTGGTCCCACACACACATGTGATAGTTAAAAATGGGAGGGATATCGCAAATCTGGAGGTCACCCTGAGTAGTGAGGGGTCATAGCCCCGCATGTGTGCTCTTCAGTCCAGAATTCCAGTGCCCTGAAAAAAATTCCCACAACTTCTGGCTGTGAAAATCAGCAGAAATTGTGGCTGAGTGAGATGAAGAGCCAGTAAAGTCCCAGGTATTCCTCTTAAAGAGCCCCCACTCAGACTTGCTGAGGGAGTACTCGCTCTAAGCTCAGTACAGGGGAAGCATCTTGAAAGGTACCAGGGACATCCAGAGAGGAAATGAATTGTCTGGTTTCAGGGTAAAGTCTGTCTGGGATAAAGCTGTCCCTTCAGCCCTTACCCTGAAACCAGACAATTCATTTCCTCTCTGGATGTCCCTGGTACCTTTCAAGATGCTTCCCCTGTACTGAGCTTAGAGCGGACAGAAGTGCTGGTAGAGGTCATTGTTCCTTTCTTGAACCCACTCACCTCCCAGCCTGCAAACGCAGGTGGGTGCCATAGCAGAGTCTCTATTAACCTAGCTAACACTGTTAGCCCTGCCCTGGTGAGACCCTGAGATTCCACACAACCCCACCCAAGGCACTTCCAGTGGCTTTTCTATACAAAAGATCTGTCTTGGTTCAAGCTGTGGACTTTCCTAAAATCTCTCAAAGGTTCACAACCCCAACAAAAAGCAGCATCTGGCCTCAGTATGCCCCATACCTCTTGCTAAGCAGCCCAAGCCCGCATTAGAGGCAGGTAGTCTCAGTGTATAGCTGGCCTCTCCCAGGCACCTCCAAGTCCAGCACAAGAGACAATCATCTGCATATCACTTTATAATTCATACCAAGTGGCCTCAAGCAGGCACAGGCAATAGCTGACCCTGGCCTGTCCCAGAGCCACCTCCCCAAAGAGGCGCAAGAATCAACACACCTGGTGGCCAGCTTCAGACCACATCAGAGTACCACCCAACTACCTCCACAAACACACCCAGAGGGCAGATTTGGCAGGCAGCAGAGCCCTGCTAAAGCAACCTTTACTTAATAGGGTCAGCCCCTGCATAACAGCTCCTCCACTGTAGTCACAGCCAGTTCTCACAACCAATCAGCCTGAAGGTCAATTTCTCCCATTAACATGCCAAAAGCAACCAGGAGGGCACACACAACCCACGCAAGGGACATACCTGGAGTACCTGGCTCTGGTGACCAAGGAGACTGTGCCACTGGAACCAAGAGGACACCTAATATATAAGGCCACTCTACCAAGACTGGAAGACATAGTGGCTCCACCAAACACATAGGAACATGTAATTAGCTGAGTAGAAGGATGCTTAATAATCTCAGTGAGAACTTCAACAAAGATATGAAGCATAAAAATGGAGATAGAAAACATTAAAAAAAAACATTCAAAAATGAAGAATACAATAATTGAAATGTAGAATACATTAGAGGAAATCAACAGAGATTAGATGAAGCAGAGGACTGAATCAATGCTTTATAAGATAAGGTAGCAGAAAACTCCTAATCACAACAGCAAAAAGAAAAAAATCCAAAAAAATAAGCATAATTTAAGAGGTCTCTGGGACAACATCAAGCATATCAATATATCCCAATGTCATAGGGGTACAAGAAGAATAGACAGAGCAAAGAATCGAAAACATATTTGAAGAAATAATGATGGAAAACTTCCCCAAACTGGAGAAGAAAATAGACATACAAGCCTAGGAAGCACAAAGGGTTCCAAACAAGATAAACCCAAAGAGGCCCATACCAAGGCACATCATAATCAAAATGCCAAAGGTTAAAGACAAAGAGAGAATCTTAAAAGCAGCAAGAGAAAAGCAGTTAGTTACCTGCAAGAGAGCTCCCATAAAACTGGCAGCTGATTCCTCAACAGAAATTTAGCAGGCCAGAAGGGATTGGCGTGAAATATTAAAAGTGAGAAAAAGCAAGGACCTACAACCAAGATTACTCTACCCAGCAAAGCTATCATTGAGGATCAAAGGACAGACAAAAGAGCTTCCCAGATTAAAAAAAAAAAGGTAAAGGAGTCCATAACCACCAATCCAATATTATATGAAATGTTAATGGAACTTCTTTAAGAAGAAGAAAAGACACATAAAATAAAAAATATGAATAATAAAATGGCAATAACTACATTACCTTTCAACAATTACTTTAAATATAAATGGATTAATGCTCAAGTCAAAGGATGTATGATGGATGAATGGATAAGAGAGCAAGACCCTTACATGTGCTGCCTACAAAAGACTCACTTCAGATTGAAAGATACACACAGACTGAAAGTAAAGGATAAAAAAGATATTTAATGAAAACCAAAACAAACAAAACAAAACAAAAATTGGTGTAGCAATACTTATACCGAACAAAATAGACTTTAAAACAAAGGCTATGACAAGAGATAAAGAGGGACCTAGAAATTTCACTTCTGGGTATTTATCCAAAGAAACCCAAAACACTAATTTGAAAAGACATATGTATCCATATGTTTATTGCAGAATTATTTACAATAGGCAAGATATGGAAACAACGTAAGTGTCCATCAATAGATTAGATGAATGGATAAAGAAATGGTACACATATATAATGGAACATTACTCAGCCATTAAAAAAGAGTGAAACCTTGCCATCTGTAATGACATGGATGAACCTACAGGATGTTATGATAAGTGAAATAAGTTAGACAGAAAAAGACAAATACCACATGATTTCACTTGCATGTGGAATTTTAAAGAACGAAATAAATGAAGAAACAAAATGGAAACAAATTCGTAGATACAGAGCACATTTCCATGGTTGCCAGAGGGGAGGGGTGAAGGTTGAAGAAGAAGATAGGATTAGAGGTACAAATTGGTAGTTACGAAATAGTCATGCAGATGTAAGTACAGCATAGAGAATATACTCAATAATATTGTAATAAAAATGTATGGTGTCAGATGGGTACTAGATTTATCAGGGTGATCACTTCATAAGTTATATAAATGTCTAATCACTGTGTTGTACACCTGACACTAGAATAACATTACATGTCAATTGTAATTGAAAAATAAAAAAATTATTAAAAAAATAAACTGTACAACAGATTCTAATCCTGCTTTTGATTTCCAAACTCATGAGTTAGAAGTGTTATATTCTCTTGGCTAATTACAATCCTCTTACTTTAGATATTATCTTCTCGGTGTCTTGGGTTCTAGGAATTTATTATTGTGGCGCTGGCCTCTCACTGTAAAGTATCAAATATTCTCAAATGAATAAAGAAATGATGAAAAAATAAAAATAAAAGGTATTAAAGAGACATGACAACTAAATGCAATGTGTGATCCTGAGTTGGATCACACCAAAAAAAGAATATTAGCACAACAAAGGGAGAAATTTGAATAAGGTCTTTAGATAAGATAAGAGTATTATATCAATGTTTAATAATTATCCTGTGGTTACCTAAGATGTTAACACCTGGGAAATCTGGGAAAATTCTTTGGACTAATTTTTAACCTTTTTGTGAGTTTGAAATTAATTCAAAATAAAAAAGCATAATGCCTGTTAGCTAGCAAAACTCTAACAATGGGAAACCTAAATGTGCATCAAGTGATGAATAAACAAATGTAGTATATCTATGCAATGAAATACTGCTAGGCTATTAAAAGGGTTGAAGTACCAGTTCATGCTATAACATGTGTGAACCTTAAAAGCACCATACTAAGTGAAAGAAGAATGTCACAAAAGTCTACATTTTTTTATTCTATTCATATGAAATGTCCAGAACAGACAAATCTATAGAGACAGAAAGTAGATTAGAAGTTGACAGGGATTGGGTGGCATAATGAAATGAAGGGTGACTGCTAATATATATAGGGTTTCTTTTGTAGGTAAAGAAAATGTCCTAAAATTAAATAATGTATAATGTATACATTATAGCTCTGTAAATATACTAAAAACTACTGAATTGTTAGACTTTGAATAGGTGAATTTTATTGTATTGGATTTATATCTTAATAAAGCTGTTTTTTTTTTTTTAATAGAACAGTGTCTGGCACATAATAAATGCTCCAAAAAATGGGGCAGATGATGATAATGACAATGGTGATAATGATCTCAAGTACTGTTACTGTCATCATTGTTTTCTCCTCACTGGAGCTCATGGCCTTCCCAGCTTTAACTTGAAAAGCTTATAAATAGGTTATAGACCTAGCTATATAATAATGACTTAGTTATTTATTAATCGTCTTTTCCTATCCTCTTGGGAATCAAACAATCTCTCTTTCTCCTAACTGACGAAGACCAAGGATTAAAGGAGGACCTCTTTCAAGTGCAAGCCCTGATGAAGATGTTTAAAAACAAAGGCAAACTGTGACCCCAGGGAGAGATATCTATCTTTTAAGCTTTTATAGATTTCTTTTGATTTGTCTTTCTGTTTACTAAATAATCAATTAAAATGAGTTTTTCACCTTTCAAAAGGTTGCATTACTGCCATTCATCTTTGTTCAGCCCTTAATATATCATGTAAGAAAAGCTCCAGTTGTTTTCATTACAGTTGCAAATAATTGACCAGGATGACAAAAGCTGCAAATTTTTATAGGAAGGGACCGAGGATAAATTCTATAAAGTTTTGCATGCCAGGCGGGGGGAGCTTATTACATATGCAGGTGGTACCTTGTATAGACCCATATTATATTGCTTGTGCTTGCAGACCCTTCTCTATCTCTGGAAGCGTAAATGCTGAACCCAGAGTAAACATCACCTTCTCTCAGGTCTCAATGCAGCTTCAGAGAGCTGACGGCCGCCCGTTAATCTTGAGCCTCCAAATGCAGTGTTTGCCTGGGATTTATGAGAGGCCTTTGAGGCTTGCTCATTGCTGGTCACAACCCCAAGTCCTTGATTATTGTGAATGAAGCAAAGCCAAAGAATACAATGCTGATGGCTGAGCACAGGCAGAGCTGGCCCTGTCATGTCACAATCAGAATGCACAAACAATTATTCTGATTTGCAAGCCCATGAAGCAGGCTTTTCTGTAACTAATGAATGCCCATGAAGGTCTTCTCAAGAAGAAGCTCTGATATTCTGGGAGAGAATGGAAAAGAGAGAAAGCCAAAAAAAAAAAATTTGCTCTATGAAGCTACATTCTTAACTAATTTGTTCCGAATATCCTCCAGTCATACATGTGAGAAATGACATCTGAGGGCAAGGGGCAACAGTTCAGAGATAAAACAAGTTGAAGGCATTTAAAGTACTTGCCAAAGAAAAGTGCTCATCTGATAAAAATTTAGACAGAAAGGATGCCAAAAACCAGGAGAGACACAACTGAGAGATGTGATGAGGTGATTGCTGCTCCAGCTGTCAGACTTGTCAATGGTGTGGAGATGCCAGATTTTAATTCAAATGCAATGTCAGTCTAAAAGCTGCCTCTATTTCCCTGCATGGTTTTCATTAAGAAAGCACTAAGACTTGGTTCCATCTATAAATATACTATTTGGAGCCAGTTCAAGATGTAAATTTGTTGGTTGGTCTGTCTCCTCTTCAAAATGGGACTGAAGTAGGAAGAAGAGAATGCAATCTGACACCTTCAACATCACTACACTGGAATGGAATGAGCAGGGATTTGTTGGGTTACAGTTGTGGGCTAATTGGAAGACAAGCAGGAAGGGCAGGGTAGGGCTTGAACTGTCTTTGAGAAAGGCAAAACTTTCCATATTAGTTCTTAAAGGTCCTACCAGAAAACAATGGTATAAAAAGTGGCAACTCCTTTATTACTTTGGAATGTTGAACCAGATCACGATTCTGAGTTATTATAAATATTAGCCATAAATATAGGCCTATGTACATGTGGACTAAGAGACTGTAGGCAACATTGAATTTCACTTGCTTGCTTAAAATATATAAGATAAGTATATATGGAGAAAAGTAGAACATTAAAAAAAAAATTTTAAAGGAAAGAAAAAGACTAGTTTCATAGAAGTGTATCCCCTCATTAAAGGGATGTCAAGAAACTGGGTAAAGAAAAAGGAGGAATTTTAAAGCTCCTAAGACAATTATGGTAATTATATTCTATTTATTTTCCTGCAAAGAATTATTTTCTCTATATAATCCACACAACTGAACATAGTGAATCAGTTCAGTGCCTTGGAAAACAAGAAACCCATATGCCCCACCTCATCCTCAGCACATAGTTAAAGAATAGAGAGTCTATCTTCTTAGACAATTTAAAAGTCACTATTACATCAAAGTCTCTTCCTCCCTGTTACGCCTGCCAGCCTAGTGCTCTAACTTCTATAATTAGCGGAATACACCCAGAACTTTTTAAGTGTTGACTTTTTAGCCAGATATGCAAATTCTCCTTGGTGTGATGAATATCCATATTTAGATCTCAAAGGTGCTATCTTCCAAAAGAAGCATTAGACCAGGAAATTTAGGAAACACTAACAAATTACTTAAAAAGACATTTTGGCCTATATCTCTTTTGCTTATACGTACATAGTAGAGTTTGAAATATAATAATCAATAGCCAATGAACTTCAAAGAGATGCCGAGTCAAAAGAAAGTTTTCTGATACTTTCAATTCCAACAAAGATAGGATAACAGAGACCAGATTTATCCATCATCACTTGAAACAACTAAAACACTGGACAAAATACATAAAATAAAAATTTTCAATCATTAGATGTATGGCAGCACAGGATAGTGTGTCTTAAAGGAGGGGAAATAAAGGATGTGATCTCCGGAATGGCCAAACTTAACTGCCTGGAAAGAATTTCCAGGTCACTCCACAGGAAACGAAGACTCAAAGGGAGCCCAGAGTCTCTGAAACGGAAGAGGTGGAGCTGGAAGCAAAAGAAGGGCAAGGTGGCTAAAGTTCAAAGGGCGCACTACTGAAGGTGAAAGAGCTGCATGAAAAGAACTGCAGAAAATTGCAGAGACTCTGCCTCACATATTTAGCTGAACAGGGCATGAGTATAAAGCAATTACTTGAGTCTGGGAAGAGAAATACCTAAAAGGAGCACAGGGAACAATCTCCAGACATTATACGGAGCTGGGAACAGTTTATATTCTCACTAGCTAGCTGGAATAGAACATCTAGTAAATCATGGGGATTTGGATAGAATAGCTAGAAGGATATAGGCTAAATAGTAAGGCAAAATTGTACCTACGTTAAGGCTGTTTTTGTTCCAACTAACGAAGCTTAAAAAAAGTCCATCAATAGATGATCGGATAATGACAATATAATGAAATATTATTCAGCAATAAAAAAGAATGAAATCTTGCCATTTGCAACAACATGCATAGACCTACAGGGTGTTATGCTAAGTGAAATAAGTCAGAGAAAGATAAATACCATATGATTTCACTTATATGTAGAATCTAAAAAAAAAAAAAAAGTGAATAAACAAAACGAAATAGAAATGGACCCATAGATATAGAGAGCAACCTTAGAATCTAAAAAAAAAAATCAAGTGAATAAACAAAACAAAATAGAAATGGACCCATAGATATAGAGAGCAACCTAATGGTTGCTAAAGGGAAAATGGGTAGGGGAATGGGAATGAGAAAAAAAGAAAAAAGAATAAAAGGTGAAATAAAAACCCAAACAGGGAACCAGAAGCTTTCACAGAAAGTCTAAATAATCAATCAATCAATCAATCAATCCCTTAATTTCCTTTCTGTAATGGAAATTGCCCATCTTTATATCTTGATGGATCCCAAAAGTCGAGACCAATAAGCTACAGATAAGGGTTTCTCAATTCTAAAGGGCTCCAGAAGTATAAATCAGAACATCTCCTCTAAGCTTTCTAAATGTTCCACTTTTAATTCATCCCATTCTTCCTACCACTGAATGCCTGCCCTGGTGATTAAACTTGTTGCTCAACACACATGAATTGTCTGTAACCTATTCTTTGAACCTATTGATAAATTATTTTTCACTGGGTTCTACTATGTAAGCTGAAATTCTCTTCAAAGAGGATAACTCTGTGTTAAGTTAAAGAAGCCCCCAAAGCCTATAACTCACATATATAGGATATTCATGGGCAATGTAAACCAGATATAAGTTATTTCCATTGAAGAAGAACTCTGTCAAATCATTAAATGTTTTATTTTATCCAGATAAAACTGACCAAAGAGAGCTAAGTAATGTTGGAAAGACTGATGAATCTAGAATTCACTTTAATTCACAAATTATATTCCTAACTTTGTCATTAATATCATTTATCAATTATGTGCATATAGGTAATATAGTAAACCTACCTAGAGCTCAGTTTCAACATCTGTAAAATGTGTGGGTTGGCAGAGGAGTCCTTTGAGATTTCTTCCATCTCTAATATTCTATGACTTTAGAAATGATTGAATCTTTCACTTTCCAATTCAGTATTTTTATCTCATGTAGAGTATACTCAACCTAGGTATGTAATAAATCTTGGTATATAAATATAACACAACTATATGATTTTATAATAATGTAAGTCTATAGCAGTATTATATATCAATGAATTCAAACACTAATTCTTCTAGTAAGTCCTAAATATATTTGGAGGAAAAATCAACAAAGGACAGAGCTACCTATGGATTTCAGATTTCATCTAATGGCAGTTGAGAAGTTAAAAAAAAGAAGACTCACAATTTTCTTTTAATTTTTCTTTGTTAACCTGAGATTCAGTTTCCTCATCTGTAAAGTTGGGATAATCATAATCAACCTAAACAATTGATGGGAAAACTACATGTAATATTGTACATAAAGTTACTAGCTTAGAACTTTATTATTCAGCAGAAATTCTCCAAAAACCACAATTGTTTTTGCCATGGAAGTTACTGAGTTGGCAATTTCTTAAGGAACCCCCTAATACTAAAATAAAACAAGTTGAGGCTATAATTTTCTAAATTTCAACAGGCCCGTTAATGGAAGCATACAAGGTTCAGATAGATTATATTATCAATCTCAGGAAACAAAATGAGGGACCAAACCCCCAAATGCCTTGGACACTCCACACTTTTCTTTTAGGTATGTGAAATAAATCACAGTACTTTTTTGAAGAACACATACTATTCTTGAGAGTTTCAGATTAGTTTCTAGTACACTAGTAGTTAAAAGTTGTAGCACTTCAGAGCTCAACCATTCTTTAGCAACCAGTGTTTCCCGTAAGAGCATTTTGGACAGGGCAATTATTCACTAGGACAGCCCTGTGCACTGTAGGAAGTTAAAGGATCCCAGTCCCTTCTCACTACCTGTGAAATCAGAATTAGTTACGTAATTCATCGGTTCCAGCGCAAAATGAAAATGCAGGACTCTTTGCTCAAAACTTAAGAGAATTAAACCAAGCATTAGCTCCTCTAAGCATGGGGCATATGTTGCACACTTATGAAGCTGGTGTGAGAGAAGTCTTCTTGGTAACTGTAATCCCTAACTAAGCCCCTCTCCCCTGCCCTAGATCACCAAGTACCCCTTTAAGAATTTTTTAGTTTAAGCTATTGTCTTATATATAAAACTAATACCCACAAATATGAAAACTACCTAGAGTCATATTGGAAGAAAATGTAAAACTGTGATTGAATTAATGTTTTCTGACTTCACTTTAGTTTTTTCATTAAAACTTTATTGAGATATAATAAACTTAGCATAACATTCACTATTTTAAAGTCTGTATTCAAGGTTTTTTAAATATTCAGTTATGTGATCATCACCACAATTAGAGAACATTTTCATCAACCCAAAAAGAAGTCTCATGATCATTAGTAGTCATTCCTCATTCTTCCTTCTAATTCCCTCAGCCCTAGGCAACTACTTTATGCCTCTATAGATTCACCTTGTACTATCTGTGGCATTTTCTTAATTGGGTTCTTTCACTTAGCATAATGTTTTCAAGGTTCATCCAGGTTATAGCATACATCAGTACTTTATTTCTTTTAATTGCCAAATATTCTATTGTATGAATACTATCTTTTATTTATCAATCTATCGATTGATGGACTTTTGAATTATTTCCACTTTTTGGGGCCATTATGAATGATGCTATAAACATTTATACACAAGTTTTTTTCAGTGCACATTTTCAGTTCTCCTTGATATATACCTAGAAGTGAAATTGCTAAGTCATATGGTAATCCTATGTTTAATCTTTAGATAAACTACCAGATTGTTTTCCAAAACAGCTTCACTATTTATATTCCCAATAGCATATGAGGGTTCCAATTCCTCTATATCCTTTCTACAGTTGTTATCTATCTTTTTTTGATTATAGTCATTTTAGTGGGAAAGAGGAGGTATATCTGAGGTTTTGATTTGCATTTCTCTGATGGCTAATGTGTTGAGCATTTGGTTGTGTACTTATTGACCATTTGCATATCTTCTTAGAACTAATATTTATTCAGATCCTTTGTCCATTTTTTAGATGGGATAATTGCCTTTTTATTATTGAGTTGTTAAGTGTTCTTTATATTTCTGAATACAAGTTCTTTATCAGATATATGATTTGCAAACAACCCCATTCTGTCAGTTGTCTTTCTACATTTTTGGTGGTGTTCTTTGAAGAATATACATTTTTAATTTCGATGAAGTCCAATTTATTTATTTTTCTCTTTTGTCCCCTCTAATTTTGGTGTCATATCTAGGAAAAATCATTGCCTAATAAAAGGTTACGAGGATTTACACCTGCATTTTCTTCTATGAGTTTTATAATTTTAGGTCTTGTATATAGGTCTTTGATCCATTTTGAGTTGAGCTTTGTAGGGGTCCAACTTCATTCTATTTCATGTGATTATACAGTTACCCCAGCACCATTTATTAAAATGACTATTATTTCCCCCACTGAATTGCCTTGATGAACTCATGAAATATCAGTGACTGTAAATGTGATGCTTTATTTCTAGACTCTCAATTCTATTCCATTGATCTATATGTCTATTCTTATGCCAGTATCATATTGTTTTGATTATTGTAGCTTTGTGTAAGTTTCAAAATTGAAAAGAAAGTCAATTGCTTTGAATCTGTAAGATGAATTTGAAGTAGTACCATGCTCATGTCCATGCTATTATAAATGTAATTACTTTTCTTAACTTTGCTTCCAGATTGTTCATTGCAAGTATATGGAAATACAATTAATATTTCTATGTTGTATCCTACTTTTTAAATCAGTTAATGGAAAAAAAGAAGAAATATGCATTTATATTATCTTTTATTAATACATAACTATCTTGGCTGGCATTCTTTTTTTTTTTTTAAGTGGTTTTGAATTAATATCTGGGGTCTTTTGCTTTCAGCCTGAAGAATTTTACTTAGTATTTTTTTGTAAGACATGTCTGCTAGCAATGAAAGCTCCGTTTTTTTGTAAACAAAAAATAAATGTCTTATTTCATCTTCATACTTGAAAGATAGTTTTGCTGGATATAAGACTCTCGTTTGACAATTATTTAAATTGAGCACTTTGAAGATGTTATCCTACTGGCTTTTCCCCTCCATTGTTTCTGATAAGAAGTTACTTGTTTATCCTTGTCCATGAGGGGAGAGGGAGTTATTGCTTAATGGTTAAAGATTTTCTTCTTGAGGTGATAAAACATTTTGGAAATAGACATTGGTAATGGCTGCACAATATTGTAAATGTGATTAATGTCACTGAATTGTACACGGGTAGAAGTAGTTTTTGAGGTTAATTTTTAAGGTTTATTGTGAACCCAAGAGAGTTCTTGTTAGCTGTCTTTCCTGTGGTTCTCTCTGGTAAATTTGCTGGTTTCTGGTTTAGTTTTGTGCTTTCAGAGAGTTAATAGCCTGTTCATAATTGCTAACTACCAAAATCTCCAGTGTTTATAAAAGTGCCCTTAGTTGAACTTTCCCACATTCTGTTTCAAATGAAAATCAGTTCCTTTGGGGAAAGTTTCAGAGCTCTCTGTTTTTATGGACTGCCTATCCTCCTGGGAAAAATCTCTGAGGCACTGTTCCAAGCACTGGACAGGGGGTGGTAAGGTTCTGTCTTTTAAGCTTGCCTCTCCCAGTGTAGAACCTCCACCCAATAATCAAACTAGGGCAAGAGCGACAAAGGCCACAGTATTCTCAGTTTTCTTCACTTAGGGCAAGCTTCCACCCTATGAGTGGGGTTTGGGTATAGAAAGGAGCCCCCAAAGTTATGGCTGCACTCACCAGAAATTTAACCTCTACAAACTTGGAGTTGGAATGAATAATCCTGCTGCTCTTGAAGGTAAGATATCATCTTCCTTGATTGGGAACTGAAGGGAGATGAAACCCTACTATCTTGGCCACACCTGCCCAGGGTGAGTTTCCATCTAAGATGGGGAAGGGAAGGAAGGAATGGGTCATGGTTCAATTGCCATAAAATCTTATTGTTCCTTTTGAGTTTTAATGGACTTTCTCAAAAACTAATTTTTTATTTGCTGTATTCTTCTAAGATGATATCCAGAGACATTAAATAGTTTGTTTTTTTTTTTCTCATAATCTTTTCAGTTAGCTTGTTTCACTGGCAAGCATGTCACTGAGCTTCACATGCTGCCTTTCTGCCTTTCTCTCTCTCTCTCTCTTTTTTTTTTTTTTCAATCCTCTTCTCACCCCAGCCCCCACCCCCACTGTTTTGATACCATGGGATTTCCATTGTGAGCAAACAGAATTTGTTATGGATGCTATCATCCTACCTTTAGAAAATTTTTTAGAGTTCAGTGACCCTTCTCTGTTTTTTTCATCTTCTATGACAAGAAGTTTAACTTTAAAATCCCTCCTGTTTTTCTAAACACTTGCTTTACTTAAAGGATGGCTATTGTCAAAAGTATATACCTGAAAATGATTTAAAATTAGTAAAAACGATTGAACTACCTAATTACAAACTCCCTGATGAATCATCCCTCATGTGAAAAAATGGTTTCTTTGTGGTAATTTTTATCTTTCCTGGTCTATGCAAGGTTTAGAACTTTCTCTGAGAGTCTTCAGAAAGATCTCAGTCTACTCTCTTTAAAGACATACAATAGCTGAAATGCAACAGAAATGCCCTCCAACACTCCGCCAAAAGGGTCAGCAATTATTAATGAAAAGCAAGCCTCAAAACTTGCCAGCTGGTGATTAAAAGACATTTGCTCCGGAAAAGTCTCGCTATTTCAAATAAAAGAAATGAAGGAGGAAATTAAATTCTTGAAGAAATAAATTTTGACTGAAGTGAGAAATCACACTAAGAAGCTAATTTAAGGAAGATGAAATTAATTTTGGTGACATTTATTCTATTTAGCAAAAATGGTGACAAAACATATAGTGGCTCTGTTAGCCAGAGATAAGAGGCAAGTAATTTAAGGCTGGGCACAGCTACAGTCTACAGCGATTTAATCCTGCTGCTACACATCCCTTGTGACCTATCATTAAAGGTTTAAAGTAAAACTGACAATTATTATTAGCTAGTAATTGGATTTTGGAGATTCAGTATAAAGTTAGGATAATTTAAATGACTGTTGACATTGGAGAGATTATGTAAACGCTCTGAATCAGCTGAATTTATCAATTTATTTAGCCTTATAAAACTGAGCATACCCCAGTACCAGGAAACCAGCCGAAGGGGTAGTGACTTTCTCAGAATTGTCCTCAGGAAACTATCAAAGGCTTGAATTCAGATTTTCTGAAGGTAGCACCCAAACTTGCATACCAAATCTCTGCCAGGAAAGTGGGCTTCAAACTTCTGACTCAGAACCATCTGGAACTTTGTCCTCCACAGAGGACTGACTGAGTCATATCATAGAAAATCAAGGTACCCCAGGAGAAAAATAAAATTGTCACAGGCCAATATTTTATGATATGGATTTTTAATTGTGGAGGCTACAACTCAGATACTAAAGATGAAATTAAAAGTACAACCATCATTATAGATTTATAACAATATCCTCTGGCCAGCATAATTCCTACAAGGCTATACTCCATAAATACTGATATAAATCCTGCCTACTTCTTTGTCCAACCATAAGCACCAAGTAAAATTGGATTATTTAGGGCAATGCTTTACAAAATTAGTTCTGCTAAGAATGTAATTGCATTAAAATCAGTAACAACAATGTATCTCCGCCAACCGAGACAGATGCTACTATTAACATTCCCCTCACCTTTAAATGCTTTCTTAAAGGAAAGGTTTTGTTACACTCTGACATAACTATATTTTCATACCTACTGCTCATATTCATCAGATACTATTTAAACCCTCCCCTGTACCCAGTGTTTTAGGACAGTATAATCTCACCTTATTATATTCCAAGCAGAAGGAACCATACATATTTCATGTTCTCTAGAGTTTAAAAAAGTGAGTTTTACCTTTAAAATATTCATTCTTTGGCTTAGTAACTCCACTTCTAAAAATCTATCCTAAGGGATTATTTAAGGATATGTGCTTAGATTTAGCAGGCTGATTACTGTTTAAAGAACAACAAAATTTTAAAACAACTAATGGCTAAGAATAGAAAACTGGTTAAGGAAATTATGGTATATCCTCACGAAGCCATTAGAATTCATGCACTAGAAGAGTACAAACATTGGAGATTTTTTCCATATGTTGCTAAATAATAAAATCAAGGCTATAGAACAGAATATGATTTAAAAGAAGCTGAAAAAAGTATACTGGTTATTAAATTATTCTCTTACAGCTCAAATTCATCCTTTAGTAATATGCCCTATAATGCTGGGGCTGTAAGCTGTAAGTTAATTTTTTCCTTTACCAGTGGACACCTGTTAACTTCTAACTATAGAGAGCACTAAAGCGAGACTGGAAGGCTGAAGAGGGGGAAAAGGCGTGTTCCTTCCAGTTCTTCCCATGTTCCCAAACACCAGTCTAATTGTACCCCTGTCATAGCTGCCAGCAGCAGCTACTAGCACCTGCTCCTTCGAGGGCTAGATCCCAGTTCTGCAAGGCCCCTTATTCTAGGTTCTCTTAACTCCAATCTCTTCCTTTTATTCCTCTAGCCCTAAGAGTAGGGTAACTGCTTCTTGCAGTTACTATCTCTGTTATTTCAGCATCCCCTCCTTGCCTTTTTAGTCCTCAAATACTTGTTTGCTATGGGCTGAATTGTGTCCCCCACAAATTCATGTTGAAGTTCTAATCTCCATACTTAGAATATGACTATTCAGTTTATCTTTGAACATGGTTTGAATTGCCTGGGTCCACTTATACACAGACTTTTTTTCAATAAACATAAAGTTGGCCCTTTGTATCCCCATTTTGCATCTGTAGATTCAACCGACCATGGATCAAAAACAGTATTTTCACTCTGTGGTTGGGAATCTGTAGATGTGGAGGGCCAACTGTATTCACTGTTGTACACCATTTTATATAAGGGACTTGAGCATCTGCCGATTTTGGTATTGATGTGGCAGGGAGCTCCAGGTCCTGAAACCAATTCCTGGCAAATATTATGGGATGATTTATTTGGAAATAAACTCTTTAAAGTGGTAATTAAAGTGAGTACATATGGGTAGGCCATATGACTGGTCTCTTTATAAGAAAAGATCAGTACACAAACATACAGACCTAGAGGTGACCATGTGAGGACACGAAGAGAAGGCAGCCATCAACAAGCCAAAGAGAGAGGCCTCAGAGGGAACCAACCCTGCCAACACCTTTTTTAAAAAAATATTTAATGTGTTGGTATGACACTGGAGAATAAGATTATACAAGCTTTAAGTGTATAATCCTATAATACATCATTCGTATACTGCATTGTGTGATCTTGGACTTCTAGCCTCTGAAACAGTGAGAAAAAATATTTCTATTGTTTAAGTGATCTAGTATGTGGTATTATGTGAAGCAGCACTAGCAAACTATTATACTATTTAACCAATTATTAAATTATCTCTGTCAAAATAACTGGTGTGCCAGTACTCAGAAATGGTCCTAGGAAACAGACCTTCAAAGATGGGATTCTAGGGTTGTTTTGGATATATACTTATCTTGCCTCTATTGTAAACAGTTGCATCAAGTTCCTCAAGTTATCATTGTGGTTGACCGTGTCTTGGGTGAATGAATGACTGATGTAGTTAGCTGTTAAGATGGTAATGATGGCTTCAAGGACTGTGAACCAGAAGACTGCTTCTGGGTATACTAGAGCAGGGGTCCCTAACCCCTGGCCACAGAATGGAACCAGTCCATGGCCTGTTAGGAATCTGGCCGCACAACAGAAGATGAACGGTAGGTGAGCGAGCAAGCTTCATCAGTATTTGCAGGTGCCCCCTGGCACTAGCATCACCACCTCAGCTTCACCTCAGACTATCAGGCATTAGATTCTCATAGGAGCACTGGTCCCTGGCACCAAAAATGTTGGGGACCGCCTTACTAGACTATTTACAGAAAGAAGATGACACATTCCGGTCTTAAAATTTTAGCTTAAGTCACAAGTGAACCAGAAAGCTTCTATGGGGTAATTCTTAGTGAATATTTTATTTTGCGAGGCTCATAGGCCATTGCTGCAAATGTTCCCAAAGCCTTTGTATCATAGGGGTTGACCACTTGAGCCCTTGAGATTACAGAAGAACAATGAAGACAGACACTACCTATTACCCAGGAGGCAGAAATTACACTGGATTCAAATTGCCAACTTCGATCATAAATCAAAAAAGGGAGTTAGAGGCAATCTGACTGAGAGTCTCCATCCTTTTCATCTTCTCATTTTTTATATTGAAAAAACAATTCTATTAGTATGGCCTCTGTTGTCTGCTTCCTCAGTATGTCCACATGTCCACAAAGTCATGTTGGAACAAAGAGGAGAGAAAAGCTACTCTGTACCTTGGGTCAAAGAGGTGTCCTATTTTCTGTGCCACATGTCCTCCAAGAGATGATCATATAAGCATGCATATGCACATGGATACACAAAGATTCACACCTCATTACCTATTATGGCAATATAGATACAAGAAAAACTTGAATAATGAAAACCCATAGATCATTTGGAAGCCCTATTCTATATTGAATTTTAATTAAATTACTGTTTCAGACAGGGCTGCTCACTGAGAAATTATGGATATATTTGAGTTTACATCATTCTTCTTCTTATTTTTACTCAAACGAATAAAGAATAGGATGATAAACAGATAGCCAACAGAAGAACGAGAAGTTACAATTGGAAAGGTAATTCAGGTATATAAGCACAAATGAACAAACCTTGGTTAAATTGTCCACTGGGTGCATTGTATCACTGGAGTTCATCCAAATCCCCTAGCCATCTCTCATCTGGGAACGTCTCTCTACCTTGGAGTGCTTTTCTTAAATTCTCTATTTTTTGTAGGCATGCTGACTGGGTACCAATCCATTCTAATGCCTTACCACTTGTCTGCTCATACCTTACACTTGTAGTTTCCAGCACACCACATTCTCTTGCATCTGTAGTCTCATAACCCACAGCCAATTCTATTCTTTCTTCAAGACTCAGAATAGAATAATTTCTTCCAGATAGCTATTACTATTTTTTCTCCATTTTCCTCCTGAGTTCAAGGTATATCCTTCAGGTATAACTTATATACATCTCCATCATAGCCCTTATACACAAGTGGACTCATTGTCCCTTTGCAATCCTATTACTTTCCAGCACACTATGAAATCCTTGAGAGCAGGATATTATGACACTCATCTTGTATCCTCCCATTTAGTACAATGTAGGTATACCATGCTTAACAAATGTGTGTTGAAAACTTTATGCCAGGACACCCAAGATACCTTTTCCAAGTGTTCTGACAAACTGAGGAAGAGTAAAGAATCTACACAACTTTGGGGGAAGGCAGAAAATGGCCCTAAATTATTTTATGTGCTATCTTTACCATGAAGGAAAGATAATGATGATCAATGTCAGCTCCAAAACTTGCCAAACCAGAATTACTCGTAATAACAGTCCCCAAATAATAAATTTACTTCTTCTTTCAGAACTTTTATTGTGTATCTATTATGCACCAAGCATTGGACGAGTGCTGAAGATAAAACTAAGAACAAGTTAGACAAGAGTCCAGCCCTTGCAAAGATCATATTCTAGTTGGGAAGACAGAAAATTGATAGGTAGGCAAACATATAAACAACATAACTTCAGTTAGTGGCAAAAGCCACGAAGAGAATAAAAGTGATGTAGCAGAGAGTGCGTGGAGTGAATATGTACCTGTCCTTTCTTCTCAGAATATAGTTCTTTTCCTTTGAAGCCCTCCCTTCCCCTCTGACATCCAGCAATTCTCTTTGCTGGATCTCAGGCTCCTTAACTCATCTGCTTAAACTAAAGCTCACAGTGAAAGTGGTGTTGCGTTGCCCTGAAATAAGTAAATTACAAAGCTGGCTTGTCATCACACTGAATCCTGTTCCCAATCCTGTTGAAGGGGAGTCTATCTCCTCTGCGCTGGGCAGCTGGGGGCCCGCAAGGTCCTAGTGGTAACCAAAGTGCCCCATAAACTTCAGCCACAGGAAGAGGACCTTTCAGAATGATAGCCTTGCCTTTTGATTTACTCTTATTTCCCTTTCCTCCTTTTCCAAGAAAATCCATAGGTCTCACTTGCATCTCATTTCACTGTTGTTGGCTGTTTTACCCTGGGGTGGCATCTGGCCCACATTACAGTATTTCAGCTGTGGTCTAAGGTTTTCTTGTTCCGGCAGCTCCAGAGCTCTTCTATGATCCTGCTTTGGATACAGAGATATGCTGACCAAAGTACGGTATTTGGAGAGAGGTCCATTTCTCATCTATGAGCTTTCATGAGTAACAAATTAATCTTAAGAGATCCTTTATGGGGTCCTGAACTAATAACTTGCCAGCTTTATACATTGCAGCTCTGTGTTCTACCTTGGTTGGGTGGAAAGAATGAGTCACTTGTAGAGTTATTGAGCATAGCATTTGCACAGGGAACAGCGGGAAGTGATTTAGCAGCCACACAGGTGTTTACTTTAATTATGCACTATCGGGAACACGAGCTGAGCTCAACAACCCCCACTGTTCCCTCTGTGCTTTCCTAGTTGTCCAGGAAGGGCATGCTGAGTAACTGGAGACGGCTTTCTGGTGGGTCTCTCCTCACTTATATTCTTGTAACCTGGCCTGCCTTGAAGGCAAGTCTAGGTAGGGAAGCCTCCACTCCACGTGGCTTAGGCAGAGGTTGGTGATGCAGGTTGCCTGGAGAAATATGTGTCTATGGGAGAATCTCTACTTCTCATAATTGAAGTTGGTGCAGTTGGGACATCTTACCTACCAAACCCAAATGCAGCTTGAAGTGAGATGGGCATCCAAGAGAGTTGCTAAAAAAGAGGTGGGTAAGGAGGTAGAGGGTGGATCTTCTGGCCATCGGACGTCTAGACCTTTCCTATGACTTTCCTTTTACCACCTATTCACATCAATTGAAAGAATAAGACTTATTATACTCATTTTTTCCCACATGGAGAAACTGAAGTGCAGATGGAACTAAATACCAAATCAGTTCTTCTAATTCCCAGTCTAGTTCCCAATCTAATTCCCAATCTAGAACTCCCAGAGAGTTCTAAGAGACTCTTCTATCTTTCTCTTTAAGTTTTAATGTGTATATGAATCACCTGATCTCTTGAAAAAAATGCAGATTCTGGTTTAGGAGGCCTAGTATTGCCTGAGAGTCTACAGTCTTAACAAGAGCCCAGGTGGCTCTGTGTGGATCACACAATGAATAGCACAAAATCTCTTAACAGACAGCACAACTGAGAGGTCTGGGGCCCTTCCTTAATAGTTTGATGAGGATTCTGGACTCTCCTAGTTTACCATCTCCTTTGTCTATTAGGGACTTCATGTTATAACTGCAATCTTGTTGCTTTCTCAAAATGTTTATGGTTCTATAACGACGGCATGCTACCTATGAGGAAGAACATTTGATTAAAAAAAAAAAAACAGTAAGTATGATACCAAGCCTCTTTATTTCCCATAAATCATTCTGGAAGCAAAGTATTAACAGGTTGGTGTAGAAATCTGAGCACTCACAGACTGCTTCCTGACTAAGAAATAAGCTATGTGAATAGAGAACTGATGCTTCAGAAGACTTCACCAACAGTGAAATTCAACAAAGGTTTGTCTCCATCTTAAATATGGAGTCACTAGAGATTTTTCATTCCCCCAGTCTCTTAGTTCGTGATGGAAAGACCTAAACACAAGAAAAGTAAAAGATATGCATTTCCTGTCATCAAGGCTTTTATAGTCTAGTGAGAAAAAGAACCAAATCACAGGAAACATTCAGAGAAATTTATTGTGGACGATAGTCTGCCTCTACAGTGTGCATTAATTAGCAAGGAATGTGTACTATATGGATCTTAACCTTGGTGGCACACTAGAATCATTAGAAGAATTAAAAAAGATACTAAAGCCACAGAGATTCTGTTTTCATTGATAAAGGGCAAATATCCTCAAATGTGATTTTGGACTGGCAGCATTAGCAATAACTTTTATAAATACAAATTATCAAGCCTCAGACCTTCTGACTAAGAAATTCTGGGTGTGGAGCCCAGCAATGGTTTTTAACAAGTCCTCCAGGTGATTCTGATGAAGGCTAAAGTTCTCGAAGCACTGACAGAAGGTGCAGCTTGAATACTGGTTGTTTTTGTTTTTATTTTGTTTTGTTTTAGGAGCTCTCCAGGTAATTCTACTGTGCATCAAAGTTTAGCAACTACTGATGTAGAAGACAACAAAGACCAGTCTATGCGAGAAGATCCATGTCACAGACCAGTAACTAAATAAGGGATAAATTATGGAGGTCTTTGAATGTCAGATCATGTTTTCACTCTGCAAATCAGATATTGTATGTTTTATCTCCCCCAAAAGGGCATAGTTCTCTAGAGACAAAGGTCATATCTTCTAATTCCTGTGTCTCATTCTGTGCTCATTACACAGTGGGTACTCAGCACTTATCAGTCGCTGGCAAATTCTAATTATTCAGAATGACTACAATTATGAGTTAAGCCTCTGGAAACCAGGTCTCTGAGAAAAAGCCCAGGAAAATAATAGGATAGCCAAAGGGAGGAAAATTTGGATGAAAATGAGAAATTCCTGAGTTACAAATACACACACCTCGGATGCTCACCCTAAAGTGCATAACAGTGGCAAAAGCATTAACAGCAATCATTTCCTCTCTCGATTCCCACCCTCATTCAACCACACATTTTGCAGTGGCATCAAAGCACGTAAAGCATTTATTAAACAGCATGAAATCCATTTAACGGTTCTCTGGATGCACTAATTAGGTTTTGTATTTTGGGGCAGAGCAATACAGAATGGAGGGCAAAACCTGGGCCTATTAACATTCTGTGCTTCCTTTTCAGATTTCTCCAAGAGATATGAAGCCCCCACCCCAACGATCAGTCCCACATGATGGAGGAAGTTCCTCTTAGGGAGGATGTGGGGAAAGATTTCAAAATCTGGAGTCAAAAAAAAAAAAAAAACACTGGCAACAGGCCACTGATCTGTGGGGCTTTATCACCAACCCACTAAGTTCCCCAATTCCATTAGTCAGCATCTCTAGGAATATTAGAGTTCTTTTGGAAAATCTGAAGTGCTTGGCAAAGAGATTTTGATTTCCAGCCAGCCCTTATTTGGTGTTATGTGAGGAGGATCTGTTAAGCGTCATGCAATTAGGCAGCAGAGAAGAGCTCCGAGCAGGGGATATTTTTTAGTTCACTGAATCATACCAAATCTGAATCTATTTACCAAAAGGAATAAAAAATGTGTATCTGGCTAGGCTCTTCATATGAGCCTGAGAAAATCTTCACATTTTACTGACTTCTTATTGCTATTTTGTCATGACACTTGGAATTCACGATTAGAAGTATGGAGGCTGCTATGTCTCAGAATGGGTTAGCGGGCTAAGGAAATGGTCTTATTGGTATCTGTGCCTTAAGTGCCAAATGTTCTTAATGTATTTTTAAAGCTTCATAAGATGCCTAATAAGGATTCCCTTTTACAAAAACAAAAATGTAGCCAAAGATGCTACACAGTCAAGATTTCTGTAATCCCTGAGCCTCTGGGTTTGCAACATGAGTGATTCAATAGTGCTGTGCTCTGAGAGGTCTTCAAAACTGTCTGATGAAGTAGAATCAAGGGCATTCCTTAAAGATAAATGCTCAGCTGATTAGGCCCTGCATTATTCTTTTCCAAGAGACGGAGCTCAAGGTTCCTCACCTTCCATCTGACCCAGGTACCACTGCCAGGAAATAAAAATGCCATGTCAATTTGATTACACATCCATAGCAGTACCATGGCCAAATCAACCCACTACCAGAATTTGGCAAAAGAACCAATAAACTTGTCTCTGTATAAACTATCGAGAAGCTGTTTTTAATTCATCTAAATGTTTGTAAGTAACTAAAACAGCCCATTCTTCAATGATTGATTAGTATTAAATATCTAATGTAGGCTGGTGCATGTTCAGAGATTTATTTCAATGTCAAGATTTAATGAAAAATTCAACAACCCACTCTTGTCTGGAAGAGTGAGGTGGCTCCTCTCCATGGGTCCTCAGACTGCAAATGCACACATAACAGTAAAGTCAGTTTTTTATTGTTTTTCTTTTTTTAAATTAAACAGCCATTTCTTTTTAAAGTTCTAGGGGTGTGGGGAAAACAAACAAACAAACAAAAAAACCAAGATACGATCCAAGTGAAATGGTCTAGAAAATGATACATTTCTGTCTGGCTTGTTAGAGAAGCTCCAGGCTGAGGGAGCCTTCTCCCATTTCCCTCAGTGCAAGACGTTCCCTGCACAGTACATAATGCGCTCACATACTTCCCTGGCATATTGGGTCTACAGTATTTGTCTTTATCATTGCAGCTAGCACTTAATAAATAATAACAATTATGCTTATCATTTATGGTAGTTTTACTCTGTAAAGTTGCTGCAAATACTGAATTAGCAAATACTGAATTATTGCTCCTAGGGGAAAAAACAGGGTTAGGTTCCTGAAAGCCTCTGGTCACAAGATTTTTGTCAAGATTTTGATCAATACTTTATTTTATGAGCGTTCTATTTAAAGACAACTTATTTAATATATATTGTTGATTCATTAGCATTGAACTCACAGCCAACAGCACTGTAATTCATGCCTGAACAAAGCATATCTAACACATGTATTTCCTCCACAAGGTATATACATCACAGCCTTCTTGTGCTTTGGGAAACTGGACAGCACTTCAGCAGTACATTTGGAGGTGATTTTAAACATCAAAATCACCAACGAAAAGCACAAAAACGTGAAAAGCATAGTAGTAAATAGACCGTGAAAAGGACATTTATTTACAGTATGAGAGCTGAAACAAGAAGGCAGAATGTGATCTTATTTGATCTCAGCTGGAAACATGCTCGTTGGTCAACTCAAACCTTTTGCTGTTCTGTGCATATCTGTGAACGCTCATGAGCATGCATCAGGAGTATTGATTGGGGGGTTACAAATTTTAGTGAGTAGGCAAATTTGCAACTATGGAATCGACTTTAATAATGAAGATGAATTGTACCTGACTTGAACTGAAAATGGAAAAGCATTAAACTGAAAAGTCGAAACTAAAACCCTGAATGTTCTTTCCCAGTGGGAGATTGGCACCAAGTATTGTCTTAGTTTGTAGTAAAGAGGAGCCTGAAGGGATGCTAAAGACAGGGCCATGACAATACTTGGAGACAATGTAATGTGACTCTGACCACCCCCAGACATCTGAGAAAATGCAGAAATCATTCAAGGTCAGAGTTATAGCTAAGACCACAATTAAAAGAGCAACTCATCTTCATGTCTTCAACTTAACCTTTATGTCCCTCAAAAAATTAAAGGCCAGGATCAAAATAGCAACAATTTCATCACTCCATGCACCAATGCCAGACAATAGACTATATATACTCCCATTCTGTGCTTGCATCTGATGCTATCTGGTGTGTGAGGTCTTTTCTCACAGCAAAGTGGTAAGATCTACAACTTGATTTTGATCATGGAGTGGACATAGAGATATTTTGGCCTCCTTTTGTTCTAACATAGACCCTTAAGTCAACCTTAGCTGACTTAAATAAGAGTCTTCTATAGAATTCATTCTAGCCCATCAGTGTTTTTGTATTAAAGCATATTCCTGATGCCCCCAGCTAGTATTAAAGCTTTATCTCCTCTTGTTTCAGACTGTGTGCATTCATTATCTTAGACCTCACAGGAAGGGCTGACTAGTAGACCACTTATTATAGTCCTGAGTTTAAATGGCATTCTAAGACCAGAATTTCATACCAATCTGACATCACCAATATATCTTATGTTTTCCACTTCTAACCAAGGGATTTTCACACTGAGTGAGAAGCTAGATGAATGTCCTTTAACACCATTCCTTCATCCATTTCTATAATGTTCACCAATTCATCCTGGCCATAGACATTGTTTCAAAGGGCAGCAAACAGTTTGAGATTCTAGGAGACAGTTTCTTCTATAAACAAAATCTCTCTTGATCTCTCTTATATTAATTTTCATGGGAGGCCAGGCAACATGACCTTTAATGGCATTTCCAACCCTGGCATTCTAGGATGAGGAAGTTGTGCTCCAAGCTAAAACTCTGCACTCATTGTGGCTGCTCTCCCAAGCCACAAAGAAAAAAGAGAGCAGAATTACAACTTGGCCTCAGTAGTACCAAATCCCTGCCCTGGATTCTCCATCAAGGAGAAACATATGTGAAAACTCCACACAAATTGTCCTTCTCTCAACATCTCTAACCCTCTTCCTGTGGCTGTGAAACATCAGAATTTGTTCTTCTCAGCATTTGAGACCTCTGCAAAGCCAGCAGATTACGAATAGTTCTGGGAGTTTCACCAAAGTCTACTCTATCATTGGGCACAACAGGGAAATCCACACATCTGGCCTAGGCAAAGGAAATGGAAAATACAAATGAAAGGGGAGCCAAAGTCATGGGAAATGAGAACAGCTTGCTTCTAGCTGAGTGAATACAGACCAAGATCACCCTAAAGTCTCAAATGATCATTTTTTAAAATTTATTCTTAAAGAGACACATGTTTTGTTGTTTATTTGTTTTTTCAAATGATTATTCACTGTTTCTTAGGTTTTCTATTTGTTTGCTTGTTTTAGAATGGCCAGATTGGAACAAAGAATAGGGCAGTCATAGAGTGACAAAATCTGCCTTTTGTAAAGGTCTGCATGAAACAACAGGAAAATACATAATACATACACTGATACTTTAACAATGGAAGTAATATAACAAATGGCTCTTGTAAGCAATTTAGACATTCCATGTGCCAGTGCAGATCAGATTCCTTAATGCAATAACCCAATGGTCTTTTTTTGGTCTATCTTTTCTCTCCATCTTGTATCTATTCATTCTAAGAATTATTTATGTACAACAAATCAAAGAAAAATTCATAATGGATGTTATTCTGTATTTAGCTTTACACTAAATTAATGTAATTGATAGCTCCCAAATATGGTTTCAAAATAACTGATCGATGAAGCAGTTGTTGTATAAGCCAAAAATTCTAGACTATAAATGTGAACCTGTGATTTTCAGTTCAGACTGTTACTAATTGCCTGCATGTCTTTAAGAAGTCCCTGAACTTTTGTGAACCTTCGTTATATTTCTTATCTTTAAAATAAGTTCTGGGGATTATTTGTAAAATTTTATACAAGTATGGAAGATATATGTATGTGTGTATGTGTGTGTGTATGTGTGTGTGTATATATATATATATATATATATATATATATATACACATATATATATGTATTACATACATAGATATTTTACTTTTTTTCTCATAAGATACTATATTTTATGTTTGACTCACTTGTGTTTAATGCATGACATAGTACAGTTGTGAACGCTAGGACCCTCAACCTGCCAATTGGGTTATAATTTAATTAAGGAATTTCTGGAATCTGTACATCAAATTGCTGAGCTATAGTCAAAATCCATGCTATCTTCTATTTAAAAGATACAATTTTTAGTTTCTACAGGAAAAATTACAAATGCATGAATTTATGTTTTGAATCCCATATAAAACATGCTGTTGTGGTTACCAATTTATCCATCTTGTATGATTTATTCATAAACAATGTAAGACTAGATAATCCATAACATGGCAAACAAATGTGCCCTGGTTTTATTCAGATCATTCCTCCACACAGATGCTTATCATAGCTACCTCAAAGTAAAACAGATGTTCCACTGTTGAAAATCTTGGGAGGATATGTAAAGAGAGGACTGTGTTTGTAGTAGAATCCACAGTAGGTGAGGAGGGTTTGGAGCTCTATTTGAATTCATGCACACGTCAGCCATGAGACTTCACTAAACATTAGTTGACAACTAAAGAGACAAATCTTGGCTATTCTATGTCAGCATGCCCAAATCTGGTGTGGTAGAGTCCCAGCAAATCTATGCATAGAAAGGGCAGCATCTTTAGCCTGACTATAAGGTTAAATAAGTCTGACAAACTGACAGTGGGTCTCTGATCAGTGAGGAAGCCTGGTCACTACCACTGATGACTATTTCTTAACTATTCTTTAGAAACATCCTTCACTGTTCCAGAGACCTCTAAATGTGTATGCTTGGGATATTATCTGTCATTTATTTAACCCATGTATTTTGTCAGGGGCTACTATAAGTCATACACTGTGTAAGAAACAGGAGATTCAAATATATATCAGTGCAGACACTGTTCATACAGAGCTTACAGTCTAGTAGGGAAGTTACATGGCATAATGGAAATATGCTCATACTAGGAATTGGGAATTCTAACATATAAACCCATTACAGTGCCTAAAACTTGGTTATTTGATAAATATGTGTTTACTTGATGAATGAAAGAATATATGAATGAATGAATGAATGAATGAATGAAACAAAAACATGAAAACTTTGCTGCTAACTCATCAAATTATATTACTTATCTTTTTAAATCCTCTTCTCCCAGAGCCTTCCTATAAAATTTTAATTAAATCCAAACTCCTTAACCTAGCTTAAAAAAATCTTTTCTTTACTAAATTAGCCATCTCTATCCTGGTTGCATACTATTTTTCTACTAGGCTATTAGGCTTCAGCTATATAGGCTTTATTTTAGATCCTCTACTTATCACTTTTGCACTAGCTCTCATACCTGTTATGCTTTCTATTCTCATCTTTGTCTGGCTGATATCTCTTGTCATTCGATGTTTATCTTACATTTCACTCTATCTGCCTATTAAATGATATGGCATAGATAAGTTCTAACTTTATAATGTTTCAGTGACTTTCAAACATTTGTGGTGTGGGCAGCAAAAACGGATAAGTGATTAGCCTTTTTGTTTAAAATAGAGTTAAGTATTTAACTTAACACACCCCCTCTACAATCAGAATGGCCTCGAGGTCTTGACCCAAAACCTCAGGGCTACTTACCATTTATCATATTCTACTTCCAAACAAAATGCTCCCCCACACTTATGTATATTTGGAGAACTGGAAAAGAGTGCAGAATATTTCTTCAAAAATTTAAAAATAGACCTACCATGTGATCCAGCAATTCTACTTTTGAATATTTATCCAAAAAAAAAAAATGAAAACACTAACTCAAAAAGATCTATGAACCTCCATGTTCACTGCAGCATTATTTACAATAGCTAAGATATGGAAACAACCTAAATGTCCATCAATAGATGAATAAAGAAAATTTACACACACACACACACACACACACACACACACACACACACACACACACATATGTGGTTAAATAATGGAATATTTCTCAGCTATAAAAAAAGAATGAAATCTTGTCATTTGCAACAGTATGGGTGAACCTTGAGGATATTATGCTAAGTGAAATAAGTTAGACAGAGAAAGAAAAATATTATATGATCTCACTTCTATCTTGATTTAAAAACAAACAAGCAAACAAACAAAAAACGAGTTCATAGATACAGAGAATAGAATGATAGTTGCCAGAGGAAGGGGTCTGGGGTGGGTGAATTGGGTAAAAGAGGTCAAAAAGTACACACTTCCAGTTATAAAATAAATAATTCATGAGGATATAATACCCAGTATGATGACTATAGTTACTAATACTATGTTGTATGTATGAAAGTCGCTGAGAGTAAATCCTAAAAGTCCTCATCACAAGAAAAAAATTGTATGACTATGTATGGTGATGGATGGTAACTAGATTTATTGTGGTGATCACATCACGATATATAGTTATCGAATCATTATGTTGTACACCTGAAACTAATATGTTATATATCAATTAAACCACAATAAAAACAATTTCTAAAAAAGTGTAAGGCAAACCAGTTGGTTTAAGCCATGTCATAAGACACCACCCACTCTGTTGCCACTTTGATGATCCATATGGTGAGTGATCTCTGAGCCATATAGGGATAGAATCCCTATTTTCAATCTCTTCAGTTTTCCTCTCTATAATATATTCATCTATATTGTACCTCTTCAATAAGACAATAAAGAAAACAGAGGTAAATTTTGGCGATTGTTCCTCTGAAGAAAATCTTTACAAATGGATAAAGACAGACAGAACATTAGAAACATCTATTAATGAATATAGACTTTGAGTGTAGCACTGTCTAAAGAAAAACTGAAAAGTCCATTTGATTCTCTAGCTTATTGAAAACATACAGTTGTCAGTAAAAGTATCAAAATTCAATTCAGAAAATCTACATAGTAGAATGTATTCTATACCTCCCAAATTAAGTTACATTACTTCAAACTTCAAGGCTAGATTTCTACCAAATTAAAGTGGGGCAAAAGCAAAGAACAACTTACAAAACTGTCCTGTTGGTACTAGAGTAGAGCTAGTTCTATTCAAAGATGAGCATGTAGAAATATATATATATAT